>NC_045764.1:35695190-35998221 GCF_008692025.1 Phocoena sinus | reverse complement strand
AAGTACTCACACTCAGATGTAAATAAAATTTTAACAATAAGATAAGGGTTTTCTGTGTACCCTTGTAATTACATCAATAGGCAACAAGCCAGTGCTGGTACATTAAGATAGGCCTTGATACTACAGAATATTTAGCCCAGAGAGTTAAGAATGGCTTGACTATACCCCAAGATCTTCTCTGAAAGCAGATGGGTTATTAAAAATATCTGTCAACTGATAAAGCACAGCCACTGACCAGCTGGGACAATAGGTGACCACAACTTTAGAGCAGGATCCTGGAGGCCCTCTGCTGTGCCAGCTGTTGACACTAATTAGATATCTGGAACCAAGGGACAGGGTTGGAGTGAGGGATGCCTCTCAGGAAGCTCAGAAGAAGAGTATTTTCTAACAGTATTTAAATATTTTAACACTGTAACAGTAGGGTACATATGGTCTGAGTATCAACTCTACTTGAAAATATAAGAAGAGTCCTCCTTTTTTTTTTTTTTTTTGCGGTACGTGGGCCTCTCACTGTTGTGGCCTCTCCCGTTGCGGAGCAACAGGCTCCGGACGCGCAGGCTCAGCGGCCACGGCTCACGGGCACAGCCGCTCCGCGGCATGTGGGATCCTCCCGGACCAGGGCACGAACCCGTGTCCCCTGCATCAGCAGGCGGACTCTCAACCACTGCGCCACCAGGGAAGCCCGAGTCCTCCTTTTAACATGAGTTATTTCTGCATTCTGCATGAGTAATCTGTGTGGTGGTGGTTTTTCTTTTTTTTAAGCAACAGTCATTATCAGACTGCTCCCTGTGTGCTTAAAACCAGGAAGAAATAAAGGCATGGTTTCTGCTTCATATGGGAGAGACAGAAAAGAACATCAAACCAACTTAAGGATCATTTAAAAGTGGCGAAGAAAGAATTAGAACTGTCAAATGGAATTAATCTCAAATAGGTAGTCTGTTGTAATAGCATATAGATTGAGCATAAGGAATCCTGGCTCCAAGATATCTGACCTTGAGAAAATCACTTAAACTTTGAGCTTATTTGCTCACCTGCAAAAATGGGGACAACACCTTCCCTTGTCACTCTCACAGGGTTATCATAAAAATAAGTGACCAGGGGCTTCCCTGGTGGCGCAGTGGTTGAGAGTCCGCCTGCCGATGCAGGGGACACGGGTTCGTGCCCCGGTCTGGGAAGATCCCACATGCCGCGGAGCGGCTGGGCCCGTGAGCCGTGGCCGCTGAGCCTGCGCGTCCGGAGCCTGTCCTCCGCAACGGGAGAGGCCACAACAGTGAGAGGCCCGCGTAACGCATAAAAAAAAAAAAAAAAAAAAAAAAAATAAGTGACCAAACATATGAGAGCTTGAGAATAGAAACTAAAGCTCGTGACCATTAAAACCCCAGTGGTACATAATTGGTGCTGCATAAACATTTGTTTAATCAATGGCAGGGAAGGATTTGATAAATTGTAAAGCATAGTGTTGATATAATAAAGTATGTAGAATAACTGATAGAAAATGAGGTAGGCAGCTTGAGAATTAAAGATTTGCGATTGTTTCCTTATGTGAATTATTACATGAATTAGCAAAAGAATAAGACATTATATCCTTCAGAAAATAACAAACACTTCAAATATGGAAGAAAGGGGGAATTCCCTGGCGTTCCAAGTGATTAGGACTCGGCACTTCCACTGCTATGGCCTGGGTTCAACCCCTGACTGGGAGGCTAAGATCCTGTGGTGTGGCCAAAAAAAAAAAAAGAAAAAAACAAATATGGAAGAAAGAAAGTTTATATAAAAGTTGAGCCAAAATTACTGGCATTTGCTGTTTGGAAATTGGCACTGACTTGAGAATGTTGAATGTTCATTATGGAACACATCAAATTAATATCAATTTGAGACAGATGCTAGAGACTTAGATAGAGAACTGTTGGTTTTTTTTTTCCTTGAGTGCTAGAAGGATTTGAGGTTATCCAGAGTGTAGTAACCTTGTGTCACTGCTCTAAGAATAGTTTTTAGGTTCTTGAAACCATATAGGAAAAAGACAGCCAGTAAGATCTCCAGCATGGTTTTGGTTTCCAAAGCTGCATTCCTTATAACATAATGCTCAACAGACAAGGATGTAATTTTCCCTTTGTATTTTATTCTCCTAAAGGAAAATATAGAACTTTATGACAGTATTAAGGGTAATGAAATGTCAGTTTTAAGTTCAGAATACCAAAAAGGAAAGAAATGATCTTTTACCCTGAAGATTACTGATATCACTGATTTTGAACTCTAATGAAAGCACTACACTTTGTTTCAGTTTTTTTTAATTTAATTTTTTTATACAGCAGGTTCTCATTAGTTATCTATTTTATACATATTAGTGTATATATGTCGATCCCAATCTCCCCAATTCATTCCTCCCCCCCCCCCCCGCCCGCCCCGCTTTCCCCCCTTGGTATCCATACGTTTGTTCTCTACATCCGTGTCTCTATTTCTGCCTTGCAAACCGGTTCATCTGTACCATTTTTCTAGATTCCTGTTTCACAGTTTTTTAACACCTTAAAAATTTTCCTAGACTTTGTATTCTGTTTGATTCACTCAACCTAAACAGATTTGGCTGTGTATGGAAATCTATGCTCTGGGCCTTTGACTTCTTTTAATTAGCACTATTGTTTATAGTGAAAGGGAATTTTTATTCTTTTTTTTTAAAGGCTATAATTCTTTTTTAAATTTATTTATTTATTTTTGGCTGCGTTGGGTCTTTGTTGCTGCGCACGGGCTTTCCCTAGTTATGGTGAGCGGAGGCTACTCTTCCTTGTGGTACGCGGGCTTCTCGTTGCAGTGGCTTATCTTGTTGCACAGCACGGACTCTAGGCGCACGGGCTTCAGTAGTTGTGGTGTGCAGGCTCAGTATTTGTGGCTTGCAGTTTCTAGAGCGCAGGCTCTGTAGTTGTGGCGCACGGGCTTAGTTGCTCTGCAACACGTGGGATCTTCCCGGACCAGGGCTCGAACCCGTGTCCCCTGCACTGGCAGGCGGATTCCTAACCACTGCGCCACGAGGGAAGCCTGGGAATTTTTGTTCTTGTTAAGAAATGTAGGAAATAAATATTCCCAGCTTGAGGTAGCTTGTTGGATAACTTCAGTTAGCTGGAAATGTTACTTGTGAAAGCGTTTACTCTGGTAATGTTAGACAAATTGAGGTATTATATATAAACTATTCACTGAAACGCTTGTTTGGGCTTTGTCTTTCAATGTCTTGTGTTTTAACTAAAGCATATTTGATATATATATATATATATATATAAATGGGAACTTTGAAATACATTAGGCTTTGGCTAATTCTGTATGAAAAACCTAATTATATAGGTCACTCAGAGAATGTTTCCTCTATTTATAAGCTTAGGTATGTGTTTAAAATTCTCCAGTTTTTAATTTAGAATGAATTAAGACCAACAGCAGTACATATTCTTGACATTTGTAGAAATTAATGATGTTAATTTTTAGATTAATACTTAAGAATTCAGATATATTCAGATGTGACATTCTATTCTATCTAAATGGATATTTTCCTGGGTCCTGCTACATCACATTATTTTGGAGCCAAATCAACAACTAGATTCAAGTAGTAGATTATACTATTGGACTCTAAGGTAGCCTTGAGAGCAAATATTTCCTCCTTTCTAGAGGTTTGACTGACCTCTACTGGGACCAGCTTTTAGGAGAAATAGGGATGGGAGCAGAGATCCCATGACCTGTGGAGATGGGGGGAGAGAGGGCCAGGCCGGCTCCATGGGTCTCAGTCAGTAGGGCTGCTGTATTAGGATATGCCAGGGCTTAAGAGGAAGTGACTGAAGCTGGTGTGACACAGCTGAGGCCCGCATGTGCCAGAGATACGTTTGTATCTGAGTAGCTTGTTACCAGTGCTGTCAGACTGGAAAACGGGATGAGCTGTGGATAATACCCCTCGGATTTTAAGATTTACAGGAGGATGTTAACGAGGACAAGTCATCCTCATCAAAATTGCTAATATGTGATTTGACTGCCCCCTTGAAGGATTAAGTGAAAGCATTTGCCTGAAGTACACATCACTGGGCTGCGCACATACTCAGTGCCCATTCAGTGTCAGGTTTGTGCCTCCCCAAGTAGAGTGGGGTACCTCTGGGCTGACTTGGGTGCAAAAAGTGCTGCTGAGATCTTTCACCAGTCTCCATGTGCTGATGGGCTAATTCCGTTGTTTTCATTCCTATCCCTGAGGGATACAGAGAGCCTCACGTATTAATTACTGGTTAGATTTTCTCCGGGTTTCAGTGACTTCTCCTGAGACAGCTTCAGGGGACGATGTGATGATGATCTCATGGTTTTTTTCCACGGCCAGTGCCTTCAACTCCCTAAAGGATCACCAGCCTCTTTGTCTGAATCAGGTAAATAAAGCTGCTGTAATGGCTAAAGGCCAGAGCTTTCTCTTGTGTGTGTGTGTGTGTTTGTGTTTCTCATTTTAAAGTTTCCTTCACTATATGTTTTGTGTGTATACAAAATAATACTGTAAAAAGTAAAACTAGACAAATATGAATAATCTTCATCCAACCAGTGGCTGGCTTGTTGTGGATGCTTCTGTCTCTTTCACCATGCCCACACAAATATATATATAAATTTGGTATATGCACGTTTTTCCTTTCCTACTAAAGTGAGGTTATATATATAAACCCACACACATATGTGTATATTATTCTTTGTTCACACAACATATTATAATAGGCATCACTCCAGGTCACTAGCTATAGATTAAAAATTAATGACTTAATTTTAATAACATGATATTGTATAACATGGATATACCATTGATTATATGATCATTCTCCTATAGGTAGACACTTAGGTTGTTTCCTTTTTTGCCCCTACTTAACAATGCCATATTGCTTTTGTCCGTATATCTTTTGAATGCTTTTATTTTATGTCTTCTGTGGGGTAGTCTCAAAAGTAGAATTGTTGGGTTAAAAAAACCTGTATTATTTCATTTTAATAAATGCTGCCACATTTTCTAAAGCATTGTAGCAATTTACATTCCCATCAACATACGAGTATTCATGTATGTGTCTCCTTTCTCCCTATGACTTCAGCGTTTTGTCTAGATGGCCACAGGCTTTTTTACTTTAGGAGAACTTTACTAGGTTGTGTTTCATTGTTGATGATCACTGTCAGTATTTCACCTAGGACACTGCACCTTTCATTATGTAAGTTTATCTTCTATTTCTCCAATGTTTTCTTTCTTTTTTTGGGGGGGGCCGCAATGCGCTGCATGTGGAACTTCCCTGACCAGGGATCGGACCCATGCCCCCTGCAGTGGAAGTGTGGCATCTTAACCACTGGACCACCGGGGAAGTCCTCCAATACTTTCTCGATTATATCTTTAAGTCTTTGTTCTTCTGTTCCATTTCTTTGGTTCTCTTCTCCAGTTATGCATGTGTTGGTTTTCCTTTGTCTGACTTCTGTATCTGTCATTTTCCTGTCTTTGCTCACCTTTCTCTAGCCTGCTCTCTAAACTCCATGTCATATATTCAGCCTCTTCTCTGTTGTGTCGTTCCCAGCAGGGCTTTTATTTCTACGATGCTTTTATTATTTTACTTTAAAATTTGATTAGCCACATTTCAAGTGCTCAGGAGCCACATGTGGCCAGCAGCAAGTGTATTGGCAGCACAGTTCTAGAAGCAGACTAAAGGCTTGGAGTTCTGTTGACTTGCTCCCTTATTCTCCACAGCGCTCCAATCCCCCAGGTATCTCTGGGGAAACCTAAGACTCTGAAACAATTCCAGAGACACTGTGATAGTAAAACCACATCATGGATGAGATGAGTTGCACGTAGAAATGCCCACAGACTCTGTACCTTGTGTTGCAAAGTTTGGGGATTCACCCCTGCCAAACTCTAATAAGGGGACTAGATGGACCCTGTGGCACACAGCTAGAATAGGATTATAAAATGCTGAAAACTTGTATCAGTTGAATTATAAGGATTATCTGAAAAAAGCCTATGTGAGCAGAGTTAGGTGGTCTTCTGGAGCCTGGAAAAAGGGAGCTCCTGTGCCATGAAGCATCAGTATTCAGTGTTGTCCCAGGAGAGGGGCTGGTAAGATAAATATGTCTATCCCTGCAGCAGAAATGGGAGCTCTAGACAGTCATAGCTTCCTGCTTCTGGCCCCTAAGTTCCCTGGCTCTGACCCCAAGCTCTCCAAGCTTCAAATGATGACTGGCTTCTGGACGAGATTTCCCAAAGGGACACAAGGTGCTGAGGATCCCACTACACAGTCTATTTGGCAGGTACGTTCTTCACTCAAATTAATAAATTGGCATCCTTTTATAAATTAATTCCTTGTTAATTTTCCAGCCCAATTCCATTTTCAAAAACACTGACTAAATGGGATTTCTGAAATTTGCAAAATTAAGGCACTCAGGACCTCGCTGGCTCCACCAAAGTACTGACCCGAGACTCCTGAGTACTCAGCCGGCCCTGGTTAATGCCACACTCTGGCCTATGCTAAACTCAAGGTATGAGGGGACTAAGTCTAAGGAATGTCTCTGAGAAGACTAGACAAGAAGGATGAGATTGTGACATTGGTAGTCAGGCACTACAGAAGGGATTTCCTAATAGTACTGCTCACTTCAAAAGGAATTAAGAGTCCGTTCCTGTGTGGTTTTCTGCTACTGCGTTATGGTGCCACCTCTTGGATACAAATTGAAAATCTAGCTTTAAAAATTTTTAGTCTCCAGTCACATGCATTAAAAAAATCTGAAGTGGGAGGCCATGATGGGTTCTAAAATTTATATTCTGCTTTAGAGTTAAGGAACTACTTAACCAAATGCCTAGAATCTGTAAGAGGGGGGATGCTGGTAGCCTGCAGCCCAGAAAAGAACTGCCTCCTCAAGTGAGTTTTTAGCTGTTTGGAATTTTAAACAGTGCAAAGGTGCCACCTACATGCTCTGGTTCTCTCTCCATACCTAGCTGTCAAACAAGTGAGGAATGGCTCACAGGAATCAGTTGTTCAAGTTCCCTGTTTCTGCCTCCAATTGTCAACATACAGTGTAGGCAAAGCAGTGTCTGGCAAGTAGCAGGCACCCGTTACTAAATTATTCTTAAATCATGTTTGCAGGAGTAATTATGTATTAAGGTGGGGAATGATAGATTACAGATGCAGTGCTAGAACATCACCACGACACTAGTCATCAGAGTTGGAAAAGTATCATTCAAACCTTGTTCATGGGCTGCCTGAAAGGCTGGACCCTCAGGACGGCACAGGATGAGAAAGGCAGTGTAATCAGGTCACTTTGTAGACCATGTAAGTATTCACTTAAAGTTAACAGGGGTAGGCAGGGCTATAGTCATGTTATTAGACAACTGTTATAGGGGTTGGGGATTTTGTGTCCTTGTCCTAGGTCACTGGGCCTGTCTTAATATCCTTGGGGGAAGAATAGGGCCCAGCTGAAGGAAGCTGCATTAACTAAACTTCCACAGCAGCTCAAGGTGCCCAGGCCTTAGCTGTGATTGTTATTAATGGGGAACAGCCCTGTGTGGGTCAAGAGAGCATCAGACTTCTAAAGACAACCTCATTTGCTAAGGAAGAAAGGGAAACATGTCCTCAGACACAGCTGCTGAACTAGTTCCTACCTCTGCCAACAGTTTTTTGGTGACAAAGTAAGGATGTTCTTTTTAAAAAGATACTGTGTTTCTCAAAAGAAGTAATTAGGCAAAAAAGTCCCTGTTAAAATAATGGCCATTTAAAATGAAGTAAATAGATGATTGTGACGGGTATTTGTTGACTCCTATCCAGCATCCATTTCTCTTTCTTTTAACTTTTCCTAATTTGTATTCAAGTATCTACCTCTCTCTGCTCACTCCTTTGCTTCCAAGTAGGCTGAGCCCATCCCCAGCTCTAGGATGGGGCTTGATTAGTCTAAAACAATTAGAGTAACTCTTCTCTTTTCTCTAGTCACTGGTTTAGGTAACCTGTGTTATAACATGGCATTCCCTGACAGTAGGGGCTGGTTTAGAAACTTTGTGTGACCTAATCTGGGCTGAGATACAAGAAGGAGCTGATTGACAGCTTTGGAAAAGAAATACCACAGCTCTTCTTAGAGGGCTTTTTTTCTACTGGAGGGGGTGACAGGTGGACAAGAAGCCTGGAACTGCTGCCTTTTTGCCTCCATGGGGGAAACAGGCCTGAGGATGAAGCTGGCACTGCTGAAGTAAGTCAGGGGAAGGAAAGAAAGTGGGTCCTTTATGACATCACTGAGCTGCTGAGTCAATAACCTCTAAGTAAACCCTGCCTCTGGACTTTCCAGGTATGTGAGCTAATAAATCCCTTTATTGTTTGAGCCAGATGAGTTAGGTTTCTGTTACTTATCAAGGAAAGCATCCTAACAAACGATTCATGTAAAAAGCACAAGTAAAATGCCTGTAGAGCACACACCAGAACAACGCTGGAAAAAGAGAGAAAAGGTTCCGAAGCTAAGACCACGTAAAACAGAAGCACATTTGCAGGTAATGTGGCATAATGGCTTAGAAGAGAAGGCAGATGGGCGTAACCCATGCTCTGCCCTTCATGTTTACTCTGATCTTGGATGAGCCACCTAACTTTGGTTGTCCTTGGTTCCTCTAAACAGAGTAAGCTGAAATAGATGAGTGGCTCCAGTTCTTTTACCATCCGTAATTTTTATTATTGGTCCTTTTTGTGGATTATATATTTTTAAAGATTTTTGTCTGTCAGTAGATTTTTCTCATGTACTTAGACAAAGTACACAACTGCAGATCGGCTCTTCTATCAGCAAAGGTAATCAGGTTAACTTATTCACCTTAACAAATTACTATAATTTGATTGAACATTTAAAAACAAGATATTTATTATTAGCTTTTGAAGTTCAATATAGATATGACTTCTGATTGATAGGTTTTTACAAATACTGAAAATAGCTTCCAGATCTTCTATCTTCTTTTGAGGATCTTAGGAGATTCATAAGAACTACCAGATTTGATGACTGCAGTTACCATCCAACGAGGAAGAAAATTCAGTGACTTCTCAAAAATGAAAATTAACATTAAATTACAGAAGTCTTTTTTTTTTTTTGGCTGCGTCTTGCATGGCTTGCGGAATCTTTAGTTCCCCAACCAGGGATTGAACCGGGGCCCTGGCAGTGAAAGCACCGAGTCTATTCTTATTTACTTTCTAACAAAATGGTCAACAGAATTTTTAAAAAACACAGAAAAAAATTTTGCATTTTACATAATACATAATCATTTTAAAATACAAAGTGACACTCTGTCACTTGTAAACTGGATTAGAAGGCCAGCCCCAGAATTCCAGTAGTGCTGTGGAAATAATTTACAATTGGGATAAACTGCATTCAACTGGGAGCCAAGGGATCTAGGTTCTAGTTGCCATCTTGCACCATGTGATCCTGAATACACTCAAATTCTGGACGTCAGAAGCCCCATGACAAAATGAAAGGGGCTGAATCAGGTCATCTTAAATATCCTTTCCAGCTCTGTTGTTTTGTAACACCATGAAATCAGAGTAACATGTCCCAAGCTGTTTGGGATCAGGGATTTTAGAACCTAAATTCAACATAACAGTACTTTTAACCTTCATACTTTTTTTGTGTGTCCTGTTCTTATTAAATATATGTGTATTTCCACATTCTGTGTCTTTAAATATATTTTCCTTTTTAACAGTCTTTTCAGCATTAGCAATAAAAAAGTTTCTCAAGGGTGTACTTTTCATTTCTTGCTTTTATTTTTTTTCAACTTGCTTTTTCAGTTTCTCCAAGATCTCTTCTGGAGTTGTGGAGGCCAAAAGCTTTACCACTTTTTCACGAGATTTACCACCCTGGACCAAAAGGAAAAAACAGTGTCAGGATAACACACTAAACTTTCTAATGCTATTAAGAGGCAGCAGACCTCAGTTGCTGAGGGGTTGTTACAAGTGGGCTGGTGTTTTCCTGACAGCTTAGTGCCCACTTTCTCCTAGCCATTTCTGGTCTAACCAAAGGCTGTCTCTTCGATTCCACCTTACTACAATATTTTTACAACTCTCCAGAGTTTTTAACCTTCATACATCAATTTCTGTAATAATAAAAGCTAAGCATTAAATTTTCAAAATGAATATGGAATCCAGATGTACAATATTCTGGTTTCAAGTAATACTTTTGTTTAAATTATTTTTTAAATTACCAAAACAAATATTGCAATTTTATATAAACTTTGTATAAAAATAATTCCAAATGTAAAACAAATTGGTATTCTCTATACCGTTACACATTTCTGAAAATTCCGAACAAAAAGCAACCACATATCCAAGTGCTATGATTCCACAACTGCTTAAGACAACTATAAAAAGGTAAACACCCTTTAAAGAAGGTAAATTTTCAGCAGGTATTTATCTAAATGGGTAGAAGCTGCACAGGTGGAAGAGTGGGGAGTCCCTTTCAGGCAAATGCCAGAGCACGTGCGCTGGAGAAAATCCGAAATGACCTGCCGCAGGGGCGACAGTGAGGGAATGGCCTGATCAGATGGACGTTTAGGTACAGCCTACTAACCAATGACTCTGAGTGCCCGCTGGATCCTGGGTAGGAGCTACAGAGTATAGCACTGGAAAACAAGTAGAGCTTTAAGAAGTATAAACACGGGTGGGTCTTACTCCTACAGATTCTATTTCAGTTAAGTCTGGGGTGATGCCCAAGAACCTGTGTTCTAGAAATCATTTCCAGGTGATTTTGGTATCCACCCCTAGTGCAAACCCACGGTATTAATGACTTCACATGAGTCCTCTTTCTAATAAGCTTCTAGTGAGCAAGGATAACACGGGGGACCAGGTATGCTTGATGAACTCACTAATGGAGATGACACGAGGAACCATTTTAGATTTTTCTAGTATGGTGATGACTTGAGGGAGATTAATCTGACAGAGCAGGTACAGGAATGAACTTAGGAGAAAATGCTGGAAATGATGGCAATTAAGGAATACAAGTATAGCGTGTGCACAGTCTGAAGGAGTGAGGCATTAGGAGTGAAGATTAGGAAGAATTCACAGATTTTAGTGATTAAATGATTATGAGCATTAAAAACTGGTTTTTCAATTATTTGGGAAAGAAAAAAATTGGTATTTTAAAAGTAATGACTGATGTACTCAGAGAGGCTGAGAGAGAGAGAGACCTACCTTATCCAAAACCACATCACTCTTCCTGAGTTCTAAGACTTTGGAAAGATACCAACAAAGCTCAGTGTTCGCCTCTCCTTCTGTCGGAGGTGCTGCAATAGCTACACTCACAGCCTCGGCTGTCAAGTCTGGAATGAAAACAGTGTGGACCTGATCCTCATGGAGTTCTTTTTCTTCACGCAGTGAGCATATTTTGTAAAAGTGTTTGCATTTGTCTGGCATGTTGTAGGTTTTCAATTAATAACTGCTGAATGAAGAATGATTAATCACAGTTAAGGGAACATAAACATAAATATGCCTCTACCATTACAGAAATCCAGAGAAGAAAGCTGATTTTTACCCCACCCCACCCCACCCTGCTGACCAAAATGGGCCTACAGAGTCCTGGGCAATAACCTGGATTTAGGAGCTGGAAACTGCACTTGGTCTAACAGGACGAGCCCAGGCAGGGAGTCAGCGGAGCTGGGCTTTAGCCCCGCAGTGTCACCGAGGAAGTGGATTAACCAGGCAGCTCACAAAACTGTAGAGGGTTGTTTGGGGTCTCCTCATCAGGAAAATGGGAGCACTGGATTAGATTCATCTCTTATGTGAAATGTCTCTGATATTTTTAAAATGTAGTATTTAGGGCTTCCCTGGTGGTGCAGTGGTTGAGAGTCCGCCTGCCGATGCAGGGGACACGGGTTCGTGCCCCGGTCCGGGAGGATCCCACATGCCACGGAGCAACTGGGCCTGTGAGCCATGGCCGCTGAGCCTGCACGTCCGGAGCCTGTGCTCCGCAACGGGAGAGGCCACAACAGGGAGAGGCCCGCATACCGCAAAAAAAAAAAAAAAAAAAAGTAGTATTTAGTTAGCATCTACACAGCGCTTCCATACACTAATTTTAAGGACACACAAACATGTTTTAAGGGCTTTACAAATATTAACTTGTTTACTCCTATAATTTTATGAAGATATTAATACCTTTATTATCTCCATTTTACAAACGAGGAAATTGGAACCGAGAAGTAATGTGTCCAAGGTCACATGGCTAGAAACTGGCATTGTGATTCACAAATAAATTTGAATTCATGCTTTGAAATCCAGGGACAATGAACACTGCTTTTTGAAGAGTGGTCCAGACTCCCTCATCAATACAGCCTTTATAAAGAGCAACGTGTCTGCAATCCTCCACTGTTATTTCTGAGAGAGAAGTATACACTCAAAGCAGTTTGCAAATGAGCTTGAGCTGGTCCAGCATCTGGGGTTACTTGGGCATTTCCACACGCTTACATCTTGCCTGTGTAAACACGGCTACAGAATCCACAGGAATGAGATGGTAGAACAACCTTCCTCCTAGCCTGTCACTGATTCTATGATGCACAGTTTTTCACATTTTAATATCTTTGAAATCTTGATGTATCTTATAATAAATGGAAAAGAAAGTGTTTACTTGATGTGGATTTTGTCTTACTGGTACATAAAGTACTTCTGCACCTTATAGATAGATGATGGCCAGTTAGACCTGATGAAACATGGTATTCCAACAGCAGTGTCCACGGTGACTACTTAGAAAATGCTGGCCAAGGAGGGTACAGCCAACAAATAGCCAAGCTAACATGGCCATCAACACAAACCGGGCCTAGCACCCCAATTTTGAGGTCTTGTTTTAAAAATATTTTAAAAATTGGAATACAGAGCTTTAGCTTTAATGGGTGAAAAAGACCGTCAAGATAACTCAGATCAAACTTTTTTCCCAATCAGAAGCCTCCCCACCCCACCCAATCTCTCCTGAAGCCCCAGCATTTAAAACAAATGTAAACAGCTACTCAGGAGTCCTGTCTGCCAACCTCCCCTTTGCCCACCGCAGATTCTTGAGGCACCTTTTGGACTCCAGGGAATAGCTTAAAAGCTTCTAACTATCTCATCTGACAGATGAAAGAACTGGGCCCAGGAATATCTTGTAGAGTTTTGATTTGAAATAAGCTCACACAGGTGTTGATGATCAGGTTCACAGATCTGAGGTTTTCTCTCCCTCCTTGGACCAATGGTCATTTTAAAAAATCAACCAAAACATCTTTCTCTGACCAATGTTTCCACTTTTGGAATAGGACAAACTAAGAATCATCTAGGCTACACGTTTCTATCTTATGTTCTTTCTAAAATACCTTTTTAAATTTTGAGGTATAATTGACACATAACAGGTGTACAACATAACGATTCGCAGTTTGTATTTTGAATTGATCACCACAGTAAATCCTGGTTCATAAAATACCATATTAAAAAGGACAATACACAATGGTTTTTTCATCTAACTTGGTATGCTTTAAATACGGTATATTTGGTTTTAAACACTAGATTACACCTTTACATTAGAATCGAGAATTTAAAAATGGAGAAGCCTCTAACTGCAGGTGTGAAAAATATACTTGACCACACAGGATGAACTTCCAGCAAGCCAAGGCAAAGGGAGGATGGAGAGGAGACAAGTGGTTCATACAAGATTCCCACCCCAGTGGCCAGGCATACCTGTCACAGCATTTTGTTTGGAACCAGGTTTGGCATGGATGGCTATGGTGACACAACCTTTGGGATCAACTGCCACAGGACCTGAGGGAGGAACTGGTCTCTCTGCTTCCTTGCTCTGGCTTTTACCCTAAAACGACAACAACAATCACACTACAACTTGACGGTTACAAAATACTTTCCTACACATTTGATCTTTCCATGATTCCTTTTCACCCTTAACCAAGACAAACTAGGCTAATGGGTCACGTCCAGGGAGTTCTGGCCACCCAGAATGGTCTTCCAGCAGCCTTCATGGCTCAAATCAATTCTTCCACGACGCCTTCCCATCAACCCCACAAAGTGCTTTTTTCCTGCCTTGGAAGACCTGACTTAGAACTGGTTCCTACTGTCGGCTTTGTATTTCCCATTCCTCAGGGAGCAGCGATTATTCATTATTCATCTTTGTATCTCAAGCAGCACAAGTTAACAAACGTTTGTGAACAACCATAGCTGGACGGTGTATATCCATGTGTTCTGGGGGGAAGGGGAGGAGGAAGGAACAACAGTGGTATTTAAAGGACTACTGTGTGCCAGAAGCTGTACTCGGAACTTTCCATTGAACAAACATGAACTGCGCACCAAGGCAGTATGTAGGCAAAGGAGATGTAAAGATGAATAAGGACACATGGAGCTCAAGGAGCTAGGGCTGCAGCGAGAAAAAAAGAACAAATAATCACTCTAATACACCGTGCTAGGAGCGCCGACCACACACGCACAGAGCATCACGGCGCAGAGAAACGTAAGGCAGTCCCGCCTTGGGACACTGGGGAAGCTCCCGGCAGGAGGCAGTCTTAGAGCCGGGTCTTAGGAACCGATTGGAGTCAGCCCTGCAGAGACGGTGGAAGGCAAGTGTGGGAGTGGTGCATTCTTGATGGAAGGGTGCGAAGACCAGCCAAGGGAAGGAGACAGAACGCTAACTAGAGCCTCCCAGGGAAGCACAGGCCGCACGGCGCTGCCGGAACACGAAGCGCGAGCCTGGGAGTGTGGGAGCGAGGCCGGCGGGGTCGGCAGCCACAGCTCAGGAAACAGCCTCGCGCGCCGCCGGCCCGGGCCCTCCGACTTCCCCGGTGGGCGGCAGCGCAGCCGAGAAAGACGGGGAGCGGGAGGCCCGAAACTCAGAGACAACAAGCAGTTGGCGGAGCTTCTACCCACCCACGGGTCCCGCTTCTCTCCCGCGCTCCTCAACCAGCATTCCTGCGGCCCACCCTCCCACTGCCAAGGGACTTGCCACTGGCCTTGTTCACTGTACCAGCTTTCTTA
This sequence comes from Phocoena sinus, assembly GCF_008692025.1. Lineage (NCBI taxonomy): Eukaryota > Metazoa > Chordata > Mammalia > Artiodactyla > Phocoenidae > Phocoena > Phocoena sinus. The sequence continues at coordinate 35,983,252 of NC_045764.1, read as the reverse complement.
GGCATCTCGGTGCCCACAGGGAGCCGAGCAGCAGCCCGAGCACCAGGTCCCGTCCCCAGCTGCCTCAACCCGCAGCCGAGCCGCAGCATCCACGGCAAGGAGGCGGCAGGAAAGGCGGCCCGACGCCGGAAGAGCCCTCTGCACCTGCGCACGCAGCGGGCGGGAGCGGCTTCTCTGGCCTGCGCCTCTGCTGTGGCACGAGGGCGACACCTTCCGGCTGGCGGGAGCAAGACCCCTCGTTCTTCCCGGACCTACGCGGGACCCTCGCCACCTAGAAAAGCGGCTCAGGAGACCGAGAGATAGGGAGCTGGGCTCTGGTCGAGTCGTGACCACCCCCCAACCCCCTCTGGTCTTGTTTCCTCATGGGAAGAAAGGATTGGAGTGAGCGGCAAAGAGCGCACAGGGCCAGGTGTTTTCTCGCTGCTGCAGCCAACCAGCAGGTGCAGAGCCCCACGCTGCTTCCTATGGCCCTTAAGTGGATGTAGAGTATCCTGCTGCTTTAGCCTTTGGGTACCTTCCGTGTACTGATGGAGCATCTACCTTGTGCCAGGCGCTGAGGATGCCACAATGTAAAAGGAGAGGAAATATATTCTGATGTGCGAAGTGGCAAAAGATGAAACTGAAGAAGGCGGAGGCAAGATCAGAGTCATTGAAGGGTTTGAAGCAAAGGATTGGTAGAGTCACATTTGTTGTGATTAGAAAGATCACTGGCTGCAATGTGGCCAATAGACGAATAGAGGTAGGGAGACCTCCCTCTTAAATGGAAGATGGTAGCCTGAACCATAGTAGCAGTGGGAATGGAGAACTGAGAGCTGATCATTTCAAGCATACTCAAGAACTAGAATGGGGCTTCCCTGGTGTCGCAGTGGTTGAGAGTCTGCCTGCCGATGCAGGGGACACGGGTTCGTGCCCCAGTCCGGGAAGATCCCACATGCCGCGGAACGGCTGGGCTCGTGAGCCATGGCCACTGGGCCTGCGCATCCAGAGCCTGTGCTCCGCAACGGGAGAGGCCACAACAGTGAGAGGCCCGCGTACCAAAAAAGAACTAGAATGATCGGAGCTTGGGGAATGACTGGATGTGGGAATGAGAGTGAAGAGTCAGGGAAGATGCCCAGGTTTGGGGCCCGAGGAGCAGGTTTGGGAGTCTGAGGTGAGTTGTTCAGTCCGGGACATGATGAGTTTGAGATAGCTGTGGGACACTAAGTAGAAATATTAAGGGGGTAACTGAATGTCTGTAACTGAAGCTTGAGAGATCTGGACTGATGATGGATTCTGGAGCCCTCTGAAAATAGATGGTAATTGAAGCCATGCACGTGGATGAGATAAAGACTCAGAGAGTGTGCAGAGCATGAGGGCCCAGGACAGAACCCTAAGAAAATGTAAAGAGAAGGCACCAAATGACATTGGCCAGATGTAGGAGTACGTAGCAGCCAAGAAAGAGTACTTCAAGAGGGAGTAGGCAACAGGGAGTAGTGCCACAGAGAAGGCATGTAAAACAGAAATGAGCGGTGTTAGTGACCTAGGTGCTAGCAGTTTCAGTGCAGAAGAGGAAAGAGATAATATGTGTAGAAAATAATTCGATTTCACTGTGAAGGAGTAACTGGTATTGGAGGAGCACATGACGTTAAGGTGTTTTTTCTTTTTTAAACTGGAATGAGAATTAACCACATTTGAATATTCATAGGAATAAGCCAAGAGAGGAGACGTTACAACAGAGGGAGGAGGTGGGGTTCTGAGAACAGGTGGAGACTGACCTGTCTACAAGAAGCCTTACTCAGACACCCCTTCCTTCACAAGAGAAGGAAAAGTTTAGGTGCACATGTAGCTGTGTGTATAGGTTTGATGTGAAGAGCTGGAGTTCTTTCATTAGCTGAAGGAGAGGAGGTGTTGAAGATGTGAGGAGAGTGGAACAGATTTAAATACTCTGGAGAATGTCAAAGAGCTAACTGTTGAAACTCACTCTGCAACACTGATGGTCTAGCTGAACTTGGAGACCATGAAATCATCATGACCCCAGTCTTGTACAGTTACATCGTTTTTAAATGCCTGGACCCAGCAGCCAGGAAGTTGAAGATAAGGCAGACAACTGGTTTCATTCAGGTGGGTATGAGAGGGTTGAGGGTTACTGAAATGGTTAATGGTGATCAAAGATCAAAAGTGGAGAAGCAAAAAAACCAAAAGGTTGAAGGTGGAGTCTACTAGAGTAGGGAAGGAAGAGGGTTGACAGAAAGGACGGAGAGGTCAAGGGAATGGCAGTCTTGAGGTGCAAGGACACATGTATGGGAGTGTGTGTGAGAGCTGAAGAGGCATCGAAGGTTGTGGTTAGAGAGTGTAATGTCTGAACTTACCATTTCAGAGGTAGTGCGAGTCCATATGACAACTTACATGGTGTGGTCATGAGCAGGAGTGATTGACATGAAATGGTGAAGGTTACTGGAGGTTAGGAAGAAAATGGAAAGCTAGGTTTGGCTGGGTTGTCCACCCACTTGGATACTGAGGCCACTCAGTGTGAAGGCTTTGGTAGAAGAAAGTGAACCAGGTGTTAAACCAAAGCCATATTTTCTTTGTTTGAAATCAGTTAAGAATTGGGGCACAAAAGCTGAGTCAGCATTATATAGAATTAGTTTGGGTTGAAGTCATGACAGCCTCAGTTAAAGCTTTGACAGTTTAGATGGAAATAAAGGGGCCACTTGCAATCGTGTATTATTACGTTATCTGGCAGTTGACTAGATGAGCGAAGGCAGAGAGAGGGAAGAGGTGCCCTGCAAGGACCATTCAGGCTTTCCCAAAAGTCACTCAGGAGTGGGGGGTGGAGAAGGGGGAGGGGAAAAGCCATCAGCTCCATTTGCCACCCAAACTGTACATCTGTTGTTGCTTCTGCCCCGAATCTTTGCCTCTGGAAAGCAAAGAGTTGGAAAAAATACTGCCCAATGGTAAAAAAAAAAAAATAGGGGCTATGATCCAAATGGCAGAAAACCCATTATAAATGTTTATACTGGTTCCTATTTTCTTTTACATTTCTTTCAGGTTTTAGTAAAGTTCAATTTAGAAACTCAATCTTATCTTAGCCTTTACGAATGGAGAAGATGGATTTTTTAAGTGTGCAAACTCGGCAAAAGACTAAATGAGCCATGTAGCTCTTGGGGCTGGGATTACTATAGCACTGTCCTCTCTTACGAATGATGCATTGTCTAATTCAAGGGACAATTTTCAGGTTTTGAATCTGGATAACTAGAACAGGGAAGCAAAAAGGAGGAGACTGTTTGAAGGAGACAGGACTTGAAAGGGAACAATGTTTTGTCTAAAACGTACTGCATTTAACATACTGCATTTGAAGACCTGGCTCCCTCTAATGCCCTATAAAGTTGTCTGTTTCCCGATAAATTTTTTTCTTGCAAATTAAAAGTACTACTTATGTGGGCCTTAAAGAAGCAACACTTTGGGGGCTTCCCCGGTCCGGGAAGATCCCACATGCCACAGAGCGGCTGGGCCCGTGAGCCATGGGCGCTGAGCCTGCGCGTCCGGAGCCTGTGCTCCGCAACGGGAGAGGCCACAACAGTGAGAGGCCTGCGTACCACAAAAAAAAAACAAAAAACAAAAACGAACACTTTGATAATGCAAACAAATAATCACAATTTGTTGGGTAGATACTGGAGTAATCACTCTTTTAAAAAACAGAAATTGCTTATATTCTACAGTAAACACAGATTAGCCAAGTATCTTTTTGGGTCTCACTATAAGGTTTGAGAACGGTGGCATTTTGGGACCCAGCAAAATAATATTTTCCCGCTTTGTAGCTTGGGAGATAGATCTGGGTTTAAATTCTGCTTCCAACCACTTTACCTTTTAAAACATGAATTTCTTGGCCTGTGAAATGGGTATTATCATAGTACTTCCCTCATACTGATGTTGTGAGAAGCAAATGAGAACGTGTGTAAAGTACTCAGTGCAGAGCCTGGTACCCAGGAGTCACTCAGGTAGCTCTATTAATAAATGATGGCGAGATGGTCCTTACACTATATCAGAGTAAATAACAAGCACAGTTTCCTTTCTCTCACCTACTGAGAGTAGAACAGGGGAGAAAAACCTGAGACTGAAAGAAACTGATGAAGCAGCAGACAACAACAGTTGTTGCTGCTATAGTTGCTTTAAGGCAACAGTAAGGCATTCTTACTATGGGTTGCATTACTTCCATAAATTAAAAATAAGGTTCAACCTCAATTAATTAGAAGCTTTGTTCCAAAATGGTGTCTTACACTCAACTTTTAGAAAAGACAAATGACAAAAAAATAAATAAAAGTACAATAGATGTTTATTTTTTAAAAATTCCAGGGGATGTCCCATGTCAGTAAATGGTTCCATTTCTTGTCCCTTGTATGACTACCTTCAGTTACATGAGACCTCTGCCACCACCACACCTCACTACCTTCTTGAAAATATCAAATACTACTTTAGATGGAAATTTTTTTTATCCTAATTACCATTTAGAAATAATTCTTAAGTTGATACTTAAAAGAATTGATTTCTACACATCTTCCACAACTATTTCATATAGCTTAATCACACATATATTTTTAATGAGATAATCATTTTGAAGGGAAAGAAAAAGAATTCTATATAAAAATTTTGCTTTATAAAAGTGTATAAATGTCATTCTGCCAATATACTTCCTATCCCCTCCTTAGGCAGCTGTACCTCTGACAGTGAGGTCATGAATGTTAAAACGTATTTTATTTCTTGGATAGGACTGTGTAGGTGACAGAAAGTATACTTTTCAGGAGTGATTCTGTTAGATATCTTTAAAGTTTCAAAGCAGCTGTTAGAGATGTTAGTATTTCATTCCAGTACTTGCTGTGTAAGATTATCGCCACAGAGCTGAACTGATGTCCGTTTACTCCGCCACCATCAGCACCACCGCCACCATCTCCATCTTGGGAATTCTCGACCGCACCCCCCGCAGAGAGAGGCCCGTACGGTGGTGCAGCTTAGTGATACAGAAGCCAGTCTCGGAGTACACCTTTGGATCCTTTGTTTATGTCACATTATTGTGAATTCGCACACATTTCATTTATCGTTTAGAACTGTACTAGGTAACATATTATCCTATTATAAAATATCCTTTTCTGTAAATGCACTGAAGATTTTCTTTGGCATTTGTTAAGCCTACTTCTAGCAATATTGCAAATGCTAACCACCAGATAGTTAGAAACTCCAAAGATGAGGTCAGTTTTCTTCATTTTCTGAAATTAGTTATTTGAGTTAATAGGAATTCTGTAGGAATACTGACCTACCTCATCTTACGTAACCTTCAAAAGTTAAAACAGGAAAAAAAACAAACCAGCTATATAAAACAAGAATCTTTCAGTTATAAAACTGCTGAAAGATCATGAGTCAGCTAATCTATGAAATTATGCAAGATAAATAGCTGTTTTTTTTTAACAGGTTCTTTTTCCCCCTAAGGTTATAAGAAAATGGAAAATCTCCCTTTAAATCATGCAGAGATTTAAGTCAACACTTATCTATCTTTTCTAAGAAACTAAAGTGTCTCTTATCTTACAGTTATATTCTGTGGCCAGTTTTTTATGCCTTTGAGACTAGACTGTATGGTACTATTTAGCCATTATGTATTATAATGCTGAATTATGTATAAAATATTATTTCTGGTATTTGTCCATCTTCTATTGAAGTGCCATTATTATTGCCAGGGGAACTAAAAAAGAAAAAAACAGTCTTGCTAGCAGTAGGTGTTTCATGCACTACTTTCTTCAGTCCTTTTGTGCCGTAGTGGGAATCTGGGCCCTAAATGAGAACAAAAGGTTCATTAGTAATTTTCATTTAATAAGCAATTTAATGTGCTATTTTAATTATATTACCGATCTACTGTATTTCATTATAGCTCTTGTATAAAAATTTATGCCAAGTCATTTAAGGAAAAATGTAGTTTTTGCTACAAGCTAATTAATGACTAAAAATAATGAATGTAGAGCTCAGCTATTAGAGGACAGTGAAATGGTTTTAAGGAAATAATTGTTTTATTTTATCTTCTGTCAAACTTACAATCTCCTACTCAAACAAAAGGCTATTTCTTATGAAGAACTATTTCTTTCAGAGCAGAGCTCTGCTGAGAGGCACTGCTCTTCTCAAAGCAGTGGAATATTTTAGCTCCCACCTTCCTACCTTCTCTGCTTCCGACAAGGCTGTACTGTTAGTGACTCTCAGCTTCTATTGAAACACGCTCTCTATAACATGCAAGAGGAAACCGTGGGCCCCGCCAGCTCACCACCTGGAACATTTGGGAAGACTCTTACTTTGAGTGTTGCGCATGCTGTGTAGCACACGTTGGGTAGGATCTCTATGGGTTCTTTGAACATGACCCTGAATGTGTTAGCAGTCCCATCACAACTAAATCCAGTATCATTTTGTCCCAGGGTTTGTTTTTTTTCATATTCAATGATCTGTAATTTTTAAAAGAAAAATTAAATTTAGGTGAAAACAAAGTTTCGTAGAAGAGTATGAAGCCCTTAGGCACAGCAGAATAGATTACTACATCTCTCTGCTGTAATTTTTCTCTACTGTCTCTAACCACTAAAGATGGCTTTAAACACACTGTCAGAAAATGCATTCACTGCAATAAGGATGGGGAGGATGTCAGATAACTGGGCTTTGGCTGCAGGAGAGAGGAGCTTCTAAAAAAGACACATGGCTTGGGAACCGGTGTTTTAGACTGTGTGGATTTTAGACACCTGAGGGAAATGAGCCTTTACTCCTTGCTAGCCTATGTCTTATTGCTGGGAAGTTCCTGTAGCAATTCCTATGCGGATATTTCAAAATATGAAAATTCCGTCTTTTCGATTTAGTTCCATAACCTGTGCCAGGCACTGAGGGACACCCTCAAGGAGTTTCTAGTCGTTAGAGAAGACAAGTAAACAATGACAATTCAGTACAGCACCTGCAGCAGAGAGCTATGCATAAGATGAAGTGGAGGAGCAGAGGAAAAACTGATTTTGTCAGGAAGGCGGGAGGCTCCACAGAAGAGAGTTTTAAAAGCTCAACTCAGAGGTTACCAGGTTATAAGAGAAAAGTCTTCATGCAAGGGAACAGTATGTGTGGAGGCCAAGGCTCATAAAGCCATCTTTTTGCATACATCAGGTAAAAACGGTAATAGTAAAACAGGCTGAACCAGTGCATGCAGCGAGAGATCAGGACAGTGGCCACCTCAGGCAGGATAGTGACCAGAAAAGATCACAAGGGGATGTCTGCGGTGCTGTAATACCCTGTTCCTTGATCAGGCTGCTGGTTACACAAGTGTGTTCACAGTTTATGAAAAGGGAGCCATACGTACCACTTATGTCTACTTTTCTGTATGTACAGTCGGCCCCCTGTATACGCGGATGCAGAACCTGTGGATGTGGAGGACTGACTGTATTATGTCATTTTATATAAGGGGCTTTGAGCATCCATGGATTCTGGTATCCACAGGGGGTCCTAGAAGCAATCCCCTGAAGATACTGAGGGACTACAGTATATCACAGTCCAATTTAAAAAAAAAGACATGATGGTGCCCTGGAAAAGTAGTAAGACAGGATTTCATTGTGGCAGTGTAATCTAGAGTAAACCACTTCTCCGAGCCTCAGTTTTATCTTTTAATTTAGGAAAAAACTTGTTTGCCTTCTTCCTAAGGCTATTGTGAGGCTCAAATTATAAAACTACAGCAACAATGACAGCAACAGACTATGTTCCAAACACTTTACATGCATCATCTCAACCGTTGCTCACAAAAACATAATGGAGGTACCACTACTGTCAAAGTAAACAAGGACACGGGCTCAGAGAGGTTACCTAATTTGCCCACAGACACACCCTTGAGATGGTAGAGCTGAGATTCAAACCCAGGCAGGTCTATCTGGTAGTGTTATCTAGAGGGTGCATGGGACTAGCCACCGGGCGGAAGAAAATAAAGAGAAGTCCTACTTCTATTCATTTTATATTTTATCATTTTAATATACCTATAACCCCGATGCCCTCCCTCAGACTGTACACAAGGAATCTGGTGTCTCATGTAATATGGGAGGGGCACTGAAGGAAGACAGGGGTTCCACAATTGAAGAGAATGACTGTGGGGCTCTCACTCCTTCCCAGGCCTGCAGATTATACAGCCTGCTTAAGGGGGCTTATGGATCCTATGGATAGGATCTTAACAGTATATAAAGTAAAACGGGGGCTTCCCTGGTGGCGCAGTGGTTGAGAGTCCGGCTGCCGATGCAGGGGACACGGGTTTGTGCCCCGGTCCGGAAAGATCCCACATGCCGCGGAGCGGCTGGGCCCGTGAGCCATGGTAGCTGACCCTGCGCGTCCGGAGCCTGTGCTCCGCAACGGGAGATGCCACAACAATGAGAGGCCCGTGCCGGGGGGGGGGGGGGGAGAAAAAAAAAAAAAAAAGTAAAACAGGGAGTGATCATGAAAATCTTTTATACCCGAGAGGTCTGCTGTGGCTTTTTGGCATTAAAAATTATAGAAACAAAATTTCCTAACCTTTAAAATCTTTCAAATAAACAATCTCAGTGGCTTTGGTTTATAAGAGCAACGAATTGACATGAATGATTTAATTTATAGCTGAATTTCACTATAAATGTCAGTGGACAGAATTTAAAAATGAGCATTTCATTAGCACAGCCAATAAAGCAATTCTTCCATTTGGAACAAGGTGTCTTTGTGAGGTAGTAAAGTATCTTTTTTGGCTGTCATCAGACCAGATCTTTATTTTTGTCTGCATAGGGCCCTCCGTGCTGCACACGGGCTTTCTCTAGTTGTGGCAAGCGGGGGCTACTCTTCGTTGCAGTACGCGGGCTGCTCATTGCGGTGGCTTGTCTTTGTTGCGGAACACGGGCTCTAAGTGCGAGGGCTTCAGTAGTTGTGGCATGCAGGCTCAGTAGTTGTGGCTCTTGGGCTTAGTTGCTCTGCGGCATGTGGGATCTTCCTGGACCAGGGCTCGAACCCGTGTTCCCTGCACTGGCAGGCAGATTCTTAACCACTGCGCCACCAGGTAAGTCCCCAGACCAGACCAGATCTTTGAATTGTTGTGTATCTTGAAAGTCAATGATGCATTTTGATCACAAAGTTCACCAATGTTTTTACTATTAAAAATAGTATATTAATTAACATTTTAGAAAGGCTAGTTTTTTCAGCTGAAAGAAGTCTGAAACATTGTTTACTTCCTTTTTTCATTTCTATTTTTTGTTTTAATTTATGTATAATATAAAATAAGTATAGTATTGCATAGGTATATGTGTATAGTAAATAAAAGTACAATGTAGATGTGTTTCAAAAATAATTTCACTAACTGGGATGTGCAATCAAAAGTGTGGAGAACACTGGTTGACTGGAAGGGAAGGAGAGAGGTGCTTCAGTTTCTTCGAGATTAAGTAATCGTGTCATATCTGAAAGAACTGAGGTGGAGCAGACCTAAGAATGGGGCAGGGTATGGTCAGACAATCAGAAATCAGAGGTGTTACCAGTAGTTATAGGAAATTAGACAGTCTCAAGCCCTAGAGTTCAAAGTACCATGAAAAAAGCAGGTGGGTGTTTTGAGACAGTCAGTGCACAGCAGGATGAACTAATAGAAGGGTTTCCTGGACAAAGGAGAGCTCCTTGTATGTTAATGCTTCTGTTAAGGACCCCAGGACCTCAATTTTCTGAAACTACACTTTTTAGATCAATTGTAAAGTGGAACCTCTAGGCTTAAAATACTAATAGGCTTTCTGATGCCTGTGGTAATTATACTGAAATTTGGATTTTGCCGAAACAATATCTTATTATAAAATGACACTTGTTATGTATTTCAAATGGTATACAGTGGGCAAAAAAAGTGTACCTGTATATTCACTTGATAATCCGTGGGACCATGAATAGATCCATATAAACCAAATCCGACTATAGAGATTCTTCTATTAACTGTGAACCTGAGAGAATGAGGCCAAATATAAAATAACATACATAATTCAGTAAGCATTCATATTCCAAAGGCTTATACATTTTTAAAGTGTTACTCAGAACATCTAATTTTGCTCATAATAAAGAAAACTATCAAAAATTAAACATCCTTGGAAATGTCATCTGCTTACCAAAAAACTCTTGCTAGAGTGACTTATTGGGAACTTAAGTAGAATCTGTTTTGTTTTCATTTTTGAGCCAAGCAATTTATTTAACCTAAATACCCACTTTTGTTGTGATGATAATTTTAGTCCAAATCTGTTGCACATCTCCTTCATGAACAGAGATGTGTCAGCCATCAGACCTGATGTGCAGCATCCCAAAACTCTGACAATTCTTCAGCTCGATGAATACTTACTGGGCCTGGCACTGGGGAAATAATGGTCAACAAGATAGTCTCTGCCCCTACTGCACTTATGGCCTAATGGAGGACACTGATAATAAATAAGTAAACGAAGGGATAAATCGTTAATTATAAATTGTGATAAGAGTTGTGAAGGAAGCAGGCTGCTGTAACAGAATTGGTGGTGGAGGTCTGGGGACAGGACCTAAGTTACACAGGTGGATCAGAATGAGATTTCACACTAGAACAATTAGCAGATCCAGTTCAGTCACCATAGTTAAGAAACAGACCCACCTTACTCCATGTTATAAATGTATAAAAACTAGCATCAAGCACAAATGGCACTAAATGACTGTATAATAAGAGATAATCTATAATATAAAGCAGTTATCCTCAACATTTCATACTTTAAGAACTGAAGTAACAAGTTTTATTATTATTACTACCATACCATTGCCACTTTATGAGCACTTCCTGTGCCAGGCACCGAGCTTCAGTTCTTTACATGAATTATTTCCTTTAGTCATCATAACAGCTCTATAAGTAACAGCATGATTTTTATCATCCTGTTTTTATAGCTGAAGAAACTGAGATTTAGAGAAATTAACTTGCCTGGATCAAAATGTGTAGCAGAGCTGGGACACAATCCCAGGTCTGCATGGATCAAAAGGTCACACTCAATCACTATGTGAAACTCCCAGTATGAGGATCACGTTAAAATTTTAAAAATATATTATTTATAATTTTTTATTATAAAAAAACAATATATTCTCTGTTTTAAAAACGTCAGAAAATGCAGCTAAGCAAACAAGAGGAAAAATTTAAAGCATCTCTAAATCTACCATCTAGAGATAACTTCATTTTCAATTTGGTGCACTTCCTTTTCAGACTTTTAGTTCTGTTTTTAAACAATAGAAAAACAGACTTTTTTCTATGAACATATATGTATTATTTTAAAAACCATGTCAGAATATATATATTTTTGTAACTTCATGTAAAAAGGTAAAAAACTACTACTGATTCATTATAAACAATTCCTACTTGTTAAATAATCTAGGTTATTTGCAGTTTTTGTTATTATACAACTATGCCAGGATGAACAATCATTTCACAGTGCCTTCATTATTTCCTAGAATAAATTCCTGGAAGTAGATTTTCTGGGGAAAATGAAAGGCATATTCCTAAGGCATTAGATGAACTTTATCAAATTGCTTTCTGGGAAGATTATAAAACTTTACACCCAACAAGGAATGAAGATCATTTCTATCTCACTCTCAACAACCACAAGTATCTTCATTTCTTTTTGCTGTTGAGAAACTGATGATTGACAAATTCTATTTGTATTTGATTACTGAGTTAACACATTTGCTCATACGCTTACTATCTACTGGATTTTCTCTTTTTTTTTTTTTTTTTTTAACGGTACGCGGGCCTCTCACTGCTGTGGTCTCTCCCGTTGTGGAGCACAGGCTCCGGACACACAGGCCCAGCGGCCATGGCTCACGGGCCCAGCCGCTCCGCGGCATGTGGGATCTTCCCGGACCAGGGCACGAACCCGTGTCCCCTGCATCGGCAGGCAGACTCTCAACCACTGCGCCACCAGGGAAGCCCTGGATTTTCTCTTTAATGAAAAACCCACTCACGTTCTTTTCCCATTTCTCTCTGCTGATGAGTGTCTTTTTCATGTGGATTCGAAAGACCATGTTATATAGTTATTATATGCTTTGTCAGTAACATCCATTACAAAAAATTTCCTATTTATCATTCATCTTTTAACTTTATGGTGGTTTGGGATGTAACATTTTGAATTATTTGTAGTCAAATTATGATCTATGCCAAGTTCAGAGAGGCCTATCTCATCCTCATAATACATAAACATTCTGTTCTGGCACCTTCACGGTTTCCTTTTTTTTAACGTTAAAATTTTAAGTTATACAAATATTGGAAGATGGCATCAGTAAAGATCTAACTTTATTTTCCCAGTGGTTAATCCTTCCTCACATTCTAAATGTTCATTTACATTAGGTTGGTTTCTGAACTCTGTAGTATGTTCCATACAACATTCTCTTACAGCTTTACAATATTTTTCATATTTGATTAATACCACTCTTTTAAAAAAGAAACATTTACTTTTGCAAATTAATTTTAGAATAATTTTGCCAACCCACTCCTCCCTACCAAAAACATGTGACTTCTACAAGGAACTGCCTAACTCAGAAAGGTTAGTTTGGAAAGACACTGATTCCAGTCGAAGTACTCCAATTCTTTATAAAGATACCATACTGTACATTTCCTATAGGATTTACCCCTGCTACTTTATGTTATTTGTTACTATTGCAAGTGGGGTCTGTTTTTACTCACCATTTTAACTGAAAATTCAAACATTAACTTTATTTATTTATTATTTTTTTGCTGCATCGCATGGCTTGTGGAATCTTAGATCCCTGACCAGGCATTGAACCCGGGCCACCACCCTGAAAGTGCCAAGTCCTAACCACTGGACCGCTAGGGAATGCCCTAAAATTTTTTTATTGTGGCAAAATATATAACAAAATGTACCATCTTAAGCATTTTAAAGTGCACCATTCAGTGACATTTAGTAATTCACACTGTTAACCATCAACACCACCCATCTCTGTAAATGAATTTTAATGACACAGGAACATCACTGGGTTTTGCACATACGTTTTATAAGTTGCCACTACTATGCATTGGTTCTAATAGATTTTTACTGATCCTGAGGCTGTCTGGGTGGACTAGTTGTTCTCAAAAGGAGTTCTGTGCCCAGGGAGGCAGGCTCTGTTTTCACAGAGGACATGATGCACCACTGACAGGGAGCCAGGGACACCAGATTTACTGCAATACTTAGGAAAGTCTCCCAAAACAAAGAATCTCAACCAACTTTCAAGTGTCCTGTCAGGATTCACGTAGATGAAAAACTTGTTTTTAACTACGAGACTTGAACTTAATCCCTTTTTATTAATAAACCAAGATTTTTACAGCAATTTTAACATTCACTGACTTTTACAAGAGGTTACTATACAAATCGAGGAAATATCATACAGTCATTTCTCATTATTTGTGGTAGTTATATTTTATAGTTGGCACAAACACAGAATTAGCAAATACTAAACCACTGCTCTTAGGGGGAATGTACACACGCACACACACACACACACACACACGCTCACACACACTCACACACCACTCACGTGGATTATAATCTTAAATCCTAAGAACGACTCATTCTAGTATAACCCATTTTCTGTGTTTCACAAAAGAGAAATGGAATTAAGGAGTGTTAAGTGACTTGCCTGAGGCCACCCCACTAACAGATGCCAGAGATGGGATTCAAACTGTCCAGTGGCCACAGAGCTGTAGTGTCCTGCACTGCGCTGCCCCCTACCATCTCCATCTCTGTATGAGCGCTGAAATGAGAAGGTAGAGCATCCTCCTTGTTTGATCTCACACAGGAGCATGCTCCCAGGCAACTAAAATCTTTTCTGTGAATGACTAAGAAAGCGCTGCTGGTATTGATTTGGGGGTTACAAATAAATTCTAGCGAGTAGATGAGTTCTCAAATATGGAAACTGGATAAACAGGATGGACCATAGTTTGCTTTAGTTGAAACTTAAAGAAAATGACAAAATTGGCAGCAGTGCTACTCATGGTATTTGGGACATGAGTATAATACACCTGTTCCCTGCACCTACAGCTGTCTCAGTGTGCTGGTGCATACAGGTACTATCTCTGATTGCTTGTTTGTCTTCTGGTGCTGCCCAAGTGTCTACATATTGAAGTACACATTTGATTTTACTATCAGTTACATTTACTGTCCTTTACATTACAACTAGGCCATTTATACCATTTTAAAAAAATGAAACACATTATCTATGAATTTCATTTCAGGTTAAAAAAGGGGGAATACAAAATATTTATTACAGAAAAAGGGAGAACTAGGTCTGATGGAGTGAAGAACTACTAATATAGAAGTTATCTGAAAAAAATGAAAAACATCTCTTCCTCTCCAATATTTCTTTTTCTTTTTTGTTTGTTTATATTGAAGTATAGTTGATTTACAACGTTGTATTAATTACGTATATTTCTTTATCTTTATACCTACATCAATCAGAGTTTTAAGAACACTACTGAAAAACAGCAAGGTTACCAGGCATCCCGATCTTGAGGTTTCAATAGTCCATCATGTTAAAGGAGTATTCTTCTAGACTTAGCCTATTAATGGTTATATCTGGATCGAGGGTAAAATTTTATCAAAAGTCTTTGTGGTACGCGGGCCTCTCACTGTTGTGGCCTTTCCCGTTGCAGAGCATAGGCTCCAGATGCACAGGCTCAGCAGCCATGGCTCACAGGCCCAGTCGCTCCGCGGCATGTGGGATCTTCCCAGACTGGGGCATGAACCCGTGTCCCCTGCATCGGCAGGCGGACTCTCAACCACTGCGCCACCAGGGAAGCCCCAAAAGTCTTTTTGACATCTATCAAAATAAATTTTTTTTCCTTTGATCTGCTACCATGGTGAAATATAGTAATATATTTCCTAGTTTTGCGCCATTCTTTCAATCTCCAAACAAACTCTTATCTGCCTTTTTTGCACTCCTTTTGCATTGATGGACGTTATTAGGAATAGCCTTACAAAACTCAGTTGGATGGATGTTATTTTAAATGATGTTCATTGCACTGCTCAGTGTCCCCTTTCTAAGAAACCACAGGAGAAACTTCTCTAAAGTCTCTGTATCTGAAACAGCCACGCTTCTCCTGAGCAATATGTGTACTTTTCATGTGATAAACTCTTCAATTTCTGTAACTTTATAGCTTTAGAACCAAACTTAAGATGTCAGAACATGGATCTTGCATATTTATCTCCACTGGATGTATTTTTCCGACCCTAATTTATCACTGTTTTAAAAATTGGACTATAGTTGATTTACATCTATTTGCTGTTATAGTATTATTCTTTTAAGGTACTGCTAGATTCAATACGCTATTTTATTTCTTTTCTATATAAGTGAGATTGACCTAGAAAATTTTTTGCCTTGTCAGATTCCTGTATAAGGATTATGCTTCTTTCAATAATTAACCAAAAAGTATTTTCTTCTTTTAATGTTCAACGAAACAACCTGTTCCCTGAATGTTTGATAAAACTCACCTGTCAAAACCACCTTGTGAAGGGACAGTTCTTTGATAACTTTTAATTTCTTCCATGGTAATTGGTCTATTCAGCCTTTCTTCTTCAGTCAATTTTGATAATTTATATTTGCCTATAAAATGATCCATTCCATCAAGATGTTCAATTTATTAGCACAGAGTAAACCCAGAATTAAAATAAAAATTTCCTCAGTATATTATTATATTCCATTATTTGTAGATGTAAGTATGTTTTATTACCTTTGCCCAAGGTTTGCTTATTTTATTGGTCTTTTTCAGGAACCAGCTTATATTTAACAATTCTACTATTTTTAATTCATTAATTTCTACATTTACCTATTTCCTTTCTCTTTTCATATGGTTCTTTTGCTATTCATTTTCTAGCTTCTTGGGTTAATGCTGAAATCATTTATTTCTACTCTAATGTATTTAATAAAAGTAGTTAATTATTGCTAATTCTCTGTGTGACACTTTGGCCTCATCCCCTAAATTCTCACATATAGTATTCTCATTGTGAATTATTACTAAATAGTCTACAAATGCATTTTTATTTCCATTTTAACCCAATATTTGTAAGAGTCCTCTCCCTCTTGATGTTCTAGTTTTAAACAAACTTCTTGTTAGTTTCTAGTTTTACACCAAAGTGCTATTAATATTAAATAAATGAAAATTCAAAAGGCATGTTTTATGGAAACAGGTAAA
Organism: Phocoena sinus; assembly: GCF_008692025.1. Classification (NCBI taxonomy): domain Eukaryota; kingdom Metazoa; phylum Chordata; class Mammalia; order Artiodactyla; family Phocoenidae; genus Phocoena; species Phocoena sinus. The sequence goes on along the minus strand of NC_045764.1, from coordinate 35,967,054 downwards.
TATTCTATTTTGACATTTAACCTAAGGAAACACGGTACAGCAAATATAAATTCCAAAAGGATTATATGCATGCATCTTTTAAAATAAAAAAAAAAATTTTCCCAAAGTTGTTACAAATGTATACTGAGATATTTTCCATGCGACATCTATGCAAATAAAAATCTCACACTAAACCAAGTAAGATTAAATGTATTAAATTATAGTCCTAAGGCTGTAAAAATAATGTTTGATCAATTAAGGTCTAGACTTCAGCTCACCAGCAGTGGCAATCCAAACGAAACTCACAAAATAGAAGGCCCAAGTCAATCCTTTTTTACTCTACTTGTTTCCTAAGAGATTCCCTCACTCATAATTCAGTGGAGAGACCAGTAAGCCTCACTGACTTCTTGACTGTTGTATCAAGTTAGAAATGTATTAAACAAAGTATAAAATAAAATGTGGTTAATTATCTCCCACAATATGAACATACAAGCCAAACGCGAGCCGCTGCCCCACCCCACCCCCAAATCTACAATATGCAGATACCTGATTCGATCACTCGTTCCACTGTAACCCCACCGGCTCTCTACTTGCTGGAATCTATTGATGCAGCATTCCTTTCCTCTGAGGCAGCATCTTGGTCGATCAATGTATTCAACTCGGGGCTTAGGATTGACAGTAAAATGAAGAAAGAGGTTTACCACTTCACGATCTGACAGAATTCCAGACTGAGCAGGACCTGTAGAAATAAAAATATAAACCTCAATAAAAGTAACTTCACTGCAATTCCTAACTTTGTAATTCTCCCCATAATAATGTGAATTCAAATGTGAAAGATGTAAAGTAAAAATGAGGTAGAAAAATCTCAGTATATATAATTTTAGCATATATATATATATATATTTTTTTTTTTTTTTTTCTTTTGTGGTACGCGGGCCTCTCACTGTTGTGGCCTCTCCCGTTGCAGAGCACAGGCTCCGGACACGCAGGCTGAGCGGCCATGGCTCACGGGCCCAGCCGCTCCGCGGCATGTGGGATCCTTCCGGACCGGGGCACAAACCCGTGTCCCCTGCATTGGCAGGCAGACTCTCAACCACTGCGCCACCAGGGAAGCCCCTAATTTTAGCATATATTTAATTTTAAAGTTTTACTAAATTCATCCGAGTTTAACCTAATATGTAACTGTTAAAATCATTAATAAATCAAAGCTTAGATGAAACCCTGAGATCACAGAAAGATCCCTGGATTTTTCTATCCATTTGCCCTGAGTGTTCCATTTTCCAGAAAGAGGAGAGTTGGAGAAGTGCTTACAGTGGCAGCCAGAGCTATCATTACCTCTCCATTCCCCATCTGTCTGAGGCTGTAATCAAACAATGGAATATTTAGAGGTAGAAATAGATGGCACAGTGCTTTCATTGTGGGATTCTGAAATCAGCAGAGGTCAGGAGCTAAGACTGGAAGAGCTGTGGAAGCAGCATATCACATGCTATAGTTTTCTCATTCACTGTTTCTGGGAAGAGAAAATTCCAAACAGCTTAAATTTAACCAGGAATAAATGCTATTCCTCATAAAAGATGCCAGGAGATTCCTTCCAAGGCTGGTAGAAACAATCTAAATAAGAGACTGCAAAACACTAGAAATTTGGTTTAAGAAACTATAAATCAGATTTTAACGTAAAATGCCCTAATTTTTAATATAAATTTTTAGAATATCACAAACAAAATATATCAACCTGCCAGACCTGGCCCCATGGTTCATTTGCAATCTCTGGATAAGTAAAGATTGTAAAGAAGAAAAAATACAATTACAAACTTAGAACATGCATTTTAGAGAAAAAGAAAAGAAAAGAATGTAACTGGAACTGCATAAGATCAGAAGAGAGATGGGGGTGAAAACTCATGTATCTTTCTCAGAATGACAAATAAGACAAAAGAATTAAAATGTTAAGGTGATTAAAATGGATGATGAAAAGCAGAGACCAACATACAGGTAACTAGTGTTCCTGAAGAACTAACAGTAAGAAATAGGATGACCCAATAATTCAAGACGACAGGTATACCTCGCTTTATTATGCTTCACAGATACATTTATTTTACAAATTGAAGGTTTGTGGCAACCCTGCATCAACAAGTCTGTTGCTGTCATTTTTCAACTGCATTTGCTCACTTTGTGTCTCTGTGTCACATTTTGTTAATTCTCTCAATAGTTTAAATTTTTTCACTATTACTATACTTGTTATGATGATCTGTGATCAGTGACCTCTGATGTCACTACTGTAATAGTTTTGAACCCCATGAACCACACCCATAAGACAGCGAACAATTAAGTTATGCAGGTATCTGCATAAATGTTGTGTGTGTTCTGACTGCTCCACTGATCAGCCGTTCCCCATCTCTCTGTCTCCTCCTGAGACACAACAGTATTGAAATTAGGCCAATTAACAACCCTATAGTTGGGCTTACCTGCTGGCACAGTAGTTAAGAATCTGCCTGCCAACGCAGGGGACACAGGTTTGAGCCCTGGTCCGGGAAGATCCCACATACCACATACCACGGAGCAACTAAGCCCTGCACCACAACTACTGAGCCTGCACTCTAGAGCCCGCAAGCTACAACTACTGAGCCCATGCGCCTAGAGCCCGTGCTTCTCAACAAGAGAAGCCACCACAATGAGAAGCCCATGCAGCGCAATGAAGAGTAGCCCCTGCTCGCCGCAACTAGAGAAAGCCCGCGCACAGCAACAAAGACCCAATGCAGCCAAAAATAAATTTACAAAAAAAAATGAAAACAACAGCCCTATAGTGGCCTCTTAAGTGTTCAAGTGAAAGAACAGTCAAACATCTCTCCCTTTAAATCAAAAGCAGAAATGGTTATGCTAAGAAGGCTTGTCAAAAGTTAGGTCTCTTGCACCAAAGAGTAGCCAAGTTGTGAATGCAAAGGAAGAGTTCCTGAAGGAAATTAAAAGTGCTACTCCAGTGAACACACAAATAATAAGAAAGCGAAACAGCCTTAATGCTGATATGGAGAAAGTCTGAGTGGTTTGGATAGAAGATCAAACCAGCCACAACATTCCCTTAAGACAAAGACTAATCCAGAGCAAGGCCCTAACTCTCTTCAATTCTATGAAGGCTGAAAGAGATGAGGAGGCTACAGAAGAAAAGTCTGAAGCTAGCAGAAGGGGGTCCAGGAGGTTTAAGGAAAGAGGCTGCCTCTGTGATGTAAAAGTGCAAGGTGAAGCAGCAAGTGCTGATGTAGAAGCTGCAGCAGGTTATCCAGAAGATCTGGTTAAGATCATTAATGAAGGTGGTTACACTAAACAGCAGATAATTCAATGCAGACAAGTGTAGACAAATAGCCTTCTAGTGGAAGAAGATGCCATCTAGGACTTTGATAGAGAGAAGTCAATGCCTGGCTTTAAAGCTTCAAAGGACAGCCTGACACTCTTGTTAGGGGCTAATGTAGCTGGTGACTTTAAGTTGAAGCCAATGCTCATTCACCATTCTGAAAATCCTAGGGCCCTTTAGAATTATGCTAAATCTACTCTGTGTTATAAATGGAACAAAAAAGCCTGGATGATAGCACATTTGCTGACAACATGGTATACTGAATATTTTAAGCCCACTGTTGAAACCAACTGCTCAGAAAAAAAGATTCCTTTCAAAATATTGTTCCTTGACAATGTACCTGGTCATTCAAGAGCACTCATGAAGATGTACAGTTGTTTTCATGACTGCTAACAGAACATCCATTCCATAGCCCATGGATCAAAGAGTAATTTAGACTTTCAAGCCTTATTATTTAAGAAGAACATTTTGTAAGGCTATAGCTACCATAGACAGTAGTGATTCCTCTGATGCATCTGGGCAAAGTAAACTGAAAACCTGGAAAGGAGTCACCATTCTAGATGCCATTAAGAACATGCATGATTCATGGAACGAGTTCAAAATATCAATATTAAAGAGTATGGAGGAAGTAACTGCAAATGTGGTAGAAATAGCAAGAGAACTAAAATTAGAAGTGGAGCCTGAAGATATGACTGAATTGCTGCAACCTCATGATAAAACTTGAACAGATGAGGAGTTGCTTCTACAGATGAGCAAAGAAAGTGGTTTCTTGAGACAGAATCTCCTCCTGTTGAAGATGCTATGAAGACTGTTGACATGACAACAAAGGATTTATAATATTACATAAACTTAACTGATAAAGCAGTGGCAGGGTGAAAGAGAACTAACTCCAATTTTGAAAGAAGTTTTACTGTGGGTAAAATGTTATCAAACAGCATTGCCTGCTACAGAGAAATGTTTCCTGAAAGAGTCAATCACTGTGGCGAACTTCATTATTATCTTATTTTAAGTAATTGCCACAGGACTTCCCTGGTGGCGCAGTGGTTAAGAATCCGCCTACCAATGCAGGGGACACGGGTTTGAGCCCTGGTCCGGGAAGATCCCACATGCTGCGGAGCAAATAAGCCCATCTGCCACAACTACTGAAGCCCGCGTGCCGCAACTACTGAGCCCACATGCCACAACTACTGAAGCCTGCACACCTAGAGCCCATGCTCCGCAACAAGAGAAGCCACCGCAATGAGAAGCCTGTGCACTGCAACAAAGAGTAGCCCCCGCTCACCACAACTAGAGAAAGCCTGCGCACAGCAGTGAAGACCCAACGCAGCCAAAAATTTTTGAAAAATGAAAATAAAAAAAAATGAAGTTGCCACAGCCATATTAACCTTCAGCAACCACCACCCTGACCAGTCAGCAGCCGTCAACATAGAGGCAAGACCCTCCACCAGCAAAAAGATTAGGACTCGCTGAAGGCTCAGAGTTAGTTAGCATTCTTTAGCAATACAGTCTTTTTTAATTAAGGTATGTACTTTGTTTTTTTTAGACATAATGCCATTGCACTTAACAGACTATAATATAGTGTAAACATAACTTTTATATGCATTGGGAAACCAAAAAATTTGTATGGCTCACTTTATTGCGATATTCAATTTATTGTTGTGGTCTGGAACACACAATATTGCCAAGGTATGCCTGTATTATAAAATTTCCTTAGTTGAAAAAAGAAGTCTTCAGATCATGAAAAACGTTCTCAGATATCTACCGTATACCTATTTAAAGAAAGTAATCAAGAATAAACTCAACAAACGAGTAAATCAAAATAAAGAATTCAAGAAGGTGTATCATAAAAGAACTGGTGATAAACACTAAATCTAATACAACCTATAATTAAGTCTAATACAGTTGTGTTTTTGTAGTATGTTATGTGAGTGTATAATCAGTTACCATAAAGTGTGCTAGAAAGGTTGAAAGGATGGAACACCATGTTAACATTCTTATCTTAAATAGGGAAGGTCAATAAATATCATTTTATTATGAAATGAATTAAGAAAATTGGAGGGGAAAAAGTAAATGCAGAATTTATTACTTTCTAATCTCTAGACAGAAAACACACACACACACTCAACAGCAAAAAAGAGAACATAAAGGGAGCTCTCCCTAAAACATTTTTGAAAAATATAATACAGAAATAATAAGCATAACAGAAAAGAACATACATAACAGCAAAAAAAGAAACATTATTTCACTACATAAAAATATTAAGAAGTCTATAAGATGGAAGAGCCTACGTCAGAGAACAACTATACATGAAACAGTATATAAAATAGCTATTTCATGTTAACAGAGAACAATTGAGGCAGTCAGTGCTTGAGAAGGGAAATGTATTGAGATGAAGCCCTATATCTGTCACCACTTTTCCCCTTGGGATATTTGCTGATTTGCTTCACAGGGCATAAATGCCACGTAGAAACTGGCAACCTAGAAATTGTGGTAGTCCTCAACTGACTGAAGAGACAAAAACTGTAATTCAAAGCTACCAAGGCAGCCAGACAACGATCCGGAAGAGAATACTTAATAGACAAGCAAGACCAACATTTTGTGCATAATTTCTCCTTGAAGTATTTGTCAACTCCTGGGCTTCCCTGGTGGCGCAGTGGCTAAGAATCTGCCTGCTAATGCAGGGGACACAGGTTTGAGCCCTGGTCCAGGAAGATCCCACATGCCGTGGAGCAACTAAGCCCGTGTGCCACAACTACTGAGCCCCTGTGCTGCAACTATTGAAGCCCATGTGCCTAGAGCCTGTGCTCCGCAACAAGAGAAGCCACCACAATGAGAAGCCCACGCACTGCGATGAAGAGTAGCCCCCGCTGGCCGCAATCAGAGAAAAGCCTGCGCACAGCAACAAAGACCCAACAAAGGCCCAACACGGCCAAAAATAAAATTAAAAAAAATTATTTGTCAATTCCTAAGCTATGCACAAGCAAGAGAAAACTATGAGACCAAAAAACCAGGCAGAAAGGCGCTGCTAAGAGACTAAAGAATTAAACAGAAATTTCTGTCTTAAAGCTAGAAGAAAAATTCCCAAATATTTGAAAATTAAGCTATATACTTAATAGCCCATGGGTCAAGAAAAAAATTACCATGAAAATTAGAAAATATTTTTTACTGAATGCAATGAAAATACAACACATCAAAACTTGTGGGGATGGGCTTCCCTGGTGGCGCAGTGGTTGAGAGTCCACCTGCCGATGCAGGGTACATGGGTTCGTGCCCTGGTCCGGGAAGATCCCACATGCCGCGGAACGGCTGGGTCCGTGAGCCATGGCCGCTGAGCCTGCACGTCCTGAGCCTGTGCTCCGCAACGGGAGAGGCCACAACAGTGAGAGGCCCGCGTACCGCAAAAAAAAAAAAAAAAAAACACCTTCCACAAAGAAAACACTAGATCCAGACAGCTTCACTGGTGAATTCCCCTAAGCCTTTAAGGAAAAATAGCACTAATTTTACATAAACTCTTGAATACAGAAAAAAGATATATTCCTAACTTTTGTATGAGACCAGCATAACCTTGATAATCAAAATCTGACAATTTCATTACAAGAAAGGAAAAATTATAGCCTAATTTCTCTCATGAAGTAGTCCTAAAAATATTTTTTAAATCTGGCAAATTGGATCTAGTAATATATAAAAAGAATAATGCATGACAACCAAGTCTGGTTTATGTAAGGAATCCAAAGTTTTAACTTGGAAAATCAGTCAATGCTATATTAAGCTATACTAAGAGAACAAAGGGGAAAACCATATCATTATCTCAAAAGAAGAGAAACATTTGGTAAAATTCATGATAAAACTCTTACAAGACTAGTAATAGAAGGAAACTGCCTTAATCCAATAAAGAGTATCTACAAAAAATTTACAGCAAGCATACTCTGTATGGGGAAATACTGAAAGCTTTCTGCCTAAGACTAGAATAATGCAAGGATGTTCACTATCCATACTTCTTAATATGCTCAAGGTCCTAGGTCATACAATAAGGCAAGAAAAAGAAATGTCTAAGGATTAGAAAGGAAGAAATAGAATTATTATTGTTTGCAGATCACATGATTGTACATGTAGACTATGCACAATCATCTACAAATAATTATTAGAATTTATAAATTTAGCAAGATCACTAGATAAGGTCAATACAGGAAAAATCAACTGTATTTCTATATACTGGCAATCAATCAGTTAGGACATGGAAATTAAAAAAACTAATCATTGCAATAATATTTAAGAAGTAAAATACATAAGGAATAAACCTACCAAAAAATATGCAAGACCTCTACCAGAAAACTCAAAGTATTACTAAGAGAAATTTTAAAAAGACTTAAATCAATGTTCATTGATTGGAAGACTCAATATTATAAAAATGTCAATTATCTCCATACCAATCTATGGATTCAATGCAATTCCAATCAGAATCCCATGACTTTTTTTGGTGGAAACTGACAAGCTGATTAAAACATTTAGGTATATGAAACTACCAACACAAAAGACCAAGAATAGCCAAGGTAATCCAGAAGAACAAAGCTAGAGGATTTTCAGCACCAGATTTCAAGATTCAATTTAAAACTACAGAAATGAAAACGCCACAGAATTGGTTCAGGGATGCACAAATATAACAGTAGAGCAGACTAAACATTCCAGAAATAGATTCATTCATATACAGTCACCTGATTTACAACGAAGTTAGCACTGCTGTGTATGGGGGCAAGGATAGTTTTTAATACATAGTCACGTGGGGAAAAAAAAAGAACCTTGACCTCTACCTCACACCATACACATGTGTGAAAAAAACACCACAAAAAAATAAAAACCTAACTGGATTACAGACCAAAAAGTTAAATGTAAAACAATAAAGTTCCTAGAAGAAAACCTAAGCGAATATCTTCATGACCCTGAGGCAGGCAAAATTTCTTAAGACATAAAAAGCCTTCACCTTAAAAGACTGATAAGTTAATTCATTAAAATTAAGACCTTCTATTTATCAAAAGACAGCATTAAGATAATGAAAAGACAATCCACAGACTGGGATATTAGCTATAAGTATATACATTATATGTATCTATAATATATTCTGGATACAAGTCTTCTGTCAGATTATATACATATAATGGAGAGGATGTGAGGCAACTGGAATGAACTCTTAACTCTCTTAGTTTGGCAGCTGAGTGTGAACTATTACAACTACGCTGGGCAACTATTTGGTAGGATCTACCAATGCTGAACATATGTATACTCTATGACTTTTTATGGCAATTGCACTGCTACCTGCTCAACAGAAATGTTCACACATGTACACCAAGTGAGAGGTATAAGAATGTTCTTAAAGGCCCCAAACAAACAACCCAAATGTCCAACAACAGTAAAATGGATAAAGAAATCATGGCACATCCATTCAACAGATTACACAGCAATGAAAAAGAATGAGCTACTGCCACACACAACCACACAGATGAATCTAAGACATAATGTTAAGAGAAAGAAGCCACATACAAAAGAACACATGCTGAATGAATGTATGACTTCCTTTATATTAAATTTAGAAACAGACAAAACTCATTTACAGAAGCCAGAAAGCAGTCACCTTTGGAAGGGAGATTAAGGACTAGGAGGGGCATGATGGAGACTGGTGGGGTATGGTAATGTACTGTAAATTGATATGTGTGGTTAAACAGGTGCGTTCACTCTATTTGTTCACTTTATTATGTACATGTTATATTTTAATTTAAAAAGTTTACAAAAAGAAAAAACAAACATTGATTCTGATCAGCAAAAACAAAAACAACTTGTGAGAATACTGGAATATATATAATAAATCAAAAAGAAAAATTTGTATACCCCAAAAGAATAAAAGTCATGAACGAATACCCAGAGAAAACCATAATTCAAAAAGACACATGCACCCCAATGTTCACTGCAGCACTATTTACAATAGCCAGGTCATGGAAGCAACCTAAGTGCCCCTTGACAGATGAATGGATAAAGAAGATGTGGTGCAGGTGCATATATACAATGGAATATTACTCAGCCATAAAAAGGAATGAAATTGGGTCATTTGTTGAGACGTGGATGGATCTAGACTCTGCCATACAGAGTGAAGTGAGTCAGAAAGAGAAAAACAAATATCGTGTATTAACACATATATGTGGAACCCAGAAAAATGGTACAGATGAACTGGTTTGCAGGGCAGAAATAGAGACACAGATGTAGAGAACAAACGTATGGACACCAAGGCGGGGATGTGGTGGGGGGGTTGGGGTGGTGGTGCGGTGAATTGGGCAATTGGGATTGACATGTATACACTGATGTGTATAAAATAGATGACTAATAAGAACCTGCTGTATAAAAAAATAAATAAAATTAAATTTAAAAATTCAAAAAAAAAGGAAAAAGAAAAAATACAAGTGGCCAATAAACGTAAGGAAATATAATTTTAAACCATTATGAGATTTTTTTTTTCTTTTAAATCAATCTGGCCATGACTTAAAAGCAGATGATACTCAGTGTTGATATGGGAAACAAGAACTGGTCACAGAACTAAGAAGCGTCAACCCTAAGAGTCAGAAAGATCTGTCATTGTAACTTTAGGTAAGGCACTTAACCTCTCTCAGGTTCAGTTCTTAAACCTGTAAAATACCATATAATTTTTATATATTTATAATATACAAAATATTTTAAAAGATACAAAATACATATAATTTTAAAATACATAAATATATAACCTACAATATTATCTTGAAGGGCTATTAGGAGAATTGAATGAAATTATACACACAAATGCACATACATAAACAGCTTCTTTTCCTCTCTCGCACAGGGAGACTGACTGCCCATTAAAATAGTTTCAAGTAGATTTTGGACAAGTTACAGCCTTACCGGCTGCAAACTCCTCAATGGTCATCAGCGGGAACCGGATCAAGGACAGTGCTTTCCCTAGAACTTTCTGTTTGTTTCCAAAAGTCACAGGCAATTGTTGTCTTTGACATTCCGCTTCTGCCCACCGTACAACAGCTCCAAAAAGTCGACTTTCTCTAATACTAAGAGTGTCTCTTTCTAGAACTGCACAGAGTGTGTCTACAGGTAAAATACAAAAATATGTCAAATTAGTAATATTTTGCTCTTTAACAAAATACTCACAAACATGCTTATATAAAAATTTCAAATCTCAATAAAAATAGGATACTTAAAACTACAGAGTCTACACTTAAAAATATTAAAGAATTAAAGGAATTAAACAGCAAAGTTTTCTTTAAAAAATTACTATAAGGTTAACATTCAACTTATTACTTACCATACATGGAAGCTTAGATACAGTATCTCCTTATATATTCATGCCATTCAGCAAGCAAACTCAAATATTCAGAACAAGAATAATAAGTAAGTCAGAGAAAAAGGCTCCCAATCAGTAATGAACAAATTCATAAAGTCTACAGATTACAATTCATTCATTCATTCAGCAAATATTTCTTATTAACCACTCACAATGTGCCAGGCACTATTCTAGACACCGAGGATACATCATTAAACAAAAAGTTAAAAAATTCCTTGCCTTCACGGAGCTTACATTCTAATGGGGGAAACAGATTCAATAAACATAAGTAAATTATACTGTGTTACATAACAAATGTAGGAAAAGATAGCAGGGTAAGGGGAATCAGAAATGCAGCTTAAAATAGGATAGTTTGGATAGGCCTCACTTGAGTTAAGACCTGAAGGAGGTCGAGGGGGGTGGGGTCAGTAGGCCAAACACACCTCGAGAGAAAGAGCACTCCAGGACTGGCCAGTGTGAAGGCTCTCTTATGAGAGTGTGCCTGGCATATGTGAGGAACAGCCAGGAGGTCAGTGTGGCTGGAGGAGAGTGAGCAAGAGGGAAAATTAGTAGGTGATGAGGCCAGAAGCATGGTGGGAAGCGGGGTGCAATCATGTAGCACCCTGTAGATCATTTGGCTTTTACTCTGAGTGAAAAAGGGAACCCCTGGAGGGTTCTGAGCTGTGACATTTTATGTTCTAAAACGACCACCCTGGCAGCCGTGATGAGAAGAGACAGTAACGGAGGCAAGAGTGGAAACAAGATCAATTAGGAGGCTCTTGCACTGATCCAGGTCAGAGGTGATGGTGGCCTGGACCAGGCGGAAGTGGTGAAAAATGATCAGATTCAGGGTATACTCTGAAAGGAGACTGGAGATTTCCTAACAGATTGGATATAGGGGGTGACAGAGAGCATGAGTAAAGGATAATTCCCAGGTGTATACCCTAAGCAATGGAGGGATGACAGTGGCATCAACTGAGATGAGAAAGACTACTATGTGGAAGCAGGATGGGGGGTGGTGAGAGGGGAGATCTGAAGCTTAATTTTGGACATATTAAGTTTGAAAGCCCTATCTGACATCCAAGTATAAATATCATGACCGTAACTCAGGCCCTGCCTCAGAATCCTTTTCCCTCTTATCATAGGCAAAATTAAAATAGGCTGAGTTATTTTTAAACTACAGTAGACCAGAAATCAATGAAAACATTAAAATATAATTAAATTGCCCAGAAACACGCACCTAAGAAAAATTTATTAAAAACAAAATTCTACTATGCAATGGTCTACACATTCATACCAGAACCAAATATTAGTTTAATAACAAACATAGGTATCATTACAGCAAAGATATCACAGTCCCTGGAACACCGAAGGGGCCCAACAATATGTTAAAAATGAAGAGGTTAAACATAATTTTTTAAAAAATCAAGCTTTTTCCTTCTCTTGTAGCTGAGCAGATGAGTATAAACTAAGGTCCCAGGAAACCTTTTCAAAGATAAATGAGTGTAAGTCAACATACCTCAATACTTGTAGGATTAGGAATATACCATGATCATAATATTTAATCATTCAATAGAAAAACAGACAACTTTGAACCTCCATTTCTCTACCTTGTATGCTAAAAACTTCAGTAAAGGTAAACATAGAAACTTAAAGGCTAAAAAACAAGCACATTATACTGCCCCTGGCATAATGTAAATTAATTCTGTTCTATCAATGTGACATATTATCTTTTTCCTTTGGCAAAAACCTACAAGAAACAGTATCTCTCTACTTGGAAAAAGGTAAGCATATCCCTCTGGAGCACATATTCAAATGCCAGAGGAGAAAAAGCATCCCTAGAATCTAAAATAGCTATTTAAAAAAAGCTCCTGAAGCCAGGTCTTTCTTTCAGATCCTAGAATTCTCTTTCATTCCCAATTTTTAACAAGTACATTGTGACAAACTAGACTATGAGGTGAAAACACATAGGTCCTCTATAGATAGATGTGTTATAATAAGAAATGACAGCTGAGAGCCTAATAAAGGTCATAAAAACACACAGAATTATATTTATAAACATCATACAATACTGGGTTTTAATACAAACCACTGCAAATCAAATCAACAAATATTTATAGGGTTTTCATCCTGTGCAAGGTACCCACTTCAAGGTTCCCAAGGAGATACATTCGGTAGGTTACTTTCTGCCCGTGGACGCTACTGAGTATAAGCATCGTTGACGTCTCCCCCACCTCCACTGCTGTCATGTCTAAGTCAAAGTCACCCAAAGAGCCTGAACAGCTGCGGAAGCTCTTCATCAGAGGTTTGAGCTTTGAAACAACCGATGAGCGCCTGAGGAGCCATTGGGAGCAGTGGGGAGCGCTCACAGACTGTGTGGTAATGAGGGATCCAAGAACCAAGCGCTCCAGGGGCTTTGGGTTCGTCACGTATGCCACTGGGGAGGAGGTGGATGCAGCCATGAATGCAAGGCCGCACAAGGTGGATGGAAGAGTTGTGGAACCAAAAAGGGCCGTCTCAAGAGAAGATTCTCAAAGACCTGGTGCCCACTTAACCAGGTGAAAAACATTTTTGTTGGTGGCATTAAAGAAGACACTGAAGAACATCATCTAAGAGATTACTATGAACAGTATGGGAAAATTGAAGTGACTGAAATCATGACAGATCAAGGGAGTGGCAAAAAGAGAGTCTTTGCTTTCGTAACCTTTGATGACCATGACTCCGTAGACAAGACTGTCATTCAGAAATACCACAATGTGAATGGCCACAACTGTGAAGTAAGGAAAGCCCTATCTAAGCAAGAGATGGCTAGTGCCTCACCCAGCCAAAGAAGTCAAAGTGGTTCTGGAAACTGGTGGTGGTTGTGGAGGGGGTTTTGGTGGGAATGACAGCTTTGGTCGTGGAGGAAACTTCAGTGGTCGAGCTGGCTTTGGTGGCAGCCGTGGTGGTGGTGGCTATGGTGGCAGTGGGGATGGCTATAATGGATTTGGTAATGATGAAAGCAATTTTGGAGGTGGTGGAAGCTACAATGATTTTGGCAGTTACAACAATCAATCTTCAAATTTTGGACCCACGAAAGGAGGAAACTTTGGAGGCAGAAGTTCTGGCCCCTGTGGTGGTAGAGGCCAATACTTTGCCAAACCCCGAAACCAAGGTGGCTATGGTGGTTCCAGCAGCAGCAGTAGCTATGGCAGTGGCAGAAGGTTTTGATTACTGCCAGGAAACAAAGCTTAGCAGGAGAGGAGAGCCAGAGAAGTGACAGGGAAGCTACAGGTTACAAGAGATTTGTGAACTCAGCCAAAGCACAGTGGTGGTAGGGCCTAGCTGCTACAAAGAAGACATGTTTTAGACAATACTCATGTGTACGGGCAAAAAAACTCGAGGACTGTATTTGTGACTAATTGTATAACAGGTTTAGTTTCTGTTCTGTGGAAAGTGTAAAGCATTCCAACAAAGGGTTTTAACGTAGATTTTTTTTTTTGCACCCATGCTGTTGATTGCTAAATGTAATAGTCTGATCACGACACTGAATAAATGTGTCTTTTTTTTAAATGTGCTGTGTAAAGTCAGTCTACTCTGAAGCCATTTTGGAAAACTACCCCAACAGTGTGAAGTTACTATTCCTGCAGGGTGATGCCAGGTTCCATTCAAAATTTATTTACAACCTGCTCTGGTGGAGAAGCTATTGTCTTCCGAAACCTTGGTGTAGTTGAACTGACAGTTATTGCGTTGTGACCTGGAGTTCACCGTGAAAAGGGTCACCCAAGCAAAGTCATGGAGTTTTCTGATTATTAATATATGATTGTTGGCACATCCTATGCAATATATCTAAATTGGATTATGGTACCAGATATAGATGGGAATGAAGCTTGTGTATCATCCATTATCGTGTGTAATAAATAAATAATTTAATACCCTCAAAAAAAAAAAAAAAAAAAAAGATTCCCAGGATCCAATGGCATGCCTAATGGAGGAGCTATTTACAAAACAACTTCTCGGAGTGAGTCACCCAGATGCAGGCAGTATTATTTCAAATGACAGTAGACTGAAGTGGAGCACTTGATAGCTCCTTAAAGGGACGGACACTAGGATTAAGCAATGTTACATTACCAATGTGGGCAGTGCTTAGGGCTCTCAAACATCCAGTAACTCAACAAAAATTCAATAGCACACAACGTGCAGGTGCTGGGGGTGGGGGAACCAAATCTAGTCCCTGCCCTTCAGGATAATGCAAGAAGAGCACAAATCCTTCCCAAGGTAATGTGCAGCAGACAGGCAAACTAAGCAAGGGATGTTATTGAAACAGGAATATATTAAATTTCATGGAAGAGGGGAGGGCAGCAGTTCTTAAGAAAGTTATAATTTGAGCCAAGACATTAAGACTGAGTGAGAACTAGCCAAGGTGGGAAGGAAAGGCAACATTCTAGACATAGCCAGTCAGCCCAGTTGGTCAACAAATATTAACTGAACACATACTATGTTCTACTACTTTCAGTGCTGGAGATACAGTGGTAAACAAGACAAAGTCTCTGCCTTTAAGGAGTGTACAATCTAGAAGGAGGAGGTAGACAATCAATATATACATATTCAGAAAAAGACCAAGATAAGATTTTCAGAGAGTGATACATATTATGAGAAAAATAAATAAGAGTAACAGAACAGGGATTGTTTAGGGGAATATGGTACTTTACGTAGGCGTGAGATGGCCCGTCTCAGGTCTTGTTTAACCTGAGATCTGAATGATTAAAAGGAGGTAGCCACACAAAGATTCATGGGGAAAAGGATTCCAATCAGAAGGAACAGAAAATACAAAGGCTCAAAAACACTGAAATAACTGTGGCCAGTGGATATGGAACATAGTGAATGAGAAGCAGAATGGTAGGAGACAAGGTCAGATACAGAAGGAGGCAGGTAGTTACTGCCAGCTCTTTACAAAAATTCTATTTTCTCTTCTTCCTGGGATGTGAGTAGTCTGCATCTCCTAGCCTCCCCTTAAGTTAGGTGGCATCTGGTGACTGAATTCTGTCCAATGAAATAAGAGGCAAAATGAGGGTGCCATTTCAAGGTCAAAGCTTTTAAGATGTGGGTATTTTCCTTGCCCAGGCGTTTTCCCATTTGCTAGCAAGATACAGATAATAAGCAGGCTGTAGGAAATGGCAGAGCCACAAGATGCAAGAGAGCCACTCACTGGTTGGGAACACTTCCTTGGACTGCATGAGTGTAAAAAAAATTTCTATTGTGTTGGAGCAGTGTGCATTTTGGGGGTTTATTTGTGCAAATGTGTTGAGCTTGCATTTTGGGGTCTATTTGTTACCACAGCCAAGCCTAGCCTACCCTGACTAATATAAGGCTTGATCACATAGGATCTTGTAAGTTCTGTAAGCAGTTAGAATTTTATTCTAACTGCAGTGGGAAGACACTGGAAGCAAGGATGTGATACAATCTGCTGCTGTGTAGAGAATGGACAGTATGAAAGCAAGGGTGAGTGGAAGCAGGGAGACAATAGGAGACCACAGAGGTTATCCAGGTGAGAGAACAGTGGCTTTGACTAGGTGGGAGCAATGGATATGGTAAGAAATGGTCAGATTCAGGATACCTTTGTGTTTTTTTTTTTTGGCTGTGCTGCGCTGCTTGCAGGATCTTAGTTCCCCGACCAGGGATTGAACCTGGGCCCCGGCAGTGAAAGCACCGAGTCCTAACTGGACTGCCAGGGAATTCCCCCAGGATACATTTTGAGTGGAGAGCAGAGAGCATGTACTGATAAACTGCATGTGGGGTATGAAAGAAAGAGAGTAATCAAGAATAACTTCTAGGTTTTTGTTTGTGCATGGTGGTGCCATTAGGGAAGAATGAGGAGAAAACTGGAAAGGAACAAAAAGATTTAACAGGGAGTTGGGGGAAATCAATGGCTCTCTTTTAGCTGTGTTGTTGGAAATGCCTATAAAATCTCCAAATGAAGATGTCAAGTAAATAGTTGGGTATATAAATTTGGAGCCCAGAAGAAGGTAAGATTAAAGATAGATATTATGGGTTCATGATGGTGATATTTTAAGTCATAAGCCTGGATCAGCTCTCTCTGCTCTCCTACACGACAAAATTCAAACTCCTCAGCCTGTCACTGCACTGTCCTCCACAAGCTGGCTTTCACCTGCCTTGCACCGCCCTTCCTCTACACACACTTCTTCGTGCAGTTCCACTTGCCTCTAATGCCCTCCCCTCTTCATTAACCAAATGTTATCCATTCTCTAAGGCCCATGTCAGAACCTTCTGGGTCAAGATTTTCCTAACACTCCTATGTGAGGTGCTCTCTTCATGTTCTGGATTTGCATAGTAATTATTTTCTATGTATCTAGTTCAGAAAAGGCGTAAGTCACATTTTGCCGTATGTCATCTCTTCTATTTAATGCCTTAAATCTTAATTTTCACATATTTGTTCCCTGATTCTCCAATGAGATGACAGTTTCCTTAAGAAAATGCACATCTTACCCTTCTCTGTATTTCTTATAGGACCCTAGTATAATGCCGTGCATATGGTGAGCATTCAATGAATATCTGTTTGATTTGACGTCTTTTAAAAGGCAATGAGGTAGTTAAGACTTTTAGGAATACTTCAGCAAAATAAAGAAAGCGAAACTCTTAAAGAGGTAGACTTAAATCACTTGGAAAACCCACTAATTTAAAAACAGCTTGTCTGCCAACAAGGCTGACTAGTAAGGCATTACTGTACTTAAAAGGTAACATTTTAACTCACAGTGAACTTACCTATATCAATATCAGTAAACCCTTCTGCACTTATTGCATCCATCGTGCTTTTGTCTATTGTGTCTAGACAAAGACTAGCAAGCTGAGGTTCATCAAATAATCGAGCCTAAACATATAAAAAGCTAGTTATTTTATTTTCATAGTTACTTTACCTTCAGGCTGTACATATTCAAAGCTAATACTGTAAACAATTATAATTGCTAATTATATAAAAACACATACTTAAAATACAATTATAATGTCTATATGTGCTTAAAACTTTTCATTCCACAATCAGAAATAAAAGCTAAAAGCAAAAATGCCCTGCTGAGATAACAATTAATTCATATTACCACTAACAACCCTGTTATTTTTATTTTCATATGCCTATATATGCATTGCCTTGTTTCTTATACATCACTTATGTTATCCTTAATGAAACACTCTAGGTTAGATAAGGCAGACATTATCCCATTATCCAGATGAGGAAACAGAGGCTCAGAGAGGTATACTGACTTGCCTAGTAACATCTAGCTAGTTATGCTCCAAAGCCAGTACTTAAGTCCAAGTCTTAAGATCTTTTCACTAAATGGTAATATCAATTGTCAAGCATACCAGTACCAACAGATCAGATTTTTTTTTTCCATTTCCTATTTTGATTGGGGGAAGAGAATAAAGTACAAGAATTTTACAGCATGAAAGTTCTGGGAACCTAAGCAAAAACTAGGCCTGACAACAGAGGAGCAAATAAGTGAATTCACATGATGGAATATTACACAATAATGAGAATGAACGATCTACAACTACACACAACAATATGAAGGAATCCCACAAACTTAATGGTAAGCAAAAGAAGGTACTGTATATATTGAGCAAGAGTATACAGCTGACCCTTGAACAACTTGGGGGTTAGGGGCACTGACCCTCTGTGCAGTCAAAATCCACATATAACTTATAGTTGGCCCTTTGTAGCCGAGGTTCCTCCATATCCTTGGATTCAATCAACCACTAATCATGTAATGCTATAGTATTTACTACTGAAAAAATTACACATATAAGTGGACCCACAAAGTTCAAACCCGTGTTGTTCAAGGATCAACTGTATACTGTATGATTTTAGCAAAGCTAATCTAGGCTTTAAGAAGTCAGAAGTCAAACTTACAATATGTGCTTTATCAGGATGCATATTATAATTCAAAAAAAAGTTTAAAAATGGGGGCGTTCAAACTCAATTGAAATTTTTTAAAAATTGTAACACTGAAAAAGGAGAAATGAAATTCTTAAAAAAACATAACACTGAAAAAGGAGATACGATGATAGGTGTGCCAATGACCAATTTTCCTTCTGGCCTAGGGTCAGCTCTGTTTACATTTAATAGCATGGACAAAACAGAAGTCTACTGTCTGTATTTCAGTTTTTTCAATTGGCCCAATAATGCTTTTTATAACACTGTTCCTTCTAGCATGGGATCCAGTCTAGGATCACAGTTTTTGTATTTTTAAAATATGAAAAATAGTACATTTTAAAAATTCTAATTTCAGCAGATATTTTAACTGGCCAACTCAGTTTTTATAGGTGAGCTAGTGTTCATGCAAAAATTGATATTTTACTCTAGGAAAAACATTATTTAATTCAGAGTAGCAATATTTCAGTCACTTAGATACAGTATCAAGTTTCCTTTAGAATCTACTGCTGCTACTTAAGAGTAAAATAAATTTTCTCTAAATTTAGTTTGAGCCTGGCATTACCTGATAAAATAGCACTATTTTTAATGATTGTATCACTTCACAGAGAGTGTTTTTCCCTCTGTAATCTATGCTGGTACAGTATACTGGCTCTTTGTTTTAGAGGGAAGCTAGCATAGGTCCTCTCAAGTAAATGAACATGCTCAGTTCAAATGACTCACTTGGCAGGAACAAGACGTTCACATGACAATTTGTGGGCTAATTCACATGACCCCACCATGAAAATTTTGGAGTAATGTTGAGTTCTAAGACCAATGAGACACTGAAAAGTTTCTTTTTCTCAGTGACATCTGTTAACCCTTGCTACTCAAAGTGTAGTCCAGAAGCACCAACATCATCTGAAAGTCTGTTAGAAATGCAGACTCTCAGGCCCCACCTTGGCCTCCTGAACTAGAAAGCGTTTTTTTTTTTGTTTTTTTTGTTTGTTTTTTTTTTTTGCGGTACGCGGGACTCTCACTGCTGTGGCCTCTCCTGTTGCAGAGCACAGGTTCCGGAAGCACAGGCTCAGCGGCCATGGTTCACGGGCCCAGCCGCTCCGCGGCATGTGGGATCTTCCCGGACCGGGGCACGAACCCATGTCCCCTGCATCGGCAGGCGGACTCTCAACCACTGCGCCACCAGGGAAGCCCTAGAAAGCGTATTTTAATTGTCAAAGTTTAATTTACTGGTTTCTAAAGTTTTTTTTTCTTTTGGCCATACCGCGCAGCATACGGGATCTTAGTTCCCCGATCAGGTATGAACCCGTGTCCCCTGGAGTGGAAGCGCAGAATCTTAACCACTGGACCGCCAGGGAAGTCCTATTGGTTTCCAAATTTTATGACTCAATTTAAAAAAGAGTAGTTAAGTGACCCTCTCTACACACAACAAAATTGTTTAGACAATAAAGAATCTTATGACTATCAACTTCTTTATTGGATTTTCATCCCAAATTCAAAAGAGGAAAAAAATGCAAAGAGACATCACTTATTAGTTATATAATCTTGGTCAAGTTATTTCACCTCCCTGTGCTTCAATTTCCTTGTCTATAAAATGGGGATGATAAGAAAATCTTCACCTAGAATAGCTACATCTCCTAAAGTTATTGTGAAGATTAAATGAATTAATGCATACCAAGTATTCAGAATGGTACCTGGCACACAATACTCACTCAATACATTTTGCTATTATTATCATCAATATCACCGTACCTTACTGGTTTAAGGTTGAGACCTTACTTTTACCACTTGCTGTCTCATGTTATATAACATATTTACCTCTTTACGCTTCCATTTCTTCATCTTTGAAATGGGGATAATAATAAACAACAGCACAGCTGTAATGAGGAGTAAATGTGATAATATATACAAAGGGACTAGCTTAGTGTCTGGAATACAATATATACAGACATGGAGTTCTGTGATTATGTCTAAGAAGAGGTGACATCAGCATGTTCTTTCTTCTATAACTATAAATACTTAACGGCCAAAGATTAAAAAAAAAATGCCATCAGTCATTTTTGGTATGACAAAATGGATGTAGAGGGCTTCTCTGGTGGCGCAGTGGTTGAGAGTCCGCCTGCCGATGCAGGGGACACGGGTTCGTGCCCCGGTCCGGGAAGATCCCACATGCCGCGGAGCAGCTGGGCCTGTGAGCCATGGCCGCTGAGCCTGCGCGTCCAGAGCCTGTGCTCCGCAACGGGAGAGGCCACAGCAGTGAGAGGCCCACGTACAGCAAAAAAAGAAACAAACAAAAAAATTAAAAAAACAAAAATGGATGTAGAACTGGGAAACTTGAGCTGTGGGCTCTGGCCCCACCTAGACTGTTGTGAGACTTTGGGCAGGTAGTTAACTAGCCAGGTTTTAGATTTTTCATTTGGAAAATGAGATGGTTAGGCTAAGGAACAGCCATGATTATTTCCATTACTAATATTCAGTAGGATTATATATTATTAGTTTAGACTTTTTCCCCCCCTCATTTTAACTTGCTTAACTCTGTGAAGACCCTATCTCCCCAAAAGGTCTTATTCTGAGGTACTGGGGATTAAAATTTCAACATATGAATTCTGGGGGACACTAGACTAGTTTAGGATTTTGAAAACAAATTTGTAAAAGGGTATCATAACATTGTCTAAAAAGAACAACAACAATTTATTTATATCTCAAGTATGGAGCTCAGATTACAGGCATTTAACAGATGCTAAATAGTATAAGTTAAAGACTGGTTAATGATTCCATAGATGTGTTCAGTTTGTAAACATTCATCAGACTGTACACTTATGATATGTGTACTTTTCTACATGTATAGTATACCCAGTGAAAACTTTTTAAAATGTCAAAGTAAGGATATTCTTAAATTCTAACTCCTCCAGAAGTGGGTCAGCAAGCTTAAAGACAGAAAACAGTAAATCTTACAACTTTTCTGGACTTGAAATATTCAATCTTAATTTCAGACCCAACGCAAATCAAGAACAAAGATGTCCAGAAAGCTTCATGCTATCATACTCTCAATCATAGCAGGAACAATGCTGGATACTAACCTCAACTCCAATCCTAAACAGTTATAACTTGGAGTCATAATGCCCTATTTGTATAAGGCTTCAGTTTCTTTACCTATTATATGATATATTAACTCTAATTTGCTTTTCTATTCTAAAATTATATGACTCTGATGTATTTTCCTGAATGATAACAGAAGATTTCATATGCTTTAAAATAATAATCTAGGACTAATTCTCCAGGAAACAGTAAATATTCATATATAGTTGTACCCATTTTTTAAAGCTAAATGATACATACCTTAGCTACATTTACTTACCTGAGTAAGTAACATAAAGGCATTATCTGCCCTCAGATGTTTGGTGAGAAATTCCACACAATGTGCTTCCAAGGCTGGGACTGCATATTTCTTAGCAGTATAAAGAGTGGTCATAACTGTTTCTGGGCCAATTTGAACTTCATCTGAATACAGAAATCTGGGAAACAAGTGGAAATTGCAGAGATGATCAGTAGGGTTTTAGATAAGCAATCCATCAGTGTTAAACCTCTGAGGAATATTTTAAAAGATAATGAGCAAAGTGAAAAATAACTTGAAAAGTACATCAAACTTTCCAGGGCTACAAGGGCATGTGCACACACATCACCTCATTTTATTCTGACTCAATCCTGAGAGGTAGGCAGTGTCCATTTATAGAGGAGATTAAAGTTAAGTGAAGATCATGGGATCTTCATGTCTCCAAGTCAAATTTTTAGAGGTCTTTTAGCACCTACAGCAGCTTAGGATGAGTGGTTCATTTACCTCTCCTTCATCAAAGGATGTTCATGTAAGCAAATCTACAGATGGCTTAAGTTCACATCTCTAAATGTCAAACATCCATTTATTTCCTGATAATGGTGTCTTCTTATTCTGGGCATTTTTTAACCTTTCTTTGTTATCCCAGAATTAGCATTATGACCAAAGACTAGAGTACTGGGGCTTTGGAGGAATAAAACAGTTTAATAGTGTATTAAATGACCCCATATTGCTATGTACTTTTGAGTATTTAGATCCAACTTTCTTTCAAAATACTATCAAACCAATACCTCCTCCCCCACCCCGGCTGGCTGCTTCTAACTGTTAGGTCACTAGATAAATCAGATTCCTAGAAGTGCAGATAAAGCATAAGATTCTCAGAGAAGGCCTGGGCAGTTCTTGCTGAACTATACTGAAGCTTCTGCATATCCACTTCAGGGCTCCTTTGTGGTTCCTCAGAGACCTTTGTGCTTACTGCCCAGTTCTCAGCTACACTCAGCATAGCTGAGGGTGCTGGAGAAATAAGGCATTAAGAACAAGTATTTCATTTTAGCAATACTAAAGACTTAGAAAGAACACTTATTACACTTATAGTCCCAGGACCCAAGTCATAAAATAAGAGTTTAAGAGAACCCATTAGGGGGCTTCCCTCGTGGTGCAGTGGTTAAGAATCCACCTGCCAGTGCAGGGGACACAGGTTCAAGCCCTGGTCCAGGAGATTCCCACATGCCACGCAGCAACTAAGCCCGTGCGCCACAACTACTGAGCCTGTGCTCTAGAGCCCGCGAGCCTAGAGCCTGTGCTCTGCAACAAGAGAAGCCACTGCAACGAGAAGCCTGTACACCGCAATGAAGAGTAGCCCCTGCTCGCCGCAACTAGAAAAAGCCCGCACGCAGCAACGAAGACCCAATGCAGCCAAAAATAAATACATTTATTTAAAAAAAAAAGAAAACCCATTAACATCTTTCAGAACACTCTATACAGCAAAGTGAGTGAGGAAAGGAAGTTCTATTTCATGTCCCTATCCACTGCTTTTCAATTTCTTCTTTTATTCTGGTGGGCAGACTCACCGCCCAAGATGAAATTCTAGCCTGTTGCATCCCCCTAACATCCCACCCTAACCAAATGCTGGCATTCCTCTAATAGTATCATTATCCTTACAACTACCTCCAGTGGAGGCTGTGCATTCTCATACTTCCCTATGTCTCAGGTTCAAAAGTGAAGGTTGCTGGTTTTCAAGATTACACTGTTTTCAAACATTTTTTCAAAAACCTTTCAAGTCAGCCATCTGTATCACCCTCATAATACTCATTTAACATCAGGTGCCACTTGGTGATGAGTACAGGGAATGAAAAAACCACTTAGTCCCTTATAGTCAGGGGTAGGGGAATGAATAAAAAGGAGAGAGAGAAAATGAACATTTGTTGCGTCGCTACCATCTGACAGATGCCAATTCATTTAATCCTCCCACAAGGAAGGTAGGTGCTGCTACCTGCATTTTAAAGATGAGGAAACAGAGGCTGGGGAAATGCAAGAGCTGTCTACCATAACATGCCATTTCTGGGCTTCTGGCTGCTCTCAGTGCTAGACTATCAGGCCCGTCAGGTGAGGGCTGTTTTAATTTGCCTGGACTCAGGGAGAGATGGCTTGGGTTTGAGCCTATTCCATCACCTGACAGCTATGTGACTTTAAACGAGTTATCACTGTGTTCCTCTCTGAAAAGAGATGTGGGTAACAGTATCTACTTCATAATGCTCTGGTGAGGATTAATATCAGTTAAAATACACAAAGTGTTTTGAATAATGCCTGACAAATACTTAGCCTCAGTAAATGTTAGCTGTTTATTTTTATATTGCTTCATTTCTATTTTCCTCTGCATTTCAGAAGGTTTCCTTGCCAGTCTTCTAGCCCTTCTATTTTTCTCCCCAGCAATCACATGTTTAAATTTCTAAGAATTCTTGCTTCTTTCTTGTGTGTTCCTTTTTTTTTTTTTTAACTCCACAGCACTGTCTCCTTTTTATGGATGCAAAAATGTTCTCAAGTCTCCAAGTTTTAAAAGTTCCTTTCTGTTCCCTGAATTACCTATTTCCTTGAGGATCAGCTGTTCTTGGTCTTTTTTCATATTCTGATTTTCCTTATATGTCAAAAGATTAATGATTATCTCCAGTTGAATATCCTGGTAGCTGGTAAGTTTTCTTTGCTGCTGTTTAAGTATAGGACTGCTTTCCAGCTAAAACCTTCTCCAAAATGGAAAGGGTGGCTGGGAGCTGTGCATGTGGGAGGCTTGCTGACTGGCACCTTGCATTAGAGTGGGAAGGCAGCCTTTAGGTTAGAGACCAACCCCCGCCCCCCGCCGCCACCCATGCCATTACCCTGGAGTCCCTAAACCAAATCAGCACCCTAGTTCTCCCCAGGTGGTTTGTCTAGTTTATTTAAAGAGGAGCCTGTCAGATGTCACCAGGAGTTAGCATACAAGAGGGGGTTTGAGGGGATGGCCTATAAACAGGCTTTAAATTAATGCCCATGTTTTAACCCTACCTTCTCATTTTCACCCTCTTCACTACCAACTCTCCACCTAGAGCCGTGCTGGGGCTCCGCCAGGAAAGGCAGCTCCCACCACCACTGTAGTTCCTCATGCTCTGGATTCTGGGCTCCAGACTTGGCCACTCCATTTCATCATCAACACACTTCCAACTGCTTTGTTCCTTTTCCACATTGGCTTCCAATCTCTCTCCTTTTTTTTTTGTCTTCATTGTAATCGATTTATTTTCTTTTGTATTTCTTTACAGTCGGTTTAACTGGGGCAGAGAGAAGGCTAACATCATGCTCAGTTCCCTTCCTAAACTAGAAACCTAGGAAGTTTTTGTTTTAAGGGCAAGATAGGAAGAAGTCTTTACATCTGTCTTAATCTTTTTTCAAGCAAAAATTACTAGAGTTATAAAATATAGAGCTGAAACGTGGGGCCTTTATTACCATTTGTTTGAGTAGATTCAAACTTAAGGAAACCAGCTCCACAAAGTTGAAGTACATGGTTCTTTAAGAATCTATAAGTGGGGCCCCTGACAGGAAGATCTGGAAAAGCTTCCTACAAGAATTTCTACCTGAGATCTAAAAGATGAAAAGAGGGCAGGAAGAACATTCCAGGAACCAAAGAATTGTGTTTTTAGACTATTCTATATGGTCCAAAACCCCATTCAAATTGCTTTTATGAAATTATACCTCAGTAATATACCTTTGGCTCGAATATATTTAAGAAACATCTACATTTATATCTAAAGACATAGACTGAGGATACTACTGATGTCAGTAATGCCTTCATTTATTTATTTTTTTGGGCTGCGTCGGGTCTTTGTTGCTGTGCGCAGGCTTTTCTCTAGTTGCATTCGAGCGGGGGCTACTCTTCGTTGTGGTGCGGTGGCATCTCATTGCAGAGTGTGGGATCTAGGGCACACGGGCTCAGTAGTTGTTGCTCGCGGGCTCCAGAGCACAGGCTCAGTAGTTGTGGCGCACGGGCTTAGGTGCTCCACGGCATGTGGCATCTTCCTGTACCAGGGCTCGAACCCGTGTCCCCTGCATTGGCAGGCGGATTCTTAACCACTGCACCACCAGGGAAGTCCCAGTAATGCCTTCTTTATGAGGGGACTGCATCAGGAATTTTTTTTTTAACTGATCTTATTGTCAGACAGAGTTGTGCATCTCCTAAGCAGTTGGTTTGTTTTTAATCTACAAACACTATGAATTGTAACTGACTAGCCAGGTTTCTCTTTTTGTAATAGTTGCTAAAATTATCAAAATTAAGTTTGTGGAGTACCTATAGCATGCGTTTTTGTATTGGCTTCATCTTGGCTCTGTTTTATTTCTTATCCTTGTGTTTCTTGTATGACATTTTAAATTCTTTTTGGAGCAATGCAAGTTATAAATAAATACTAGACTATAAACAGTAAGAAAGGGAACTCTGTGTTTCTTATATTTTTCCCTGTATCTTTCCTACAGCATCGGACACAGTGTGGGCACCTGGCTAAGCCTTAATGAATACATGTTAGCTGACTAGACAATTCAGTACAGGTTTCTAGCTATCATTGATAGGGAAACCATTTTCATTTCTAATAAGAAAAAAGGCTACTTGAAAATCCTAGAATCACCTTGATTCATATTTTATCAATACATCCATGTTTTCTCTACATTCTATTTAATTACTAAAACTGCTATATTAAACAAACTATGTAAGCCAGTGTTTACAAAATATAATTAAAAATTAAACATATTAGCACAATACTTTGTATTTTAAAGTGAACATTTCAGCTCTGATACACTACCTCTAAGGACAAGAGCACAGAGAAATAATTACAGGTCATCAAACTATTTCTGATTTCTCCCTGAAGATGAATGGCTTTCCAAAAGATAAAACTTAGGTTACATTTAATCTAATTTAAAAATGAAAAGACTAAGGTAAAAATTTCATTTTAAATTAGAAAAATCACAAGATCATGTACGAGAAACTGTGTATCACTACTGATTCTTTCATTTTACTCAAAAACATTTATTGAGGGACTATATAATAACAAGACACTGAGACAGGTCCTAGAAATACAAATACGAGAGCGATAGCTCTGCCCATAAAAAGCTTATGGTATGGTAATAAAATGATTAAAAAGTAATGTCATAATTACAACAGAATTATGCATTAGGCATGGTTTGATAACTAATCTCTAAAGATGGCACCAATAAATCACGCCTCCTACTATCCATACCCTTATACAGATCTGTCCCATGAGGAATCTGGGCTAATCCTGTTTGCCTCTCGTTAACTAACAGAATGTGGCAGAAGTTAACACTATGCCAGTCTGGGACCTAAGCTTTGAGGATGCCTGGCAGCTCCTACTTTTGTGCTTTCTGGACCCATGGGCTGCTGTTATCCAAGAAGTCAAGCTACCCTGCTGGAAAGATCAGCTGGAGAAGACATGGAGAAAGAGAGAAAAAGGTTCAGCCAACTCAGTCTGAATCAAACCTCCAGATGACTCCAGCCCCAACTGCTATCAAACTATGACTGCATGGGAGACCTGAAGAATATGCTCTAAGAACCTCCCACACAACCCTGAAAGATAATAAAACCATGTTTAAGCTGCTAAGTGTTGGAGCTGTTTGTTGTACAGCGATAGATACAAAACTTGCTACAAGAGATCAGATGAGGCAGAGTGCAAAATTAATGATGTTTTATAGAGGAGATAAAGCCTGAAGTATATGTGAAGGGTGGTAATTAAGTGTGGAAATCTTCCAGGCAGAAAGACTAAGTACAAAGGCAAGGAGGCTTTAGAAGGCAAGTAGTAAAATAAGGGAAAGGCCATCAGTAGAGTCGGGGCACTGGGCACATGGAGAGGAAGGGGAATAGATATCAAATCATAAAGGTCTTGTATACCTGCTGAAATGTTTAAACTGCATCCTGTATGCAAAAAGAAGACATTAAGAGATTCAGGGGAATCGTGATAATGTCTGGATGTGAGAGAAATAACTTTGTTAACAGTGTGAAGAGTGGAGAGAGCTAAGTCTAAAGGCAGTGGTCTGTCTGAAGCAATGCTGGAAAAAATTAAGAGAAGGGGGCTGAACCTTCATGACTGGTCCAAACAGGATAAGAAACACATGGAACAGACTGAAACCAAACTACAGCTTGGAGCCAAGCCCACCTGAGTCAATCCCCAACTGACCCACAGAACAAGAATATTCAAAGGAAGAATAAATGATTGTCTTTTTTAAGCCCCTGAGTTTTGGGGTGCTTTATAGCATTATTGTGGCAAAAGCTGACTGAGACAGGGTCTAATAAGCGTGCCTGCCTCAAAGACTGTTCTGAAATTTGAGTTCCCACAAGGTGCTTAGGAATAAACGGTAAGCGGAACGTGGCAAGCACTCATTAAGTGTTAGATATTTTTACTGTTGACATGTCCATCTGTATGGGTACTAGACATTCGTTTGTGATTGTCCAGTTGGAAATTGGGTTCGGGCTGAGTACAAGTTTGGCAATATAGCTGGGGGAGTATGTAGTGCCATGGGTTAATAGGAGAAAGGAAGAAGACAGCTGAAGACAGAACCTGAGGAATAGTTGTCACCTGAGGAACCCATGTCTCCTTCCAGCCACCGCTCCATTTCTCTGTTCCTCGTCGCAACAAAACTCCGAGAGGATTATTTATACTAGTGGTCTCCAGCTCCTCACTTCATATTTTCTCCCCAATCTACTCTAATCCTTTTGTTGAAATCACTCTTGCCAGGGCTATCAATAGCCTCCATGTTGTCAAAATCAATAATTCAATGTTCTCATTTTACCCAACTCTCAGCAGCATTTAACATAGTCAACAACTCCCTCTTTATTGGCTCACTTTCTTCAACAGGACTTTCAGGACACCACGTGGGCTCCTTGCTTTCCCTTCTAATTCCACTAACAGCTGTGGCTCAGTCTCATCCTATGCTCCTCCTCCTCTGCTACATCTCTACCTGCTGGAGGGTCCCAGAGCTCATCCTTGTACCTCCTTCTCTTCACAGTCTATTACACATTCCTTCCCTAGGTAATCTCACCTGGCCTCATGGTTTAAATACCATTTACTCTTAACTTTCAAATTTATATTCAGCAAGCAGCTCTTCCCTAAACTCCAGGTTCGTATTTCTAACTGGCTGCTCTTATATCCCTCCTTGGATGTCTGGTAAATCTTCTTGGTTCTACCTTCAAAATATATCCAGATTTTGACTACTTCTCATCATGTCCATCACCACCACCCTGGTATATAAAACCCACCAACAGCTCTTGCCTGAACTACTGCAAGAGCCTCTTTTATTCAATTCCCTGCTACTCATTTTACTCCTTCCACAGTCTAATCTCCAAACAACTGCCAGAATGAGTTTTTAAAAAATGTAAACCAGATCATATCACTCCCCTGTTCAAATGCTTCCCACCAGACACCAGAGGGAATCCAAGTCCTTCCACAGGCTCCACAGCCCTGCATGACCCTGGCCAGCCTATCTTTTTGACCTTATCTTCTACCACTTTCCCCTGTATTCTATCTGCTCAAATCACACTGGCTTACTCTTGCAATTCCTCTAACAGGAGAAATTTGGGGCCTTAAACATGTTTTTCCTTGCTTAGAATGCTCCTTCCCTCATGACTTGATCATTTTTCCTTAAAATGCTTACCAGTATTTGACATTATATCTTTGTTTCTCCCTACTGGATTATAAGCTCCACGAGGACAGGGACTTTCTCTTGTTCACTGCCATATCCAATATCTAAAACAGTGACTGGCACAGTATTTCTTTTTTCTTTTTTTAGACAGGTCTCAGACCAGATAGGGCCTTAGAGACCACATTAAGGATTCGGATTTATTTTAAGAACAATCAGGAGACATTGGGAGGGTTTAAACTAGGAAAAGAATATAATGAGGTCTGTATAATTATAAAGTTACTTCGGCTATTGTATAAAGAATGATCGGAAGGGATTGGGGTACACGTGGGGAAATAAAAGAGGAGATTTTTACAGCAGTTGGCTCAGCTATGGTAAAGGTGCTTGGGATAAAGAGAAGATTCAAGAGATTGCTAAATAGATGGAATGAACAGGACTGGACATGTGGATATAAGAGAGAAAGAAGACGAAGTCCATAACAAGGGAGGCAGTATTTCTCAAATGAGCAACTAAAGAACATCACGTAAAGGTCTGGCAGACCAAAGTAAGCAGTTTCTTAAAGTGCTTCAAACTCAAGTTCAAAAGCCTTTAAGTAATATTAACTAATTCAAGTTGTAAACATAAAAGTATGCCCAAGCTAACCTGCTTTTCCACCTCAGCAAGTACTGTAAGACATTTTTTTGTCACGCAATAATAGGTAAGTACAGCACCTATGTTTCATAACCAGCCGTTAAATAACCTAAGTTCAAAAATCACTTTCAGAATAGAACAATGCCTAGAACCTGAAGTACAAATACCATGACTACGCTGAAAATAGGAAAATTTCAAGGACTCAGATTAATTCACTTATTTTCTATTGATGGGAAAGGATTGACTGATCAACAGCTTCAGTGAAAGTATGAAATCAGCATTTTCCCTCTACATTCTTATCCTAGCAATCTCAATGTTTTTTAAAGGAAAAAGCTACCCAACAATATTTTTAGATCAGTGGCTCTCACGTATCAGTATTTAGGGAGAGTATTAAATATGCTCTCAAGGTCCCAACTCCAAATATTACAATATTGTAAGGAGGGAGGAAGAGACCTACAAATTTAACAAGTACTCCAGGTGATTACAATGCAGGTGGACCAACAGAAAGAATACTTCTAGTTTAGAAAATCTAAATGAGCTATAACCAATCCTCCTGGTTGACTTCAAACCAAAAACCAAAATGATCTAGATCCTAGCTTTTGAGTTGTTTTTTCCCCCTTTATAAATGTAATTGAACTAAATTACAAAAAATATGAGAAACAAAGAGAAAAAAAAAGTCAACATCATCTTACCATTCCAACACAACTTTGGTTAGCATTTTGGTATACTTCCTTCTCTCCTTTTCTCTAAGTATACATTTGCTGTTTCTTTTCCCAGTTTTTAATCATAGTGAGCACAGTTTCAAATGCTAATTATATACATTTTCCACATTACTATTATTACCTAGTCTTCATGAATATCATACTTAGTTGCTGCACTACGTTCCATCAAATGCACCTATCACTGTTTAAGCATTCTCTCCGCTTGACTACTTCCTCACTACTGTAAATAACCCTGCCTTAAATATTTTTGTGGGGAACATTTTCAGTACTTGAATACCCTACCTGTGGGGAAAACAATCTACAGTGCCAGACTGTTTTACCACCACCTCTGTCAGAGAGGGCTCCCCAGATGTTATCTTAAAAAAAAAAAAAAAACTGGAGGGTTTAATGGAAGAGGAAAAGTACATTTTTTAATTTGCACTTCTTTAATTACTATCGAAGTTAAACATTCGTTGTTAATTATTATTTTTTTCTTTCCCTAAGTTATCTATCCTGTCTTTATCCACTTATTAATGGGATTTTAGATTTCTTTTCTACCTGTGTTGTGTTAACTTTGTATTCAATTTCCTTGATCTTCCTGAGAGCTGTGAGCCTTTGTGGAGTATTTATCTCTTCCACTGACCTACCTGTTTTTGTCTCAGTACTACCCAAGACTGCTATTTTAATGATACATTCTACTCAGGCAGATAAAACCATCTTGGTATAATGAAACACACATGGCCTCTGGTATGACTTGGCTCTGTTACCTCTTCAAGTTACTTGACTTCTCTGGGCCGCAGTCCCATTTGTAAAATTGTAGCAAACAATACCTATACGTTCCGAAACGGCCTTTCGTGAATAACAGCTAATAATGCCAAACTATTAGCTCCCTTCCATTAAATAAAATTAATCAGAAGTCAATCTTCTATCCTCAAGTAATCAAAAAAAAAAAAAACTCTTAACATCGAAAGGGAGATTCGTTTTTAAGCAAACATAACCTTATCTGCAGGAACAAAAGGTAGCTAAAGCCAAACTTACTTGTTTTGATATTCACTGTCCTGGATCATGACAACTAACACGAATGAAAAAGGCGTAAGAGGATAAAAATAAAATAAAAGTAAAAATAAATTTTAAAAAAATTTAAAAGGTCATCTCGTCTACAAGACTTCCCAAGTATCCCTCTTCCCCAACAAAAACCTAAAACGTCGCAAATGGGCAATCAGGACAACCTGACCCATACTCTGTCCTCACCACTTCTCTAATTCCCAAGCGTGGGCAACAACCCGCTACTGGAATGTGAAAACGCACGCTAATTGGCCTTAGACACTAATATTTACTCTCACAGCCGGCGGGCAGCCGTCCCGGCCGACAAATTTCGGTTTCGCCCTTCCCGAGCATCACAGACTCGGGAGGAAATTGAGGCCGGGAGGGTAAGGAGAGCCTTGCCCAAGGACACCGCGGGGTTGGGGAGGCCGGCTCGGTGCCCGCCGCTCACCTCAGCAGCGCTAGGAAGGCGGCGGGCTCCACGTCGGGCAGCTCGATCTCGGCCGACGTGGTGGCCATGCCGCCGTTGAACATGGCGTCGAAGACTGCGCTGCCGGCAGCCAGCACGAAGCGGTGGGCGGGGATGCGCTGCGGGCCCCCAGCGGCGGCGGCGCCGCGGCCCTTGCCCAGCACGAAGCGCACATCGCTCAGCAGCTCCGAATTGAAGAGGAACGCGAAGCGCTCCTTCAGCGACGCCTTGGTCGCCTGCCAGTTGTACAGCGGCTCCCGCTGCAGGGGTAGCAGGGGCCCCAGAGAGGACGGCGGCGGCGGTGGCGGCGGCGGCGGCCCCGCGGCGCCCGGCTCCGCCTCAGCCCCCGGGACCTGCTCGCCCGTAGCTGCCGGTCCGAGCGAGGCCATCCTCCAGCGGCGCGGCTCTGCGGGCTAGAGACAGCGCTCCCGCCGCCCAGCCGCCATCGCCGAGGCCGTCTCCCGAGGCCGGCACCGCCTCCCTGCCTTCCGGGAAAGGCGCTTCCGGAGGCCGCGCGCCTCCGCCGGCCCCGCCCTGAGCTGCCCTGCGCGCGTCCCCGCTGGGCCGGGAGGCGGAGGCGCGCGTGGCTGCCCAGGCCGGACCTGGAGGGGACCGTGACCCCTGCGGCGTCTGGGCCGCCCTGGGCGCACCGAGCTTACCCGAGCCCCGCGCTCCGGGTGGTGGGACTTCGGTGGGCTACATGCAGCCCGGCACGGGCGCCTCCTCAGACCTGCGGGCCCCGAAGCCCTCGCCCCTCCCTACCTTCAGGCCCCTCGTCACCAGCTGCAGCGCCCCCGACTCGTATCTAGGACAGGTCCCTAGGCTCTCCTTCTAGGAGTCGCAGGCCTGGAAGTGGAGGGGGCCCGAGGGCATAGCCGGCAAAGCACGTGGGAGGGGACGACCTGATTCCACGTAGCCCCTCCCCCAGTGTCGTCCAAGTCACCGCTCCAGAGGGCCGCTGCTCCTGTAGTACCCCTGGAGCACAGCTTGGAGACCCTCTGCATCTAACAGCCTTCCCTTTCCTCCTTCTTCCTGTTCTGTCTCTAATTTTGGTATCTCTGTGGACTCAGGCATTTTTTTAAAATGTATTTTAACTCATTACCAAAAATTAACCCTATTTTAAATCTCAAAAAAACCCTCAAAGGTACCAAAGCAAAAATAATACAAGTAGTATAGGCTGCATTATCTGGTACGGGACAATAAAGTCATAATTTAACAGCAAAAAAAAATGAAGACACTGCGTTATCAAAACTTGTGGAACACAAAAGTTGAGCTCAAGGCTAGGGCATAGCCAAAAGCAGTTGTTTACCAAAATGAAAACAATGAAAATAAGTGAAATAGAGGATCTGGGAGGATGGCAGAGTAGGAAGCACCAGGAATCTGACTCCCCACCTGAATAACAATTCCACTAGCTGAATCTGTCTGATGTACTTATTTTGGAACTCTGGACTCTGTTGAAGGCTGGTAACTTCTAGGGGAAGACTTGGACAGTAAATCGCTGTTAATTTTGGTCAACTTGAGCTCTTTGCACAGTACCAGCTACCCATCCGTCACCACCAGCTGCATGGCAGTACCCGTGTTCCTGGAGCAGCTTGCACACAGCTCTGTCACCTACAAATTGGCACTTGCCATCTACCTCTATAAGGATCAAATTATGAGCCACTGCAGCTGCTGACCTTCAACACCCCCTGAAAGGAGTTCAGGGTGGAGATCGGGAATGAGGCACTCTGTGCTCTGGGAAAAACTGGCAGAACAGGTCTTCGGATAGTTAGATATTTTCATGAGTCCAATTCTTGTATCTCCTCCTATCTAGAAAAGCACTAAAATCCTTTACGGTGATGTCTGCTCCTTGTGACTAGCAGTAAACTTCACAAGACTAGCAGAAAACTTCAAAAAATATGTGCTTGATTGCATGTACTCCCCCTTCACCAAAATCACATATATACTGACCTCCCCACTTTTTGGAGCAGTTTCTCAGAGCTATCTGAAATGCTGTCTCCCAGGCTATAGTCCTCCTTTTGCCCCAAATAAAACTTAACTCACAACTCTAACGTTGTGCATTTTTTTTTCAGTCAACAGCTTGTAGGAGGAGCCAGGGAGGGCAAAAAGGCACCTATCCTCCAAACACTGGGGATCTGTGCTCTGATTTCTGCTTCTGAACACAAATGTACAGACAAAGAGGGGGCAGCTATTGTTGTTGTAGTACCTCTCTCCATTGTTGCAAGATGCTTTAGCTGAAGTGACTTCCCGAGGATTTAAAGGACTAGCACCTTCCCTCCCCTACCCCCCCACCTCCGTCCTTCATTTTCACTTTTTACCTTTTGGGGAGCCAGGTATTAAAGACTAGTATATTAAAAAGCAACCGTATTCATGGGGAAAATTAGAAAGTAACCATACATGCCCAAAAGGCTGAGAAAAGACCTGAGAAGACCTTAAGTTTATACCTCAGGCTGATCCTTGGCAAAGAGACAGATTTTACAGTAATCAAAACAACAAAAATAGCAAATGCTGGGGAAAAGGGAGAATCTGATTTGCAAAATTACCACATTACTAGATTCAAATGTCCAGTGTTCAACAAAAAAAATCGCAAGGCATACAAAGAAATAGGAAAGTTTGACCCATTCAAAGGAAAAAAATAAATCAGCAGAAACTGTTCCTGAAAAAGACCTGGCAGATATACTAGACAGACTTTAAAACAACTATCTTAAAGATGCTCAGCTAACTTAAGAAAATGTGGAGAAAATCCAGAAAATGATGTGTGAACAAAACAGATGTATCAATAAAGAGATAGGAAGCTTGAAAAGAAACCGAAAAGAAATTCCAGAGCTGAAAAGTACAATAACTGAAATGAAAAATTTGCTAGAAGAATTCAAGGGCACACTTGAGCAAGCAGAAAAAAAGAATCAGCAAACTTAAAGATAAGACAATAGAAGTCGTCAAGGCAGAGAAGAGAAAGAAAAAAGATTGAAGAAAAGCAAACAGAGCCTAAGAGAACTATAGGCCCTCATAAAAGAGACAACACTGTGGGAGTTCTAGAAGGAGAAGAGAGAGTGAAAGGGGCAGAGAGAACACTTGAAGAAATAATGGCTGAAAACTCATGAAGCAAAAACTGACAGAATTGAAGGGAGAAATAGATGGTTCTACAGTAATAGTTGGAGACATCAATATCCCACTCACAGTAATGGATAGAACAACCAGACAGAAGATGAGTAAGGAAATAGAGGACTTGAACAACCTGATAATCCAACTAGATCTGACATATACAGAACACTCCACTCAGCAACAGCAGCATGCACATTCTTCCCAAGTGAACATGGGACATGTCTTCTCTGACCACAAAGAGATGAAGTTAGAAATCAATAACAAAGGGAAAATGGGGAAATTCACAAAATTGTGGAAACTAAACAATATACTTTTAAACAACCAACAGACCAAAGAAGAAATCACAAGAGAAATTAGAAAATACTTAGAGACAAATGAAAATGAAAACGCAAAATACCAGGGACTTCCTGGCAGTCCAGTAGTCAGGACTTTGCCTTCTAATGCAGGGGTGTGGGTTCAATCCCTGGTCAGGGGGCTAAAGATCCCACATGCGTCGTGGCCAAAAAAACAAAACATAAAGCAGAAGCAATATTGTAACAAATTCAATAAAGACTTTAAAAATGGTCCACATCAAAAAAAAAAATCTTAAAAAACCCCACAATATACGGGCTTCCCTGGTGGCGCAGTGGTTGAGAGTCCGCCTGCCGATGCAGGGGATGTGGGTTCGTGCCCCGGTCCGGGAAGATCCCACATGCCGCGGAGCGGCTAGGCCTGTGAGCCATGGCCGCTGAGCCTGTGGGTCCAGAGCCCGTGCTCCACAATGGGAGAGGCCACAACAGTGAGAGGCCCTCACACTGCAAAAAAACAAAACAAAACACAATATACCACACAACATTGTAAATCAACTATACATCAATTAAAAAATATATATATATCAAAACTTAGGAGATGCAATAAAAACAGTGCTAAGGGGGAAATTTACAGCTATAAATGCTTACGTTAAAAAACATGCAATATCTTGGGCTTCCCTGGTGGCGCAGTGGTTGAGAATCTGCCTGCCAATGCAGGGGACACGGGTTCGAGCCCGGTCTGGGAAGATCCCACATGCCGCGGAGCAACTGGGCCCGTGAGCCACAGCTACTGAGCCTGCGCGTCTGGAGCCTGTGCTCCGCAACAAGAGAGGCCGCAATAGTGAGAGGCCCGCGCACCGCGATGAAGAGTGGCCCCCGCTTGCCACAACTGGAGAAAGCCCTCACACAGAAACGAAGACCCAACACAGCCATAAATAAATAAATAAATAAATAAATAAAAAAAAAAAAAAAAAAAAAAAAAAAATGCAATATCTCAAATCAACAACCTAACTTTACAAGTTAAGGAACTAGAAAAAGAAGAACAAACTAAACTCAAAGCTAGCAGAAAGAAGGAAATAATAAATATTAGAGCACTGATAAATAACATAGAGAACAGAAAAACAGTACAGGAAATCAATGAAACTAAAAGTTTGTTCTTTGAAAAGGTCAACAAAATTGATAAACCTTTGGCTAGGTAGACTAAGGAAAAAAGAGAGAAGATTCAAATTACTAAGATCAGAAATGAAAGTGGGGACAATACTACATGCTACAGAAATAAAAAGGGTTATAAGAGAGTACTGTGAACAATTGTTTGCCAAAAATTAGATATCCTAGATGAAATGGACAAATTCCTAAAACTCAAAACAACAACAGAAACCTTTTAAAATACTTTTTTAAGGGACTTCCCTGGTGGTCCAGTGGGTAAGACTCTGTGCTCCCAATGCAGGGGGCCTGGGTTCGATCCCTGGTCAGGAACTAGATCCTTCATGCCACAACTAAGTCCACATGCTGCAACTAAACTAAAAAACACAGATCTCACAGGCCTCAACAAAGATCCCGAGTGCCACAACTAAGACCCAGCACAGCCTAAATAAATGTCTTTAAAAAAAAAAACCACATTTATTTATTTCTTTAAAATAAATACATTTATTTAAAAAAAATAAATAAAAGGAAATGAACAAATACAATACAATACAATACAAAAAAAGCCACTGTGACCTATTCATCATTCTGTGTCAGAATCTAAACCTGGTCACCTTTGGACAGAGTCCCACCAGTCAGCCCACCTTGGGCAAAACGCTCACTGATGACACTTCTTGTCCATTACCCAACCAAAACCATAACATGAATTTGAAACAGGGAAGGAAAAAAGAACCAAAATATCTAAGGCCCTCCTTTTCTTTTCTTCTTTTTTTTTAAATTGAAATATAGTTGATTGTAAAATATTGTGTTACTTTCAGGTGTACAACATGGTGATCCAACAATTAAATACATTATGAAATGATCACTACAAGTCCAGTAACTATCTATCATCGTACAAAATCATTACAGTATTAACTCTTAATTAAAATTTAGTTAACCTTACAGTATTAACTCTAACTCTACACCCCTGTAACTTACTCATTTTATAACTTGAAGTTTGTACCTTTTAATCCTCTTCACCTATTTCACTCAACCCCCTTCCTCCTTCTCCTCTGGCAAACACCAGTTTGCTCCAGGTATCTATAAGTCTGTTTCTTACTATTCTTTAGCTTTGTTTTCTTTGTTCATTTGCAAAACACTTTTTTAAATGGTAAGGGAGACTTTATTCAAGTCCATTGCAATGGGGGCATTGCAGTAGGGGAGAGTGATCAGGCTCAACTCCAAATACAGCAATGACAGCTGAGGATTTACAGCCAATAAGCAAAATGAGGGGGTCAATAATGGAAAATTACTAAAAGGAAACATCGAGGGTAGGGAGATTCTTGCTAAACTAATTTAGGATTTTTGCTGAAGGCAAGCCAGAGTAATCAGATATCAAGGGTAGGGAGTGAGAAACTTGATCAGGTATTGAGGGTAATCAGATAAAGGGTGAGGGCCTTCTTACTGAACTAACTTAGAGGATTTTTGCTAAGACTGAGTTAGGCAGGCCAAAGACAGGCCTGGGGCCGAGGTTGAGGCACATCTGAGAAGGCTCAGAGGAGCCTGACTAAAGTTTGGTCAAGGAGAGTCTTTGTCAGAATTAAAGAATAAATAATGCAGATAAGATTTGAGGGACTAGGGTCTTTAAGAGAAAGGAAGTACATGAGATTTACTCCTGCTTTTTCCCTGAGGGCATTGTCTAATTTGTTGCTTATTTCTTAAGCAGAAAGAACTCAAGAGACAGACTATGAAACTGCCAGAGAAGTTGGGGCAAAGTCCTGGAAAGGAGGGAACTACAAAGAAGTGAACCCCCAAATCTTCATACAAATTAACTTTATGCTGTTGGATAACTTCTAAGTTCTGCATGGACAAGGAGAAACAATAGCAGCTGAGAGAACAGAGACAAGGAGAGACTTCACATGTGCTACAGTGCTGGGGAGACAGAGGTTGTAGTTCAAGGTCCACCAAGATGGAGGAGCCTTAGTGATTACAAGGGACTTTGGCTGAGATCCCATAAGGACATGCCCTAGAAGTAAGGGTTACACACTAGTAGTAAGAGAAAAATTAACTAGGTTAAAACCTGTCTTTGACAGGTTCAAGGTGATCTGTAGAGCTGCTGTAAGGAAATTTAATCCTGTTCGAAGAAAGATATGTCATCTGGAGACTCAACATTTTTTCTTCTACAGTGTTGTTGGGGAAAAAAATAAAAATTATGAGGCATGCTAAAAAAATGAGAGACAGAGAGAGATAGAGAAGGAGAAAGAATAGACAACAGAATCAGTTCTATGGATGATTCAGATATTGGATTTATCAGACGAGGACTGTAAAATAACTATGATTAATATGATGAGGAAAATAGACAAAAGATGGAGAATTTCACCAGAGAGCTAGAATCCATGAAAAAAGAGTCAGGTGGAGATTCTTGACCTGAAAAGCACTATAACAAATTAATACCTAAACACTTTGTGTTTAATAGCAAATTAGACACAGCAGAACAGACGACTAGTATAACTAGAAGACAAGTCAGTAGATGTCCAAATTGAAATACAGAGAGAACAAAGGACAGAAAATACAGAAAGGAATGTGTCTATTTATCATATGAGACAGAATGAAAAATGGAGTACTAGAAGGAGAACAGAGAATGAGGCAGAACAGTATTTGAAGAAATACTGGCTGGAAATTTCCCAGAGCAAGTGCCCCAAGAAAACCAGGTAGAGCTGCATAATTTTTTGGATCTAGCCTCAGATGTCATGCAAGGATGCAAGGTCATATCCATTGCATTCTATTGGTTACAAACGAGTCACTAAGACCAGTCCAGATTCAAAGAGGGGGGACACAGACCCCCACCTTTTGATGGAGTAATATCTAAGAATTCATGGACATACTTTAAAACCACCACCCTACTAAAACTACACATACCTATATCCTATGACCCAGTCATTCCACTCCTGGGTATATATGCAGCAGGGTACTTATGCCCACCAAAAGAAGTACATGAATGTGCATAGCAGCTTTATTCATAATAAAAGACTAAATAATTACCAATAGTCGAATGGATAAATGGTGGTATATTCATACAATGGATGAAAAAGAGCAAACCCTAATATTGAAATAATATGAATTAATTTCAAAAACATGTTGAGCAGAAGAAGCCAGACATAAAGAATATATTATGATTTCATTTGTATCAAACTTCACCATAGGCAAAACTAATATGCAGGGCTATAGGTCAGAATAGCAGTTAGCTTTTGGGGGGTTGTTGACTGGGAGGGTACATGAGGGAATTTCTGGGGTAACAGAAATGTTCTGTATTTAGTGGTAGTTATAGGGCTGTTGTTCTGGTTATTTATTACTGTGTAACAAACCTGTCCAAAACCTAGCGGCTTAAAACAACAATTATTTCTTTTTTTTCGTTAATCTGCATTGTGGGCAGGGCTTGGCAGGGAAGGCTCTTGTCTCTCCGCCCAGAGTCATCTAGGGTGGCTTGACTGAGGGCTAGAAGATCCACTTCCAAGAAGCCTCACTCACGTGGCTGGCAAGTTGGTGCAGGCTGTTGGCTGGGAGCTCAGTTGGAGTTGAGGGCCCAGGACCTTGGTTTCTCTCCACATGAGCCTCTCCATGTGACTGGGCCTCCTCATAGCATGGTGGTTCCAAGGGCAAGTGGTCTGAAAGAGAGAGAGCCAGGAAAAGACTCTATCTCCTTTTATGACCTAGTCCTGACAGTCACACAGCATATTACCTCCACACTTAGTTTGTTGAGGTGGACACAAAGGCCTGCCCAGGTGCAAAAGGAAGAGACATAGACTCTGCACTTGATGGGGGAGTGGCAAGTCACACTGTGGGAAAGTCACATCGGATTATAGACATTATTAAGTCACCTTTAGAAAATACAATCGGCTATAGGAGTTTACACACGTAAACATTTGTTAGCTTTATACTTGAGACTTGTGTCCTTCACTATCTATAAGTTATATCTCAATAGAAAAGCAAATAATATGTAAAAAACTTGTGAAAGAATATATAAACTTACAAAGATTGACAATTCTTGCCCTTCTTTCATGTACAACCATTCTGTGGGAGTCACCACCATTATCTGTTTGACATGTACACTTTTTTTTAAATGTACACTTTTAAACTTTACCCTGTACACTTGAAAATATTGCCTATCTATCTATCTAATCATCATCATCTATCTATCTAAATCTGTCTATCTATCCATCCATCCATCCATCTATACAGACACGTATACTCCTAAATACAATTTTTTAAAAGATAAAAATGGTATCACATTGCACATATTGTTTTGAAATTTGCTTTTGAAAAAAAGTGAAAACTTAGTACATTGTGGAAATCCTTCCATGCCAGGCAGTTTGGGAGTGGTATGCCTTCAAATGTTCAAAGAATAGATGCTAAATAAATGAGAGCTTA
Source organism: Phocoena sinus (assembly GCF_008692025.1). Taxonomy (NCBI): domain Eukaryota; kingdom Metazoa; phylum Chordata; class Mammalia; order Artiodactyla; family Phocoenidae; genus Phocoena; species Phocoena sinus. The sequence goes on along the minus strand of NC_045764.1, from coordinate 35,925,681 downwards.
GATGATAGATTTCCAAATTCATATTGTGAAGTTAGCTTAACTCTGATACCAAAATCTAACCAAGAGAACTCACAGAAAAGAAAACTATCAGCCAATCTCATATATGAATATAATATGAAAATCTCAAAGTAACAGCAAATCAAATTTAGCACAAATTAAAAGCATAATTAACCACAACTAAGTAAAATTTATTCACGTAGTAATTCGATAGTTCAATATAAAGAAATGGTACTGGCAATTATCTCTTCAAGTATGGATATCTTGACCCAAGTATCAAAAAGACATCTCCAAATACCCTTTGACACAATAGTTTTCCTCTTGGATATTTATCTGATTCAAATATACTCATTTATTTGTGAAATGACAGAAGTACCTGGATATCATGACAGTTTTATTTGTGTAATAAAAGATTTGAATTTCCATCAAGAGAGAACTGGTTAAATTGTGATATATTCATATAATGGAAGTCATTAGAAAGAATGAGGCAGTATTATATGTACTAATATGGCAGCAATTCAAGTTACATTGTCCAGTGAAAAAGGAAGATTACAAAAATAAAATGAGTTATACAGCTGAAATAATACAAAATTTAGTAGGCATTATAGTGTATAGCAAAAATCCTATGTGACGATGTATTATCCAACTGTTGGCCTTGACCTCTCTCTACCTCGGTTTCCTCATCTGTAAATTTATTATTATATCAATAAAAGTCATATCACAGAGTCAGGAGTGGACCCAGGTTTTAGGGGTCTGAAGCTAATACAATAGTGTGTGGGGGGTGGGGGGGGAGGGGGGGTACTTTTTAAGAAAAATAATGCAAAATCAGATAGAAAACTGGGTTATATGGGTCTTAATTGCACAAGTCTTTCAAACTTTTCTATATGTTTGAAATTATTAGAAAAATTAGTTAGAAAAGTATTTATAATAAGAAAAAAATCATAAGAAATCACACATTTTTAAAAAGCTGACCAATATCACAAACAGCACAAATCCAGAAAATAACATAATCTTTTAAATTAAGTAACTGCCTGAAAAACTTCTATAATACTTTCCTTCTGTAGTTTTGTCTTCAGACTCTTTATCTCTTGACATGAAAATGATTTTGGAACATCATTTTCTAGAGAGAGAACAGAAAAATTATTATGCTTTTCCTCTAACAGGATCAAAAAATTTATTATTGGTTGTTTAGAGAAGTTTTTGCATGTTCAGAACTTGTTACTGATAATATGCACATTCTAAGCATTATTGTGAAACTTGGGAACCTCTCTCTGTTGTTTCTTCTCTCTCTGAGCTGTAACAGACATTTACAGTACTGCTAGATGTTTGTGTCCAACAAACCCAGGAATTCTGATAAATTATATTTTGTGTGATTCCTGTCACAAAAGGCTATGATTAGCTATCATTGTAACCAAAGAATAATCAAGAATATTCCCAAAAAGAGAGAACTTCTTTCTTGACCAGGTATTAATAAAAACCAAATCTTCCATTTGCAATTTTACATTTTGATAGATTGGAAAAATTTCCCACAGAAATCTGTTGTTATTTATTTTTATCCTTGTTTTTTTCCACTGCCCACATACCTCTGGGGCTGGGTCCCAGAAGATCCATTTAAATTGTAATAAGAGTTCTGACTTGTACCTTTGTGTCATGATGCTGGGTAAGTTGGCACAAAAGGCAGTAGAAGTATTCCTGGAAGCTATTCCTACAGTGGGCATCTAGCAAAAGTGACTGATAACCACATAAGGATATCCTACTAAACCTAACTAAATCTATCCCTGACTCAGGTTCTCCTTAAGGCCAGAGGCCGTTCCAATGCCTCCCGGTGACATAGGGAAATTGCGATGGAAGATTTATCAGAACCACCAGAACCAACAGTCATTAACATATCTTATTTTGCAAATTTTACAAAAACATAACATTGTGTGAATATATTGCTAGGGCCCCTCCCAGACTCTTGGATGAGGTTTGTGCAAGTGAAGGGCCCTGAAGCTTAAGCTTCATTAGTTTCATGATAAATCTGCCTCTGCATAGAGTTGATATAAGGCCTAACTGAATTAATATATGGAAAGCATTTAGGACAGCCCAAGTAAGTGCTCAATAAATACTATTTATTATACATTACTGATATAGAAATAGATAGATAAATACAGCAGACTAGCAAGTCCACAAAGAGACTCGATTACATATGTACATTCATTTATTGGAGGTAGATTATATTTCACTCTCTATTCCACAATATACACCTGAAAGAATAAATCTATATATTAAAGAAGACTGATAACAGAGAAGAAAAGAAGAACAACAACAACAAGACAAAAGGAACCACAATAAAGTGCAAGTGAAATGATCTGGTTTTGAGGTGGGGAATTTCTTTTTTTTTTTAGAAATAAAAAAAAATATTTTATTTATTTTTATTTTTGGCTGTGTTGGGTCTTCATTGCTGCACGCGGGCTTTCTCTAGTTTCAGTGAGCAGGGGCTACTCTTCACTGTGGTGCGCGGGCTTCTCGTTGCGATGCCTTCTCTTGCTGTGAAGCATGGGCTCTAGGCGCGTGGGCTTCAGTAGTTGTGGCTCGTGGGCTCAGTAGTTGTGGCTTGCGGGCTCTAGAGCGGAGGCTCGGTAGTTGTGGTGCACGGGCTTCGTCGCTCTGCGGCATGTGGGATCTTCCTGGACCAGGGCTTTAACCTGCATCCCCTGCATTGGCAGGTGGATTCTTAACCACTGTGCCACCAGGGAAGCCCGGGAATTTCTTTTTAAACATAACACCAAGACTAAATCCATAAGATAAAAATACTGGCAGATTTGACTACATAAAAATGTTAAACTTGTGTCCATCTACAAATAAAGCTATTAATATTAAAAGTAAAGAGACAAATGAGGAAAAAATGTTTGTGTAATTTATGACAAAAGGACAGTGTGCTTAATAAATAAAGAGCCCTAACAAATCAATAAGATAATTACCCACTCATCCCCTTCTCATTTATTTATTTATTTATTTATTTATTTTTGGCTGCATTGGGTCTTCATTGCTGTGCACAGGCTTTCTCTAGTTGCGACACGTGGGATCTACACTTCGTTGCGGTGTGCGGGCTTCTCATTGCAGTGGCTTCTCTTGTCGTGGAGCACGGGCTCTAGGCGCGCAGGCTTCAGTAGTTGTGGAGTACAGGCTTCAGTAGTTGTGGCTCGTGGGCTCTAGAGCACAGGCTCAGTAGTTGTGGCGCACGGGCTTAGTTGTTCCGCGGCATGTGGGATCTTCCCAGACCAGGGATCGAACCCATGTCCCCTGCATTGACAGGCAGATTCTTAACCACTGTGCCACCAGGGAAGTCCCTCATCCCCTTTTTTAAATGGAAAAAGGACATGAACAGGGAATGCATAGAAGTATAACCTTTCTGAACAGCGACTCAGAAATGTGTGTTCCAGTTTAAAATCTATGCATCTTTCGTCCCAGCAATTCTACCTATGGTAATTTATCCTGAGGAAATAAGAGCAGAATATAGAACTAAAAACAACAGCAACAACAAGGATATCAAAACATTATAATAAATGTTTAAAATGGAAACACCCAAGACAGATGATTGGTTAGGCAAATTGTGGTACAATCGTATGACAGAATAATAAATATCTATTAAGGAATGTTTATTGGTATGAGAATGTCTTCTCAACCCATAACGCTGAGTGAAAGAGCAGGCTACAGAATAAGATGTAGAGCATACCATTTTGTCCTATGGGCTCAGAGTATACCATTTTGTTTAAAATATCTGTATTACATGTATAACAAAGACAAAATTTATAACCCCTGTTGTTAATCTGATATATTGCAGGGTGATGAGACTGTGAGTGGTTCCCCACACTTTATATTACTTTTCTTATTGGAGATTAAGAAAGAGGTAAAAATATTGTGAGGTTTGACTGCATACAATTATTGAATTGGTTAACTGGTAAGTTATAGCAAGGACACCAGCATGTCTATGTCATAAGATGCAGTTTATTTCTCTGTCTTCCTCTGAAATGCTTTTAGGTATCACCTCTCATTTGACTAAATGCAATTTAATTCAGTTCAACACTCATTGCATACTCCTAGTGAAAGTCACTGGAGATGACATTACAAAGATGACTAGAACATATTACTTTCCTCAAAGAAGCTAATAATTTATTAGGAGGGGGAAACCCACTGGGACCTGCTTCAGCTAGAAATAAAATTTCTTTTTGGATTAAAAAAAAAAAAGCAACAGTAAGGGCAATGTGCCATCCCGTAGACTAAATTCAGCTTATTTATGGAGTTCTTCTTTCTTTGCTTGTCATCGCTTTCTGGAATTCAGCCTAGGAAAGTAACATATGTCACCATGTGTGCTAGTTTATAATTAGAACAAATGTGAGGACTTATAAGAAAAAGAGCTATTGGCTAAGAAACATTTAGTAAAACTCTAGAAAGGGCAGTCAGGAGAAAGAAGAAGGAAGAGTTCTATTTTGGAAATTAATTTAATGCTAAAGAAAGAGAAGACTTTTAAAAAATATAAAAGGCAATTATTATGTCCTTAGGATTTTTATGTTTCAGGAGTGTGTGAAAAAGTAGCTGCTATTGGATTACCCAAAGGATGAGTATTGTGTGTATAAATAGAAGCTAAGGTCAAGAAACTAAAGGCAGAAAAAGACTCACGTGTTCAGCAGAGACTGATAAGCATGTGAAATAAAATCTTTTACTCGTAAGGCTGCAATTATGCCTGTGACCAGAGTTTGAGCTCCAGGGAAGAGGGGAGGGGTAAAAGTCAGAAGGGTCCAAGATCGCCCTTCTTATAAACCTTAAACCAGTCCAAGACTTCACCGGACTTCACTATGATAACATTAACAGCAGAGACTTATTTCTAAGACCTCTGAGCCCATAGGGTAATTTTCTCCCCACACTTCACCTGTTTCCAACTCAGCATTAACACTTTTCAGAAGGATGTGGTTGACCTAAGCCCTAAAAACCACCATCTCCTCCCCATTTAGGGTCAAGAGTTTCTGAGAAGGCTTTCCCAGAGGCATGGCCCCAGGAATTAAAAAGCAGACAGGGGCTTCCCTGGTGGCTCAGTGGTTAAGAATCCGCCTGCCAGTGCAGGGGACACAGGTTTGAGCCCTGGTCAGGAAAGATCCCACATGCCGCGGAGCAACTAAGCCCATGCACCACAACTACTGAGCCTGAGCTCTAGAGCCTGGGAGCCACAGCTACTGAGCCCGTGTGCCACAACTACTGAAGCTGGCAAGCCTAGAGCCCATGCTCTGCAACAAGAGAAGCCACCGCAGTAAGAAGCCTGCACACCGCACTGCAACGAAGAGTAGCCCCCACTCACCACAACTAGAGAAAGCCCGCATGCAATAACAAAGACCCAATGCAGCCAAAAATAAATAAATACATTTAAAAAATAAAAATAATTAAAAAAAAAAAGCAAACAGGTAGAGGGTCACCTCTAGTCTGAAGTAGCTTGATTTCCCACCATCTTTCCATCCCCCTACTGACCTCCTCTAGCCTAGAATTCCCATGTTCTGCTTTCCTGCTCAGGACAGGGCAATTCAGCTTTCATCCTTCTCCACTGTCCTGTCAGCTTTCATGTCCCCTCAGGCTTTAGCAGGGCATGTTTCCCTGAGCACTTCCCCACCCTCCCCGCCTTGAATGTCCCCTCTGTCTTTTCTTGGGCTCCTGTCCCAGCTTCCCTAGGCCAGACTCATTCACCACGGGCTCCACCACTACGCCCCACTGTGCATGGTTGCCAGGGTCTCCACTGAGTGGTGGTGGGTTACCTGGATGCTCAGTGGGTCTGCTGCCTCTTCTTTGTCCTTCTCTGAGGGACTCTGCACTTGACTCTCATCACTAGACGCTCTTCAAGGACAGGGGAGAGAACTGCCTTTTAGTTTACCAAGTCAACTCAATGTGACATAGAGAGGAGTGTAGGGAAACTAGGTTTGTCAATCAAGTAGAAGTCAGGGAACTCTGAGGAGAGTTTCTTTAGATGCCACAACAATACCAATAAGCATATACACACAAGTACCGAGGTTATTGTTTTTGGTAATCACTTTTCTCCTCCCCCCCTTCCCCTTCCTTGTTCTGGCACTACCTCATCACTTATTTTTAACAACTTTCTTGTTCAAATTTTCCATTTTTAATTCACCCTGGTTGCACAGCCACTATGGAGAGTAGTATAGAGGTTCCTTAAAAAACGAAAAATAGAACTACCATGTGACCCAGCAATCCCACTACTGGGCATATACCCTGAGAAAACCATAATTCAGAAAGACACATGCACCCCAATGTTCATTGCAGCACTATTTACAATAGCCAGGTCACGGAAACAACCTAAATGTCCACAGACAAAGGAACGGCTAAAGAAGATGTGGTACATATATTCAGTGGAATATTACTCAGCCATAAAAAGGAATGAAATTGGGTCATTTGCAGAGACGTGGATGGACCTAGAGACTGTCATACAGAGTGAAGCAAGTCAGAAAGAGAAAAACAAATATCATATATTAATGCATATATGTGGAATCTGAAAAAAATTATATAGACCATCTTATTTACAAAGCAGCAGCAGCACAGCACAGGGAGGTCGGCTCAGTGCTTTGTGATAACCTAGAGGGGTGGGATAGGGAGGATGGGAGGGAGGCTCAAGAGGGAGGGGATATGGGGACATGTGTATGCATATGGCTGATTCACTTTGGTGCACAACAGAAACTAACACAGCATTGTGAAGCAATTATACTCCAATAAAGATCTATTAAAAAAAATTGGCACACACACAAAAAAGAAAAGAAATAGAGACACAGGCGTAGAGAACAAATGTATGGATACCAACAGGGAAGGAGGGGTGGGATGAATTGGGAGATTGGGATTGATTTATATACACTATTGATACTATGTATAAAATAGATAACTAATGAGGACCTACTGTATAGCACAGGGAACTCTACTCAGTGCTCTGTGGTGACCTAAATGGGAAGGAAATCTAAAAAAGAGGGGATACATGTAAACATAGAGCTGATTCACTTTGCTGTACAGCAGAAACTAACACAACGTTGTAAAGCAGCTATACTCCAATAAAGTTAAAAAAACAAAAAAGAAGCAGCCAACAGTTTGAAGTGGGATAGCACGAAGTGTAGAGCACACACTCTGGAACCACACGGCCTGGGTTTGAATTCCGGCTCTGCCCCTTACTGATTGTGTGACCTTGGGCAAGTTGCTTAACCTCTGTATGCCTCAGTCTCCTTACCTATAAAATGGGGATTATTACATCTACTTTACAGAGTTGCTACGAAGATACTGTAATAAAGCACTTAAAATACTGCCTGACACATGGTGAGAGCTCTCTTTAAGTGTTTTAAAACAAATATATGTCTTTGAACAAATTAGGGAGAATAAGCATTTGATTAGCAAGTGTTCTGAGACTTTGCAGACCTGAGAATGTCTTGGTGCCTTGTTCTACGAATGACAGCCTTGCTGAGAAAACAATCCTTCGGAATCAACCTCACCCTTGCCTGCTTCCCTACCACCAAGCCCTGTAGATGCGGTTCCATTGCATCTAGGCTTGACCGGGTCCTCAGAAGAAGTAAAGGCAATCTGACTTGAATTCAAGAAAGCCATCCCTGCTGGGAAAACCTGCAAACTATTTGCAGTTGAAACAACCATGTCGCAGTCTCTGACTTAAATAAATTTTTGTTTTTACTTTTTATTGTGGAAGATTTCAAATCTACATAAAAATGAGAGGATTCTTGGCAATTTTAATAAGGACTCTATTTATGTATAAACTCATCTTTTCCCTCTCAAATTACCTTTATATCTTTAGTTATTGACTGTTGAGGGTTGGAAAATCTTCCTGGAGTTTCCTGAGGTCTGGAGTTCAGATGCTATTTTCTGTTGTCTAGGAGTTCTGTGATAAATGCTGTGGAAAGCCTGGATCTAAATTCTGGCTAGATCAGTTACTAATTATGGCTTTATTTATTTATTATTATTATTTTTTCTTTGCGGTATGCAGGCCTCTCACTGTTGTGGCCTCTCCCGTTGCGGAGCACAGGCTCCAGAGCGCAGGCTTAGCGGCCATGGCTCATGGGCCCAGCCGCTCCGCGGCATGTGGGACCTTCCCGGACCGGGGCACAAACCCATGTCCCCAGCATCGGCAGGCAGACTCTCAACCACTGCGCCACCAGGGAAGCCCAATTATGGCTTTATTAATTTTCTCTACACATTTCTTCATTTTTCAAGCAACGTTCACGTCTTTAGATTATTGTATGGGATAAATTAGTTAATACTGTATCTCTGCAAATCCAGGACACCAGTGATTATAAGAACATATTTTATATACTACTAAGAAACAAACAAGGCTTCCAATTAAACTAATACACAATGAATTTTTTATCACCTAAGATTCTTGTTTTATACTTATTGAAAGAATTCTCTCAGACTTATTTAGAAATATATATTTATCATTTACCACTTTGATAGGATTTCATTAGTATTTTCTATTTGACTAAACCTGTAGTTTTATTTTTTTCTCAGCTGAATGACACATATCAGTTATAAGATGCATTCTGATTTTAGAGCTGTTAAAATGGGAAGAAAATATACATTTAGAATTGATTAAATACAGTATATGTAAACCTTTCTGCTTACAATAGGAGTTCAGTGATTTTCTCCAGTTTTGTTTTGTTTTGTTTTACTGTACATTTTTCTTTTGGAGTTCTTTTACGTTCTGACTGATTTTCTACTGTGTCAAGTTTTACTTCCACTGCTTCTAATAGTGACTTTAAGTAGTCTGGTATTAATTTTTACAATAATTTTAAAACTTGTCTGTTGTTCTTGGATATATGTCCTCTTTTAATGCTTTCACAGCTCATGAACCTCACATGATATGAAAAAAATCCATTCCAGATCTAAATGTAAAAGGACCAAAAAAGAAATTCTTATAGCAGAAAACAAAGGAGAAGATATTGGAGCAGGCAAAATTTTTTTAAAAAGGAAATATAAAGCACTTTACCCATCAAATAAAGTTAATGAATTGGCCTATATTAAAATTAAGAACTTCTGTTTATCAAAAGATACAAATTAAGAGAATGAAAAAATCAAGCTACAGATTGCAAAAGATATTTGCCATACATTCTGACAAAGGACTGTCATCCAAAATGTGTAAATTGATAAGAGAAAGGAAGCCAATTGAATAAAAAATGGGCAAGAGGCCTTCCGTGGTGGCGTAGTGGTTAAGAACCTGCCCGCCAGTTCAGGGGACACAGGTTTGAGCCCTGGTCCAGGAAGATCCCACATGCTGCAAAGCAACTAAGCCCGTGTGCCACAGCTACTGAGCCTGCGCTCTAGAGCTTGCGAGCCACAACTACTGAGCCTGCGTGCCACAACTACTGAAGCCCGCGTGCCTAGAACCCGTGCTCCGCAACAAGAAAAGCCACCGCAATGAGAAGCCCGCACACCACAACAAAGAGTAGCCTCCGCTCGCCACAACTAGAGAAAGCTCACATGCAGCAACAAAGACCCAACGCAGCCAAAAATAAATAAATAAATAAAATGTTTTAAAAAGGGGCAAGAGACTTGAATAGGCACTTCATTAATGAGGTTACGCCAAGAAGCACACAAAAAGTTGTTCAACATCATCATCATCAAGGAAATGCAAACTAACACCATAATGAGATACAGCTATACCAGGACCTCAATGGCTAAAAATTAAATGGCTGACAATAACAAGTGCTGATAAGGATGCAGAACAATCAGAATGTTCATAGTCTCCTGATGGGAGTGTAACTTGACACAACCATTTTGAAACATTATTTGGCATCGTCTCCTAAAGATGAATATACACATAATCTATGACCCAGAGATTCCACTCTTAGGGATATTCCCAACAGAAATATGTACATATGTTCACCAAAAGACATGCCCAAGAATGTTCATAGGAGTACAATTTGTAATAAATGAAAACTAGAGAGCACCCAAGTGTTCATCTTCAATGGACAGAAATGTAAATTGTGACATATTATCACAATGGAAATCTACACAGAATGAACTGATACAAGAGCATAGATGAATCCTGCAAACATAATATTGAATAAAAGGAGCCAAACTCCAAAGAGTACATACTGTGTAATCCTGCATATGTAAAGTTCAAAAACAAGAAACTAATCTGTGGTGTTATAAGTCAAGGTATGAAAATGATGTGAGGCAGTCTTCTGGGTGCTGTTGATGTTTTATTTCCAGATCTGGGTATTGCAGAAGTGTAGACCCACTTTTGAAAATTCACTGAACTATATACTCTTAGGATTTGTGCACCTTTTGGTGTGTGTGTTAGACTTTGAGTTGCCAGAAAAATGTTGAAGATTTGTTCTCCAAATTGTTACGTTTCTTCTGGATGATTTAGTCAAGAAGTTTTCCTTAGGCTCTTACTGCTTTTTACTGTCATCATCCTTAGATTAGTTTTTGCTTGTTTACATATTGGTGACGATATTTTTGCACACAATAAATGGATGTATTTTATTTCCCTCTTAAATAATGTTCCCATGCAGGCTTCCCTAAGACAGGAGGCTTATCTTCCCAGAGCAGGAAAGAGTGACTATTTAGATTGGTCTAAAATTAGGGTGGCCAGAGAAAAGATGCAGTGTTCATTCCTGAGCCTCTTTTAGCCCCCTCGGAATGTAGAATTGAGAGCCAGCAGCCCTGCCATGGATCTGCTGCGGGGTGGTGGTGGTGGTGAGGTGACCCCACTGCCTGGACCTCCTGGTCAGGGGCTAGATGGACAATGTGGTAGCGCCCATGGCTCAGTGAAAGCTCAGTGGAGCCCATGGCTCAGTGAAAGCTACGGTGGGGTCAAGCCAGCTGGAGAGCAGCCCTCAGGCTCTGAGCAAGATAAATAAAACTAGGTTACAGGTTAGAGCAACTGCAGGGGTCAGCTGTGGACACCAGAAGCCAGGGCTAAGGCCAGCTGCGCCTCAGTGGTCACCAGCCCCCACAGAGCAAAGGGCCAGCACGAGGCCACGATATCTTGAGGTCACCAGGGCCCCTTCCCTGTACCCAAGTGCTACCTTAGAGATAAGCTGGAGGAGAAGGGTGGAATCTGACAGATTGAGTTGTTTTGACTCTGAAGCAGCCTTACTAAAAGGGATTGGTCCCATTTCTGACTGGGACTAATTGTACTAGAACGGACTAAAATACATGTTTCCGTGCCACCTAATCAGTGGGACCCAGTAGGGTCGGATTGCTTAAAGATAAATAAAAGAGCTACATTTCTTTGGCACTTCTGAGTATAGTGCAACGAAATTTGCAGCCCTCTTTCTCTTTTATTTTTTCTTGATTTTACCAACTTGTAAACTTTTGTTGCTGGAAATAGTTCATTTTAGGAATTTTTCTAGCTACTTGAATAGAATTTGAAGAGAAAGCTCCTGGCATTGCTACTCTCCACAATCATCCCTTTATTTATTAGTAAAACAATTTTATAGTTTCTCTTACCTTTCCATTCTATTCATCATGCAACCATCTATCTACCCACCCAAACAGTAACCATTTTTTGGAGCCATGTTCCAGGTATTGAGCTAGAAGATGAATGACAGTCCTTTGCTATCAGGTTTTGAATACAGAGGGTAAGCAGATAGCCAACACTGTTCCAGTTTCACCTTTCCACACATCCACACAGGCTTGTTTTCACTTTTGGTGTCTAGGCATATTAATTGCCAGGAATTGTTGAAAGTACTGGGTTTCTGAGTCTTATGACCCGTTGGCAATCATCTTTAAGAGCTTCCTTGCTTTGTAGTATGTCAAGATGTACATCTGCTGCCCTAGACCTGGAATCAGCCGTTTCTCTAAGGAGCCTCGGTTCCCTTTAATAGGAAATATATTTAGAAACCAGAATCTGGCCTCTAAGGAAGCTCATTTCTTCAGGATTGGTCATTATTTCTAGTTCTTTTCAGTGGACAGAGATGAGATGAAGAATATTAGGGGAGGAACAGATTTTAGAGGGTAAAGGAAAACTAATTTTTCTCAGTCATTTTTCTATTATCAATCATAGATTATTATTTTTGACTATAAATACATACATCTGTTCTAAGTACCTTTATTTATAGTTTTAAATTCCCCTTTGAATTCATTCACTTAGGATAATTTACTCTTGTAGGTTTATTAGGACCGAGGGCAGGAACACTCAAGTGTCTTAATTATTTCCTGAGTCTATATACAGGACCAGCTATGTAATTTGCCATCCCATAAAAAATGAAAATGGGGGCCTTGGTTCAAACAGCAGTAAATAAGTTCCACAAAGGTACTAAAATAAAAAGCTTTTCTCTTTTGTTCACTGTCTCTCCCTCCCCGATCCTCCCTCCACCTGTCCTGGTGTTTCTAATTTGCTATTTAATGTCAGGTTCCCCTGGGCCCAGGGCTACTGGCAGGCTGAGTGCAGACCTCACAGGCTCCCTAGGGGGCAGTCTCCTTGGCAGCAGGCATGCACGGGGCACAGCAGCTGCCAGGTTCCCTTCCCTGGCGAGACCAGCAATGTCCCCTTCCCATAGGCCAGTTGCCCTCACCCACAGGAATGGGAGAACCTCAAAGGTATTGCAATCTTCGTGCCAGGACGTGGTAGGTATCTAGATTTGGGGAGGGGTGAGAGGTTTGCCCCGAGGCCAGGGTGTTTCTACTCTGGGGTGAGGTCAGCTGCCTGAGCCACCACCGAGTGCACTGTGCCCAACTCTGATCCTTCCCATGCCCTAGCCAAGGCTCCCACCAGGAACGAGGGTGTCAGTGGTTGCTGGGCAGGAAGGCAGGCCAGGTAAGGCCCAACGCACCAAGGTCGGGGGAGTGGGTGGCTCAAGCTGGTCCCTGGGAGGCAGGGAGTCATCAGAAGTGGGGGACAGTGCATGAGCCAAGGCTCCAAGCCTCTGGTGCATGCCCCATTGTCCCACTGGATTTCACTTATGAAACACAAATTCAAAGATTAAATTCTTAAGAACTTCATGATGGCGACTACAGAGCATTAAACCCCAAATGTGGGGCTCTTCAGAGCACAGGGCTCTGTGTGCCTCCACTGGTCCTGTGCCCATGAAGTGGTCCCACCCTGTTTCAGCAGCAATTTTATAAATATGCCTGGGGCCCCTGGGGTTCTTGGAGATCCTTTCAGGGGATCTGTGAGGTCAAAACTACTTTCATAATAACAGGAGGACAATACTTGCCTTTTTCACTCTCATTCTCTCAGGAGTGTACAGTGAGGTTTTCCAAAGGCTGCCTGACAGTGTGATCCTGTAACAGATTGAATTCAGAAGCAGAGAATTCAGCTGTCTTCTATTAAGTCAGACATTAAAGAGATTTTCAAAAATGTAAAACAATACTATTCGTCTCACTAATTTCTATTGTAGAAAATATAGTTATTTTAAATAAAAATGTTGCCTGTAATTACTTTAAATTTTTAATATTTATTTCTATATAGTCCTTTTTGTTGTTATTTTTAAGCGAATGAAGATATTTAAAATTTTCCAGTTTAAATTTCCAACACAACAAATATCGATAGATAGACCCACATAAACAAAAGCTGTTGGGGTGCTCAATACTTTCTTTAATGAATAAATTTTAAAAACTGAAGTAAAATTCATGACACAAAATTAACCATTTTAAAGTGCATAATTTGGTGGCATTTAGTCCACTGTGTTGTGCGACCATGACCTCTATTTAGTTCTAAGACATTTTCTTTCATCACCTCAAATGGAAACTCTGTACTCATTAAACAGTCACTCTCCATTCTTCCCTCCCCTCAGGCCCTGGTAACTGCTAGTCTGCTTTCTGTCTCTATGGATTTGCCTATTTTGGACGTTTCATATAAACGGAATTATCCAATCTGTGACCTTCCTTTCACTTATCATAATGTTTTTGAGGTTCACCCACACGATAGCATGTATCAGCACTTCATTCCTTTTTATGATTGAATAATGTTCCATTGTATGATATGACATATTTTGTTTATTCATTCATCATTTGATGGATATTTGGGTTGTTTCCACCTTTCAGCTACTGTGAACATTCATGTACAAGTATTTCTTGGAATACATGTTTTTAATTTCTTGGGGTATGATACCTAAGAGTAGAATTTCTGGGTCAAATGATAATTTTATGTTTACTGTTTTGAGGAAGTGACAAAGTGGTGACTTTTTTGTTTGTTTTTTTGACAAAGTGTTTTTTACAGCAGCTGCATCATTTTATAGTCCCATCGGCAATGTACGAGGGTTCCAATTTCTCCACATCCTCAACACTTGTTATTTTCCTTTTTTTTTTTAAATTGTAGTTATCCTAGTGGGTGTGAAGTGGTATCTCATTTGTAGTATTGATTTGCATTTCCATAATGATTAATGATGAGCAGCTTTTCATATATTTACTGGCCATTTGTATATCCTCTTTGGAGAAATGTCTATTCAAACCCTTTGCTCGTTTTTAAACTGGGTTGTCTTTTTGTTGTAGGGTTCTAAGAGTTCTTTATATATTCTGGATACTAGACCTTTATCAGATATATGTTTTATAAATATTTTCTCCCATTTTGCAAGTTGTCTTCTTACTTTCTTGTTAGTGCATTGTTTTAAATGAATTTTTATTGGAATATAGTTGATTTCTTAGTAGTATCTTTTGATGTACAAAAGTTTAAAATTTTGTTTACCTATTTATTTATTATTGAAGTATAGTTGATTTACAATATTATGTTAGTTTCAGGTATACAGCATAGTGATTCAGTATTTTTACAGATTATACTTCATTAAATGTTATTACAAGATAATAGCTATAATTCCCTACCCCTAACTTGCCCTTCCCCTTCCCCTCTCTCCTCTCCACTAGTTTGTTTTTTACATCTGTGCGAAAAGCTTTTAATTTTGATTAAAGCAATTTGCCTAGTTTTTTTGTTGTTGTTGTTTATGTTTTTGGTGTCATTTCTAAGAATCTCTTGCCAAATCCAAAGCATGAAGATTTACCCCTATGTTTTTTTATAAGAGTTTTATAATTTTATGTATCATTGTAAATCAAATATTCTTCAATTAAAAAAAGTTTTATAATTTTAGCTCTTACATTTAGGTCTATGATCCATTTTGAATAATTATTATATATGGTATGAGGTAGAGTACTAACTTCATTCTTTTGCATGTGGATATCCAGTTGTCCCAGCACCATTTGTTGAAATGACTATTCTTTCCACCATTGAATGGTCTTGGCACTTTTGTTGAAAATCAATTAATCATAGATTTTTTGGACTTATTTCTGGACTCTCTATTCTATTCTAATTATTTATATATCTATCCCTATGCCAGTACCACACTCTCTTGATTCCTGTAGCTTTATAGTAAGTTTTGAAATTGGGAAATGTGAGTCCTCCAACTTTGTTTTTCTTTTTCAAGGTTGTTTTGGCTATTCAGAGCCCCTTGCAATTCCTTATCAATTTTATAATCAGTGTGTCAATTTCTGCAAAAACAAAAAAAAAGTCATTTGAATCTTTGTAGGGATTACATTGACTGTGTAGATTGTAATGGGTAGTATTGCCATCTTAAAGGTATTAAGTCTTTTAATCCATGATCCCAGAACGTCTTTCCATTTATTTAGATCTTTATTTTTTTTCAGCAATGTTTTGTAGTTTTCAGTGCACAAGTCTTGCACCAACTTGGCTAAATTTATTCCTAACTGTTTTTATTATTTTTGATGCTATTACAAATGGAATTGTTTAAAAAAATTTTATTTTCAGATTGCTTGTTCCTAATATATAGAAATATAGCTGGTTTCTGAGTGTTGATCTTAGATCCTCCAACTTTGCTGAATTCATTAACTCAGTTTTTTTGTGTGTGTATTTTTTGAGATATTCTATATACAGGATCATATTATCTGTTAATTTTACTTCTTCCTTTCCAATTTGGATTCCTTTATTTCTTTTTCTTGACAAATGGTGCTGGCTAGGACTTCCTGTATAGTGTTGTTGACCAGCAGTGGTGAAAGTAGACATCCTTGTCTTGTTCCTGATATTAGGGGAAGGTCTTTAGTCTTTTATTATTGAGTATGTTAGCTGTGGGTTTGTTGAGTGTTCTTATCATGAAGGGCCCAATAGTTTTTAAGAATGTTGGGAATTCCCTGGTGGTCCAGTGGCTAGGACTCTGCCTTTCACTGCCGAGGGCCCAGGTTCAATCCCTGGTCAGGGAACTAGGATCTCACAAGCCACGGGGCATGGCAAAAAAAAAAAAAAAAGGATTGTAAAGGGGTCCTGCTGGTATAGAATATTAGTTAAGAGCAAGAGCTTTGTAATCAGTCTAGGTCATTTGAATCACAGCTTGGCCGCTTACTTGCTTCATGACCTGCTTGGACAATTTATTTAACGGTGTGCTCCAGTTTCCTTATTTGGAAAATGGAGATTTATTTATAACAGTGACATGATCTACCTCAGAGTGGTAAGTGAGGATTACATGACTACTCATTAAAACAGTGCCTGAGGTGGAGTAAATGATCAATACATATTGGCAATTATTCAAAGAACTGAACCAATTTAAATGTTCCCTGGCAATTTCCATTCTGCTAAAGTCTACACCACATAGATTTAATAATTTGATTTGCTTTTGATTATTTAATAGATGGTGCTTCATTTTTCAAATTTACATTTCTATAACTACTGTAGAGGCTGAAGAGTTTTCAAATTTTTATCACAGTTGTGATTTTCCCCTTTTTAATCTATTTTAAATCTCCATTTGTACTTTATTATTAGCGGTCTCACATATTAGTTTGATGCAGTCAAGTATAAGATAAATAACTAAAATTAGTCCAGTTTACACCACGTTATCAAGGCTGTTGTCGTGTTCATAAAAATAATATTAGGGCTCCAAGGACATTGAAGAGCTGGAATTATCTGGCCCACATATTTTGAATCTTTGAAATAAGCCACGGAGACTGAGCACAGTTGCTGTGATTCTGCTGCAGCGATATAAATATGACCTTCCATGAAAAAGCATGTCATGGCCAGAAGTGAAATTCAAAGCAGGAGGCTGGTTTTCAGAGTCCACATCATTAGAATAGGCTGCCTCTCTGGTTACAGCAAAGTAAATATAGACCAGGCTTATTATATGAACACATTTCATTTAACTTTGCCCATCTCTATTGATTTCCCAATTCAGTTTCAACAGAAACTGGATCAACCCAGTTATAAGTAGGTCTGCTTATTCTTTTCCCATCCGCCTCGGACATTTCCGTTCTTCCCAAGGCTAAGTTTTCCACCTTTGCTCTTCAGTTCATTCCCTTACTATCCTGCTGTTCTGTCTCTTGCTTTTCTTTCTGGTGACTTCAAACTCTCCTCTTCCACCAGCACCTTTTCCCGGTATGCACAAATATGTAAATATTTCCCCTAACAGGAAAGAGGTCCTCAACCCCGTGTCAGCCTCAAAGTGTCCCCCTTTCTTCTTCCTTCCTATCACAGTATTCACTCTGCTTTCTTATTTCTGGCCACTCCTCAAGCAACAATAGGATGGCTTTGGCCACCACTCCTCTGAGCACCTCTAAGGCTGCTGGAGATCTCCTAACTGCTAAATCTTTGTCATTTCATTTTTTTAAGATTTTTTTTGATGTGGACCATTTTTTAAAGTCTTTATTGTATTTGTTACAATATTGCTTCTGGTTTATGTTTTGGTTTTTTGGCCACGAGGCATGTGGGATCTTATCTCCCCGGCCAGGGATCAAACCCACACCCTCTGCATTGGAAGGCGAAGTCCTAACCACTGGACCATTTTCACTGGGTGTGATGGTTGACTCCTAACTCTTTGACACTCTCCTTGCCTGGGTCTGTGATATATTTTTATGATTTTTCACCTTTCTAACTTTTCCTTTTCATTTTCCTGCATGATGAGCTCCTCTTCTGTCTCTACCCTTAACCGTTGGTTTACTCAGGATGCCATTCTTGGCGCCCTTTTTTTCCCCCTCCACCCACATTTTCTGCATGATCTCTCCTGTTCCCATGATTTCAGCTAATGCAGGTGATTCTCAATGTCATTTCCTTTCTACACCTTTGTTTTCATCTCTGATCATTCTTATAAGCATAATACTTGTTTTAGATATCCAAACGTCTACTAGAAATCTCCTCCTGGAGTCCCACAAATGCATCAAACTGAGCTGACATCTCCTTTGCCGGAAGTTCCTTCAGATCCTTATGTGTTAATTGCTGCTAACTTAAAAAACCCAGCTGAAATCCTGGCACTCAAGTGGAAGGAATGTCTGGCTGTCTGATTTTAGCCTCTTGTTTCAACAGATCACAACATACAGAATGCAACACAGTTGTGTTCTTTCTTTCTCAGTTTATAAAATTTGATTTTATTTGGGCAGCAACAAGCACAAGGAAGGAGGACCCTGTCTCCAGGCCTCTGAGAAAAACCATGATAGGTTTCCATATATCTCAGTGTACCTTCGTCCCCTGAGTTCCCCTGTCCCTTTCCTTCTCCCCAGCTAGCTGCCACTCCTAAATTCTTCTCTGCTTCGTGCCTCTCACATCCTGTTAATCAACAAGCTCTGTAGATTCTATTCCTAGTCTCTCCTTTCTACTCTCACTGTAGCTGCCCTAGTTCAAGAAACCTTTGTTTTCTTATTTATTTATTTGTTTGTTTGTTTTTGTTTTGGGCTGTGTTGGTTCTTCATTGCTGCATGCAGGCTTTCTCTAGTTGCGGCAAGAGGGGGCTACTCTTTGTTGTGGTGCACAGGCTTCTCATTGCGGTGGCTTCTCTTGCTGGGGAGCACAGGCTCCAGGCGCACGGGCTTCAGTAGTTGTGGCACACAGGCTCAGTAGTTGTGGCTCGCGGGCTCTAGAGCACAGACTCAGTAGTTGTGGCGTACAGGCTTTGTTGCTCCATGGCATGTGGGATCTTCCCGGACCAGGGCTCGAACCCATGTCCCCTGCATTGGCAGGCGGATTCTCAACCACTGCAGCACCAGGGAAGCCCGACGCCTTCGTTTTTCTTGCTTGGATTACTGCTCCTCTTATCCCTTTGCCTCCTGTTTCATTCCCCTTCACCTCAAACCCCGCACACCTATTAGAATAATCTTCTAAAATGGCCAAACTGAACATGTCCCTCTCCATCTTAAAAATTTCACTTGTCTACCCCGGGGGTACCCCAAGGAGGCTGGCACTTCCTAGATCGTGCTATGGTATTTTAGCCTCCGTTCCATTCCATATGTGGTAGGTAGCTTCCTTCTGAAATGCCCTCTCTGCCTTGGTCCTCCAGAGATTACTTCCTCTGAGACGCCTTGGTTGAATTAATGATTCCTTCCCTGGGGCAACTTTCATCTTTATTATTATTGTCCTTCTCAAATACAGCTGTGACTGTGATCATTTTTTTATAGGTCTGAGTCCTCTGTAGACTATGAATGGGTTGGTCACTTATTTACACTTTCCTTTTTTATAACCACAGTGCCTAGTAGAATACGTGGTACATCATCTTTATTCAATAAATAAATGTGTATTGAATGAATGTTTTAAATGTGATTGTTTGGATAGGGAATTCAGTGAGCTCTCCAGTACTTGGAGGCTGATTATAAAACATACAGCTTCTCTTTTTTTTGCGGTACGCGGGCCTCTCACTGTTGTGGCCTCTCCCGTTGCGGAGCACAGGCTCCTGGCGCACAGGCTCCGGGTGCGCAGGCTCAGTGGCCATGGCTCACGGGCCCAGCCGCTCCGCGGCATGTGGGATCTTCCCAGACCGGGGCACGAACCCGTATCCCCCCGTATCGGCAGGCGGACCCTCAACCACTGCGCCACCAGGGAAGCCCAATATACAGCTTCTTTAGTCCTCATTCTGTAACTCCTTCCCACTTCTCCTTTCTGCTTCCTGCCTATATGTCATTTCCTTTCTACACTAGACATCAAGCAGGTGGTGAACCAATGAGTGAGGAGTGAATATGACAGTTGGGACAGTCAGTTTTACCGTAAACAGAATTCTTATTGTCTGAGTATTCATTAGTCAAGACCCCACCGTTTGAGTTTATGTAAAGTAGCAGAAGTCAACAGCCTTCCAACATATTCACTAACAAACCAGTCAATAATGAAACCAGTCCCCACTGGACTAGCCAGAGTTTACCTCTGCCATTGAGTCAATGGCTTTTTTTAGTAGTCAGTCATCCTTTCCAGGATTGTGGGGTTGCAGAATTTCATGAAGTTGATTAAAGGGATGTTGGAGAATGGCTTATTCACAAATGAAAATTTGATTATAAAACCAGTTAACAAATGAAGCAAATAAGAGACAAGGATAAAAATGTGTTAAGTTCTTCAAAGAAGGTGATTTCAATATCAAAGGACCAAGAACTGCCTTTGGAGGAATTCCCTGGCAGTCCAGTGGTTAGGACTCCACGCTTTCACTGCAGGAGGCAAGGGTTCAATCCCTGATCGGGGAACTAAGATCCCACATGCTTCGCAGTGCGGCCTTAAAAAAAAGAACTGCCTTTGGAAAACTGACTAATCTCTTGAATACTTATGCAAAGACACCTGTTTTGGATCTTGATGTGAAGCTCAAAAATGATATTAATGTTGTGCATTATGTCATCATACTTATTTTATTTACTGATTTATTTTTATCAAAGTTATACATCTGTTTAATAAAAATAGATGTATGTGGCTTGAAATGAAAACCAGAATCCCCTTCCCTTCTTTTCCCCATCTCTGAATTCTGCCCCTGAAGGCAACATCTTCTAATGCCTGCTTTTGCCCCATATTTCTAAATAACATGTTTACACTGGAATTTCTTGATTTTTTTCAGGTTTGGATGTTATCTATTGACTTTCTACTATAGAAGATGAGGCCGTTTGCTTAGTTTTCTATTTCCTCTCACTACTTCAAAGTCTCTGGAGTTTTTCATATCTTAATACCTTCAAACATACTAGGTAACCTAATAGTTACATCTTTTTCTAGAGACAGTTCTCCTGGAGTTGCCTCCCTTCTGCCCTAAACTGGACTGCTTGTTCTCCAGGCCTGCTCCTGCACAGCTGTCACCCCATCTTCCTGGGGGATCCCTCAGCCCCGTTCATGGGCTGGAGCTCCTGTTTCCTGAATCCCACATCTTCTTCTACATTGTATACTCCCTTGTATCAGTGGAACACATTCTCCAGTAGCTTTCTGAGAAAAGGCTCAAGGGATGTAGATTTTTTGAGACCTTGCATTTCTGAAAATGCCTTTTTATTTTCACCTCTTGCTTGAGAGTTTAATTTTTTTGAGTTAAAGTCCTGAACTATCTGGACTAGATAATCTGAAAACTTTCCCACTTAAAAACACCTAAATGGGAGGACTTCCCTGGTGGTCCAGCAGTTAAGACTACGCTCCCAATGCAGGGGGCCAGAGTTCGATCCCTGGTCAAGGAACTAGATCCCACATGCCACAAGTGAAGATCCCTCATGTGGCAGTGAAGATCCTGCATGCCACAACTAAAGACCCAGCACAGCCAAATAAATAAATAAAAATAAAATAAAAACACCTAAATGCTGGATACAATATAACAGGAGCACTTAAACATGTAGCCTAGACTGCAAGAAAGTAAGTGAAATTCCCAGAGGCTAAAACTAAAGTCTGGGACCTGGAGTCAGTGAGAAATGCAGTGCCTACAGCTCCAGGGAGGTTGTCATTTCAATAACCTGGAAACCTGCTTTTTATGTCTACACTAGTCTAGGCGACCTGGCTTTGAGTTCACTGGATGCAGAACATTGAAACTGACATCCTGCAGAGAGCTGGGACCTTTAAAGGAGACATAACCTGTGATGAAAGTGTGAACTAGCAAAAAATGTCCCACCACAAAAGGGTCTAAAGACAAAGATCATAGGTCATGTCCTGAGCTCAGAGTAGTGGGGGAAGCTCTCCCTTGTAAAACTGTAGCCATTCTATACCATTGTTTGAGATCTGAATTTCTTCTACCAGAACATTCTGGGGGAAATTATTGACCTTTCCCATCTGATTCTTCTTATGATCAATTGCATCTTTTCCTGACATCTGATTTGGATTTGAAGATACTATCTGTCTCCAGCCATGGATTAGGGCAGTGTTTCTCAGAGGGTAGACTGGAGACAACTTTGAGAACTTCTGGATTAGAGCCAAGCTCACCGACTCTTGGGAAGGACCTTTGCTTTCAAAGCTCATCAGGTCAATGAAGAAACTTGCAGGAAACTGACCCTGGACTGAACAAGTGTAAGGAAGCTCCAAACAACATGCACACCTTGACCTGGCTGTTTTGTGTTTAAGTATTGCCACCTGGAGAAACTCTTGATGTGTGCACAGGAGAGAATCACAGGATGTTCATTACAGCATTGTTTCTAGAAGTGAAAAATTAAAAACAATTCTGAGATCTATTAGTGGAGGAATGAAAAATAAATTGTGGTATGGTCATACAGTAGAATGCTCTAGCAGTGAAAATGAATGAACAAGTGTATAGAAATCAGTGGATTTCAAAAACTCAATGTTAAGTGAAAAAAATATGTAAGAATATTATCATTTATGTAAATTTTATAAAATAACTATATATTGTTTACATGTATAGAGACATATATAAATAAAGACTGGATATGCCCCAGTTACAGGGTAGTGATTACTTCTAGAGATGGAGGGAGAGGAATGGGACTGGGAAGGGGATTTCAATTTCAATTTTATTTAAAAAAAAAAAAGGCTTTGAAACACCTTCTTCTCTGTCAGCCCCTCTCAATTTTTGTAGCTGTGATTCTTATAGGGTAAAGGTTTACAATATTTACATTTTGTTTTGTAACTGTTTTCCAGTTATTTCAAAAATAGAAAACTTTTTTTTTTTGGCTGCACCACGGATCTCAGTTCCCCGACCAAGGATGGAACCCATGCTCTCTGTAGTGGAAGCGTGGAGTCTCAACTACTGCCCCACCAGGGAAGTCCCTAGAAAACTTTTAAATACCATAGTTTTGTGACATGTAAATATTAGTCACTAAAGAAACAATTCGTGTGATTGGAGCCAGAGAATATTAATAAATGTAAATCCTCATGTCATTTAAACATTGTTGGTCCAGGGAGATCCATTCAATCATCCCAACGTGATCAATTCTTTTGATTTCTTGCTGGCTTTTTTCACTTCCTTGGGGTTTCAGTTTCTTGTATTCCATGCTGTCTTTTCTTGAACTTTTAAAAAAATTTTGCTGGAAAATATACTGGCATAATCTGTCATCTAGGATGCATGGATAGTAAATGTTCTTGCGTATCTGAAAATGCCTTATTACTGCCTTCACAAATTACTGGCAGTGTGGCAGGGTTTAGAATTCTAGGTCCGAGACTGGTTTCCTTGCTAACTGTGAAGATACTACTCTGTTTTCCAGGATTCAATGTTGTTAATGTTAGATGACAGTTCTGTGTCTTGTTCTTTAGTAGGAAATCCCAAAGATTTTAGGATTTCCTGTTTACATGTACAATTATAAAATTTTACCAGGATGTGTCTATCTAGATTTTAATTCAATTCAACAAATATTTACTGATGCCCGCTAAAGGCCAGGCACTGTTCAAGGTGCTAGGTTCACAGGACAATGAACAAATCAGGCAAAGATTCCCGCCTTCCTGGAGCTGACAATTTAGCAAGGGAGACAGGCTGAAAATAACCTGCATATTTCTTATGCATGGATAAGAAAATTACATAGTATGCCAGAAGGTGAAATATGCTATGGGAAAAAGGAATGAGTAGATCAGTGTAAAGGGTTCTGGGAATGCTGGTGGGGAGAGCTTAGTCTTTTTTCTTTAATTTTGTTCAGTGGGCTTTTTCAGTCTTGAAGACTTGTGTATTTCTTGAGCTTAAGAAGATATTGTTTTGTTACTTCTTTGCTATTTTCTCTCCTCTGTTTTCTCCATTCTTTGCTAATAAGACAGGTGCAGGACCTCTTGGGTCCCTGCTCCACGCTCTTATATTTTCTGCCTCTTTATTTTTCTTGCTCTATATTATGTGAGATTCCTTGATTGTAGATTAACTGCTTGGTCTTTAGCTGTGTCCAAATTATTATTTCAGCCCATGAATTGAATTTTCCCTACTGCAATCCCATTTTTAATTTCCTAGAACTTTTTCTTGTTCTTTGTTCCTTTCTGTTAGCCACTTCTGACCATTTCTCAACTGCAATGCTTCTGAGGATGTTAATTGCAATTTTTATAAAGTTCTCTCTTCTTTCTTAAATTGTCTCTGTTTCCGCCAAGGTCAGTTTTTCTATTGGTTCAACCTGGGCCTTCTCTTTCATGCTGCTGATTTTCCTAATATATTTAGCAACCTTGGTTTTCTGCTTATAGTTATGAATAAAGGTCTATGTTAAGCAGTGTGGGTAGCTTTCCTGAACATCTTGGCAGATTTGTTGGTCCCTGTCAGGCCTCCCCGCTGGCTGACAGAATTGTCTGAGAGTTCTATGCATGTGGGGTTTCAGAAGATAGACACCTTTTTAGGGTACCAGGATAAGAGGGAAGTAGTCAAGTTAGAGACCCTCACAGTTGTCCAAGTGGGTTTTATTCTGGGGGCAGAGCCCTTTAGAATTTCTAACTGGGTTCTGCTTAATTCTCAGGCCCTCCTACTGGCCCCCTCAGACGTCTTCTAAACAGATTTCCCTCTTTCTTTAGAGAGCAGGTTTTTTGATTAATGATGAGGGAGAATGCCATTGCTTTCACCTATTACATTTTCGTGCCAGGAGAGAAGGAAGGGCTGACTATCTGAGCTGTACACAATACTGCTCCTCAATGCTCGTCCAAACCCCTCCTACTCTGCATTTATTGACTCTGAACTTGGACCTGCTCCTTATCTCCCTTGGGAAGAATTTTGGTGTCTCAGGTTTAAATTGCCTCTGTTCTTTCTCCACTACTGCTTCCTATTTGTCCGTTATCCATGACTGCATAACAAACCACCTCAAACTTTAATGGCTTAAAGCATCAAAAATGTCTCATTTTTCATGCTTCTGTGGGTTGACCATGCAGCTCTTTTGCTTTATGTGGTGTTGATGTTGGGATGGCTGGGAGGTCAAAACTAACCTTCTTTCATGTTTGGTGCTGGCTGCTGGCTGGGATCTCAGCTTGGGCTGTCAGCCAGGGGCCTTGGTTCTTCTCCGTGTTGTCCTTTCCGCATGGCTGCTTGGGCCTCCTTACAGCATGGTGGCTGGTTCCAAGAAAGAGCACCATAAGAGGACAGACTCTAATGGGCAAAAGCTCTTATAAGCTTTTGTTTAGATTATGCTTCCTAATGTCCCATTGGCCAGAGCAAGCTAGCCACCTGCCAAGTCCAGAGTCAGTGTGGTAGGGAACTACAAAGGGCACAAATACTAAGAAGTGTGGTTCGGGACACCAGCAAAGTAACAGCTACCACAATTTTCTATGCATCCTTCAGATTTCAGGTCTACTAGGAGTACTCTTTCCTATTTCAAGCACTGTATTGCTTAGTGTTCTTTAAAAATGTATTTATTGGCCAGTTAATTATGTTAACTATTCTTATGTTAACTACTTTTACTTTAACTCTTGAATCAGAGGTTGAAAAGGTATCTAGAGGGGAAAAGTAAATGTCAAGGAAGTCCCTCAACCTCCCCTCCAATGGGTTCTGTCTAACCCAAACCCTGACATGTGAGGTCTTTTTTGTTATACCTCAGGAGGGTCTGAACAATGCAGCAACCTCGGGTTTGTTTGTCCCATGCTCATCCTTTTCATGCAAGAGTGTCAAACTACCCTCCATTTGTTTGTCTGTCAAACCATAATGCTCTGTCCTTACTTATCCACTCAGAATGTTTCTTCTCTCTTGCCAGCCACTGTAATTTCAAACTCTCTGTTGCTTCATTTGTATTAAGATGTTACTATATGAAATAATATTCACAGAACATCGCCTGAAGGATATTCATGAATACCCTTTGATCAGAGCTGGCAGATCGATTTAAGTTGGCAAGTGAGAAGAAGCCTATTGGTGATGTCCAGTCTCCATGGGAGAAGGTTTCATTGATCATTGGTGAATGATCAATGAAACCCATTGATGCTCTGGGCTTGGACTGGAAGTGGTGGTGTGCTTGCTGGGAAGGTATTTCCGCCTCTGCCCCCAGATATCGTAAAATTTATCACCGAACCAAACCAAACCTTCTGAGGGCTGCTTATCTGTGAGGAATTATTTTGGCTCCTTTGCACTGAGTGACTCTTGGCAATATGCCAGCCACCTGCACTGAAGACATACTGAGAGACAACTGTTCAGAATTAGATTTCTATATTTATTGTAGGAATGTTGCGAGGACATACTATATGACATGGTGTTCCCTTTAAGAGGAGCCATGAGAGAGATCTTCTGAGCCTATAATCTGTTTTTATCTTACGGACACTGTGACTGTTATAACATTATGTTTCCCTCTTTGCTTTGATTGCTAGGAAACCCAGGGCAATGGTGCAGATCTCATCTAGCAACTGCACAAGACTTTTTGACAAACATTTTACATACTAACTTTACCTCTCCCTTCAGTTAGCATTTATTGAGCACCTGCTCTATGCCTGGCACTACCCAAAAATATCCATGTTAATCATTGTAGCATATTAAGACAGTCAGGGCGCTTGTAGCCAAAGACAAACCCTGTGTTTAATGTGACTTAGTGTTTAGGATAACTTAATGTTTCTTTGAGTGGACTGGTCACTCTCTGGTCCCTTCTCGGGACAAGACCCTAGTAATGTACCCACTAAGATATGTACCCTTGCCCTGGTCACTCTCAGGTCATTTTTTTCCTATCTCTATATACCCCACAGAGCAATCTGTTTGTCCCATTTACGTTTGTCTAGAGTGTTCAGCCTTTCCAAAGAACACGATCACAACTTTTATCAGAAGGATAAAAAATGGGGAAAAAAGGGGAGAGGGAAGAGGGAAGGGGACAAATTAGAGGTATGGCATTAACAGATACAAACTACTATATATAAAATAGATAAGCAACAAGCACTTACTGAATAGCACAGGGAAATGTACCTGGTATCTTGTAATAACCTGTAATGGAAAAGAATCTGCAAAAATTACTGAATCACTATGCTGTACACCTGAAAGTAACACAATGTTGTAAATCAACTATACTTCAATAAGGAAAAAAAGGAAAAAAAAAAGGAAGGAAGAAAAATAGTGGAAAACTGAAGCATGTGAAAGGGGAAGACGCCACTGGGGCTGGGTACTAACGAGTGAACACAGGGCTGACTTCTACACTCTTCCAGAACAGCCGCACTGTGCTCCCTCAGTTCCTGCCCAGCAGTATTCTTCCTTAGTTCCTAGCTCCTATGTGACCAGGTTCTCTGATGTTTTGCTTTCACTTCCCCTCCATGGCAGAAGCAGACACGGTCAGGGCCCCTTCCGTGTAATTCCAGATTTGTCAATTCTTTTGAACCAATACACCCCAAACTGTCTTTCTCATCACGGAATGGGCAGAGTACAGACCTGTGTGTGTCTATTTTTGCTTCCAGGAAGCTTGGAGTCAAATTTCACAGCTACAATATTAGCCTTCATGGCTTGCAAGATGGATAGTCCTAAAAAAACAAAAATCGAAAATCAAAAAACAAATTTATTGTCTGAATGCCTTTTATTTTAAGTCATACCCAACCCTTTTTCAAGAGGAGGGGCAACTTAATAATTACTGATTTGCATAGAGCAGAACTCCAGAACTCAGCCTCCTAAAGCAATGAGTCAACTGGCCAAATTTGTAGGGTGTCCACCCACCATTTCTAAGGTGCCCGATGTGGTGCTTTGCTGCTGGTCAGCTGTGGCATCGTGGGTATAGTGACTTAAAGTCAGCAAATCTGAATTTAAGCGCACCCTTTCTTAGCCCTTTGACCTTGGGCAAGTTGCCTCACCTCTTTGAGCCCCAGCGTCTTCATCCATAAATGGCTCCATACTCTTCAGAGAACTGCTGTGAAGATTATAGGATAATGTTGATGGAATTCCTTTATAATTTACAGAGTACTGCAGTGCTGGAGAATGAGATTATATTCACTGGGTTTGTGCCCTCCCCAGAAACCTGCGGAGGGTTTCTTCACCACTACAAGCATTCTGACCACTCATATTTTCAGCATTAAGACAAATTGTTGTCAACAAAATAATATCTCCAACATGCATACCAAAGTACCCCAAAGCTTTGCCATGGCCCTTGGGTCCCTGGCAGACTCCTAGGGAGCAGCTCACAGGTATGGGATGTTGGATGCTTCTGCCACTGAGTTCAGATGCCCTTGGGCTGCTCTGCTGATGGAAATGCTCACCAGCCCCTCTCAGGTGGCCTTTGTTACCATTCTCTTTGACTCTACCCTCTTCCTGGACATTGAATTCATTTCCTTGATTTTTAAGCCACACCTCTTGGCTGGTGACCCTCAAATCTGTATCTGCAGCCTGTGTTTCTCTTGGTGCCAAAGACCAGTATCCCCAACTGCCTATGGGACGGCTCCTCCTGGGAGCCCCATGGGTACTGGAAACCCAACGTATCCAAAGCCAAACTCATCCTCAAGCCCCCTTCTCCCAGCTCTCTCCTCTTACAATTCCTATGCAGATCTTTCACATCTGCCCCCTCCTCTTCCCTCTCATTGCCATCACTTTGGTTCAGGTCTTCAGCATCTCTTGCTAGGATAAGCCTCTCACCTGGACTTCCTGCCTCCTACCTCTCCTCTTTCTAAACCACGGTCCACATCAGCTGCCAGGCAGATCTTTGAAGATGCTACTCTGGGGAATTCCCCTGCAGGCCAGTGGTTCGGACTCCGTGCTTTCACTGCCGCAGCCCAGGGTTCAATCCCTGGTCAGGGAACAAAGATCCCACAAGCCTTGTGGCAGGGCTCCCCTCCTCCAAAAAAGTGACTCTGATTAAGTCAGCCTCTCCTCCTACTCATAAATCTTAAATGCTCCCTGCCCTTGAGGTTTTCTGAGACTGAATCCCCGATCACCTCTCCATTGCCACTTCCCACCAGCCCCCCTCATGCACGAGTGTTTCCAACCAGAGCAAACAGCTTGAAGTTCATTGACTGACATGCTCTCTCTTACATTTCTGGCTTTCACATGTGTTGTTTCCATTTTCTGGAAAACCCCACTAGTCCTTGCCTGCTTATCCAGCTTCTACTTGTTCTGCAAGGCTGGTCTAAAGCCTCAACTCCTCTCTGAAGCTTTTCTTGACTCCTTCAGACAAGATTGGTGATTCCTACAGCAATTTGTACATAAATCTTTTATCACCTTGCATGCTAATTGTTTACATGTGTTTTTCCCACACTAGACTGTGGTCTTTTTGGGCGAAATGTGTTTGTGATTCATCTTTGTGTGACCACTTCTTAGAACAATGCTGGAAACATGGTAGACTCTCTGAGGATGTTTGAGTCCTCTTGTTAGTGATTTAATTGTCACACCCATTCCTAAAGTAGCAGAGAGCATAACCGAAGCCAGCTTGATAAGATAGGAGGAATACATATAGAACTGTGAAGTCCAATACAGAAGCCACTGGCCACAGGTAGCTATTAAGCACTTGAAATGTGACTAGCCTGAAATGAGTTATACTGTAAAATACACACAAAATTGCAAAGCCTTAGTATTAAAAAAAAAAAGGATGTAAAGTTTCCCATTAACACCTTTGACATTGATGACCATTGAAATGATCATCTTTTGGACATATCGTGTTAAATAAAATATATTATTAAAATTAATTTCACCTCTGTCTTTTTACTTTTCTAATGTGGTTACTAGAAAATTTAAAACTACACATGCGGTTCACATTTGTGGCTTGCATTATATTTCCGTCAGACTATGATGATCTAGAGCGTTCATTCTGTGAACAAATGTTTCTCGAGTACCTGCTCCATACAGGTGTTAGTCTAGGTGATGGAAATAGAATGGTAAACAAGATAGATAAGGTTCCTGACCTCAGGGAGCTTATATCATAATGGAGCGAGGGACACAGAACAGGAAGCAGACGTGTAAACAAGATGATTTTGGACAGTATAAGTAAAGTACTATGAAGAAAGCAAAGCAGGGTACTTGATAGAGAGGGTGGAGGAGGCACAGGAGGGCGGCCAGGTAAGGTCTTCTAGAGCAGGTGAGGTCAGAGGCAGGGAGACAGGGGAGGAGGCTGGTACATGGAAGATAGTAGAGACCTGAACTGAGACAGCAATGGTACAGATAGGGAGACAGACTTGAGAGATATTTGGGAAGTAACAGGAGGACTGTGGTAATCATAGGAGTTTGGGATTGGCCAGAACCGATGCGGACTGCCAGTTTTCTGGATCACCAGATGAATGGTGGTGCCACCAGATGAGATAAAGCTGGAGTGGTCTTGTGGCAGACAAGGAATTCCATTTTGGCCATGTTGAGGGTGAGGTGTCTGTGGAATGCCAGGGAGCAGCGCTGAAGGGAGACATCAGTGCTAGGAATGATAAAATGGGATCTATTAGCACAGACATGGTCATTAAAACCCAGCATGGATGGGACGAAGTGAGAGAGTGGCATGGACATATATACACTACCAAATGTAAAATGGATAGATGGTGGGAAGCAGCCACATAGCACAGGGAGATCAGCTCAGTGCTTTGTGACCACCTAGAGGGGTGGGATAGGGAGGGTGGGAGGGAGACGCAAGAGGGAGGGAGATGTGGGGATATATGTATATGCATAGCTGATTCACTTTGTTATAAAGCAGAAACTAACACACCATTGTAAAGCAATTATACTCCAATAAAGATGTTAAAAAAAAGTTTTAAAAGGGATAAAAACAACAACAACAACAACCCAGCATGGATGGGAAAGGAAAGAGAGAAGATGGCAAATGGAGAGGACACACAGGTCCAGGGAGCAGTTTTCTAAACTGGATCATACACGAGCATGTGTCTAGGTTGAGGGGAAGGACCCAGCGTGGCTAGAGGGGTTCACGGTATAAGAGAGAAGGCAAGATTGAGTCGGCAAGGTTTGGCTGGTGATGGAGGGGTTGGGCTGGCCTGGGAGACTGGCTGGGAGGAGAGAAGGGGTCTCCGACGAGGTATTTGTCCTCGGGGAGGAGGAAAGAGTTTAAGGAGCTGGTAAAGGTTAGGAGTAGCTGTGGAAGGGGATGATGTCCAGGTCACAGGTAAGGACATCACTTGGGGAAGCTTTGGATGTGTCACAGTTTGGGCCAAGGCTTTATCATTATGTCTTCAGAGTTTGAGAAGCCTCCAAGAAGCGCTGGGATAGGGGATTGGGAAAGCTGGCTTTTGAAAAGTTGAGTGGCCCTGGGGCAGCTCAGAGCCTCTTTGCCACTCTTTTCTCTCACCTCTAAAACGAGCTGCTGGTGTCTTCAGCTTGTTAGCAGGTGTAAGGTCACTAAGTACATGTGCTTCCCTTGGTTGCTTGAGCTGTCCTCTGTCTGAAACTCACTTCCCTTCCCTTTCCCAGCCAGTAGAGGACTCCAGGCTCTGTCCCAGGGGCTGTCTGAGGCCGCCCCACAGCAAAGTCAAGCAGCCAGGGCAGACTTGGCCCGCATTATTCTCTGTAACGAGTGGGCGTCTGTCTGTCTGACAGCAGTGTGAGGGCAGAGTCCTTGGCTTCCTTGTACTCTGTATGGCCTAGGGCAGGCTGTCTGGTGGTAAGCTGGCTTCCAGGAACGCTACCTGTAAGAGAAATGAATAGCGTTCTAGTCTCTTAAATCATCGTATTCCTCGGAGTGTCAGCTCCAAGTAAAAAGGGGAATTGCAGGTGATAGCAGTGTACTGATTAGTACTGGGCACGCACTTCATGCCTATTAACTCAGTGAATCCCACAATCACACTGACGTGGGTTATTCCCATTTGGTAGAGAAGGGAAAAGACACAGAGAGGTTAAGTACTTGACCGAGGTCGACATCTGGTGAGTGAGCAGACGGGGTTTAAACCGGAATTCGGACTCGGCGTAGGAGCACTGCTCACTGCCGGTTGTTGGCTGCTCCGGTGGAGAGGTTCCAAGGTTTCGGGATCATTTATCCCTTCCTATCCCCGGCCCGAGTGTTCCCCACGTGGATGATCTCGCGGGCTCTTCCCGCTCTGACACCCCCGGTTCTGGCTCCACCCTCTGCCTGCCCGCAGTTCGGCCCAGACACTCTTCAGAGCCTCTCTCGTCGATGACAAGCTCCCGGCTGCGCCCAGGACCGGGGCCCCGCGCCCACCTCCTGGTCCGCCACCTTCCCGCAGAGCGCGCGCCTCCGGGGACACCTGTCCCCGGTCAGGGGGCTGTCGCCGCTCCTCGGCGCCGCCCGGCGCTCGCGGTGGAGCCCCAGCAGCCCTGGGCGGGAGGACGGCAGGGGGCCTCCCGGGCCTGTGCACCTGCCCTGCTTACCAGGAGGCTGCGGGCGGGAGAGCCGTGGGGGCGCTGCAGAGGGCGCAGCGCGGGGGGCGCGCTGGGCGGGGCGCCTTGAAGGGCGCGGCCGAGGGGCGCGGGCGCAGCCGGAAGCTGGGGCGGGGCGCCCGCGCGGGATGCGGTGAAGGGCAAGCGGCGCGGCGGCGGTGGCGATGAGTGCCTCGGCGGCCACAGGGGTCTTCGTGCTGTCCCTCTCGGCCATCCCGGTCACCTACGTCTTCAACCACCTGGCGGCCCAGCACGAGTGAGTGGGTGCGCGCGGCGGGGGTCGGCGCGTCAGGAGCCCCAGCAACTTTTCAGAGGGGGCCGAGCCGCAAACTGCAGGGCAGCGGTTCGCCGGCCTCCAGGGCTCCCCGCGGGCGGCCGGAGGAGGGGAGGCGCCCGGAGTCGTGCGGGCCGGGGTCCTCGCTTAGGCTGGCATCCCTGACATTCGGCGCAATTCTGGGGGCAAGTGCTGGGCGTCCGCTCTGTGCCCGCCCCGTGCCAGGTATCCGGGGTTACAGAGGTCAATAAGGCAATGCCCCTAACCTTCAAGTGCCCAGGGGCAGGGGTGGGGCGGTACACACACCGACAACTTGGGAGCTTGGTCTTATCTCAGGCTGTGCCTTGTTCGTTTCGCATTTCTCAGGAACGTTTCCATGTATGCACACACGCATACTTGTCATTTCGTATTAATTTTAGAAACTGTTGTGAATGACTAGCAGAAATAGCCCAGAACGAACAGACAAAGACCTGGGTTCTAGGCCTGGCTTTGGAACTAACCGTGGGGCCCGGCCTCAGTTCTCCTGTCTGTCAAATGGCGTATATTTGCATCCTATTGTCGGGATCCAAAAAGCCGTAAGGGCGCAGTGTTGTGTAGGATGGGCAGCGAGGCAGAGAGGCAGGGCAGTTCCATGCTAAGGAAATGGGTGGGGCTGAAGGAGGCCGCATATGGATTTGGTTCAAAGCCCTGCCTCTCCTCTGTGAGGGATCCCTGGCCAAGCAATGGGCACCAGTCAGCAGCCAGCCTGCTCCAGCAGTGGGAATGGTGCCAGACAGACCCCTGGGCCTGCTGATGTTTCTTGCTATCTGCGCGGAAGAGGAAGTACACCTGTTATGTTTCCCACAGCAGTTGGTGCTAAGGAAATTGCATCAGTCTGTATGCTGCAGACCCCCTTCAGACCTGCAGGCTGTAGAGAAGTGTCTGCCCACAGGGTGGTGACTTGCTCCTCTCTTGTTCCTGGGGCCACCACTTGCTGACAGCCTTATCCAGATGGCACCCATCCATACTGAGTGCTCCCTAGGCATGGGTGGTGACAGCCCTTGGTCTGACCCAGTCTTGGGGCACAACTCCTGGAAGAAGCATCTCTGGGCAGTGAATGTCACATGTCTGTGAAGATAGTGCATGGAGGACCCTGCCCTCCTAAAATGGCATTATGGGCAGTTCAGCAAATATTTATTGAGTACATATTCTATGTTTGGCACTGTTCCATGTGCTGGGGAAATAGCTATGAACAAACCACAAGAGATTGGGGAGGCATGTGTTGAGATAGACATCAGCACAGAAAATGGGGTGACATGAGAGTGATGGGGGGGACTGGTGGTCAGGGAAGGCTTCTTGGAGGAGGTGACTTGAGCTGCAGGAGGTGGCCACAGGAAGATCTGGGGACAGAGCTTTCCAGGTAGGGGAACAGGGAGCAGTACAGGGTGAGGGATGTGGCTGGGTGCTGGGATATTTGGGAGGGAGGGCAGTGCAGCTTGTTGAAGGATCACATGGCATGGAGAGGATCTGAGGATGACTGAGATTTTGGCCTCAGCCACTGGGAGGATGGTGATGGCATTTACTGAACACATGGTGAATTATGTATTGCTGTGTATTGTTGAGCACATTGCTAAGCCCTGCAGAGTTTGGAATAATTGGTTCCAACCATTCTTCCTGTCCTCCTGCAGGTTAAAATCCCAGTAGCCTTTGATTCCTCCCTCTTCTTTCTCCACTCCTTCCCTCCAGCCCTCCCACTGTCTCCTTCCCCCTAATTCCCCGGGGTTGGGCTAGCATGTTTCCTCCTTCCTGTTCCCCTGGCACTGGCCCTCTCTGGCCCAGCCCATGGCAAAGCCTCCCACAGGAGGTCCCCTTCCCACCCCAGTGCCCTGTGCATTTCTGCCTCAGCCCACCAGCCCAGCCCACTGTGCTGGTGCTTCAGCCACACGGGACTGTTCTGTGCCCCTAGGACACTCCTTAACTTTCCCACCTCCTCGCCATTGCTCACACTGTTCCCTCTGACGGGGATGCCTTCCTCCCTGTAGCTGACTGTTGAAGCCACACCTGGGCTTTATGGCCCAGAGGAAAATGCCACCTCTTCCTCTTCCAGGTCCCTCCAAGCAGATGTGATCTCTCCCTCCTCTGAGCCTGGCTGGGTTGTGCTCTTCCCACAAGAGTTACTTTCCTGTGGTCAGAACTTACCTTCTCAGGCCATAGCTCCCCTTAGTATTGTCCTGCCCAGCACGGGGCCTCGTGCCTAGTGGGCATCCCGTTAAGTTTGCATTAGTTGACTTAGTTGAAGCTTCCTTCCCACCAGACCTTTTACAAAAGCCTGAAAAACAGAAAAATCAGATTAAGTCGAGGAGTCAGAAAAGGGTGGGATCTCTCTCTCTGTCACACACAAACACACACACGCACACACAAACACTCTGCTCATACTCACCCATACATGACCCCGCTCAGTAGCTGTCTGTTCATGGAAGGGCATCAGTAACTCCCCGCTCCCCATCCCAAAACACACACACATTCCAAGACTAACAACATTTCCACCCTTGGGTTAGTGGCAGCCCTTAACCCTCCCCCCACACCCCGAGCCCCTGCTGGATCCATTTCTCCCTGTTCTGAGCAGGCCCTGCACTTGGCTGTCACTGGGAGACACAGGTGATCTGTTGCCCCAGTTTCTCTTCATTTTTTGCTCCTCCCCCAGAGGTGGAGAGTGTGAGAGGACACCGTGAACCAGTTCACACTGCTCTCTCATAGTCCAGAAGAGCACCAGCTGTGTGACAGTGCTGGCTGCGAGCCTAGGTCCTTGGCAGGAGCAGGGATGGGAGTTGTCTCCTGGCCACTACCTGTCTCAGGCTGTGATTAAAATGTCTGTCAGCTTACATCACACACCTATCCTCTTCCCTCTTCACCGGATGCTTCAGCCCAGCATCATGTTCCTGACCCACATTAGCTTCCTCTTCCGTCCTCTCCTCCTCTGTCTCATCCCTACAGGAGGAGCCTGGAGCATCCACTGATGTGTACCACTAGAAACCTCCTATTTCAGTTTCTTACCTGGTCACTGACATGGTCATCCTCATTCTTGTCATAGAACTATGTCATCCATTCACCATCCGTCCATCCACCCATCCATCCACCGTCCATCGTCCATCCGTCCGTCCATCCATTCATCCATTCACCATCCATCATCCATTCCTCCACCCACCACCCATCGTCTGTCATCCATCCAACTATCCATCCATCTACCATCCATCTGTCCATCCATCTACCATCCATCCACCCATCCATCCATCCCATTTCTCCTTCCTTTCTTCCTCTCCCTTTCCTTCCCTCCCTCATTCATCCATCAATTCCTGAACACCTTAAAATAGGTCCCGAGGCAGACTTTCTGTGCATACTCATCCAGGTTTCTTGGAAAAGGTTGCACGTTCCCATACCCCACCCCTGAAGTATTCTGATTCTGTAGGTCTAGGGTGGCATTTGGAAATCTGGGCGCTGCTGATGCCCAGAGCCCACTCCTTTACTCTTAAGTGGGTCCTGGGGCCAGGTGCTGGGGACACAGCTTTCCTGGACCTGGGGCCAGTCTCCTTGGGGTCCATCTACCTGCAAGGAGTTGGATCACTTCCTGACTGACCTCTCTGACATTAGGGGCAGATTTCTGACTGGTGCCTAGCACCCATTCCAGCTGTAGGTGTGTGGAGTGAACTTCAGCATAAGTTCATCCCTCAGATATTAGTAGGTATTGGTGGGCTGTGAAGGATACTTTCCAGAAGTCCCAGGGCATGTGGCAAACGTTATCCAGAAATCCTCTGTGATGGTGTGGAGGGCTCTTGGCTAAGGAGTGGTGCTTGTAGCCTCTCTCAAGGGCTACTGAGGAGTGTAGCAGGCCATGGAAGTGGGCCAGGTGGTGCTTTGTCTAGAACTGGATGCCTTGTTGGTGTGGAGGAGTGAGAGAGAGAACATCTCTTAGGACTGGAGGTAGCCTTCTGGGTGAGGAAGCTCAGAGCCTATTGAGATAGGTTCCCCCCATGTAGACAGGGATCTCTTTTTCATCCACAGTGCCTGGCACATAGGGGTGTGCAAGGCATTTTCCCTCAATATATTTTTTAATGAATTAAAAAACAGATGATGAAATGACATGATGTTCCTAAGGTCACACAGGGAGTGGCAGAGTAGGTACTAGACTCCAGGTCCCTTGACTGCTAACTCCACCAAGTCTCGTGCCCTAGTGCTGTCCTGCTGAGGAGGGGCTTTGTTCCCCAGTCTCCTTGGTGCCATGCCCTTTCCCAGGAGAAAGACCAGGGGCTGTGCCCAACCTAGCCTCACCCTGGCTTCCTGGGCATGGGGTTGCATGCTGGCTTCGCTTCCTGGGTGTTGGGGTGCTGGCATCATTCTGGCTTTAGGCCCGGCCTAGGCTCTTCCCTCCTTGGATTGGCCTCGTCCTCTGGCCCCTTTGATTATACACACAGCCTGTGGCTTGTCCACCGAGAAGGTGTATGTAGCTGTGACTCCTGTGTGTTCCCTGGAGCTCGGTCTGAGGGTTTCCAGCTGGCCCTGAGAGAGGAGGCAGATTCAGTGGTTAGACCTGTCAGACACTGGGAAGAGGGCTTGGAGGAGCAGGTGGACAGAGGCAGCGGGACAGCAGCAGAGGGCGCTTGGACACATGGTTCACCCAGGTGGGCAGGATGACAGGAGAGTGAGGACCTAGTACCTTTGGTCCCTGAAAGTCTCAGGGGCAGCCCAGAGGGGCCCAAGTGCTGCGGATAAACTTCATGAACTCCACAGTGCTTGAGGGATAGGCAGAGGCAGAGCTGCAAGAGAATGCATTCAATAGCCAGGGAATTCCATACACCAGTGTGTTTATTTTGATAAGTGACCACCTCCCTGTTCTGGTCGTTGCAGTTCCTGGACAATTGTAGGGGTGGCTGCCCTCATCCTGTTCCTGGTAGCCCTGTTGGCTCGTGTCCTGGTCAAAAGGAAACCACCCCGGGACCCACTGTTCTATGGTACGTCTCCATGGGAGGGAAACACTTTGTGTCCACTTAAGAGTGCAACACTGGGGCCTTAGTCTCTTTCCCTCTGTGGTTGTGAATACTCTGAGCCCCTTGGTAAAGTGGCGGGAAGGGTGGGAGTATTTTTGTTCTCCTGTAAGCTAAAGTCTCTCCCAGGCTGTGGACCCCACCCTGTCGCAGCTGGGAGCCTGGTGGAGGGAAGGTCACTGCCAGGGCCAGGCAGGACACCCTTCCATTCCTCTCCTCTGTCCCCAGCCATGCTCTTACCTCTGACCTCGGCTCTTTTACCAGCTCCTTTCTGGCTTCCTGCCTTCAGCTTGCTGTTTGCAGCGCCCTCCACCTGGCATGGAACGTAGCCGTATGGAGCCTCAGTTTGCACATTTGTGTAATGAGGGAAATAATAGTATCAATACTTACCATGGAGGGTTGGTACCAACATTAGATACTAGTTGTAAAGTACTAAGACCACTGCCTGGCAAGTACGCTTGTATGTTAAAGGAATAAAAACACCACTGATTGAGCACCTGTGGTGTGCCTGGTGTGACTCTGACCGCATTAGCAGTATCATTTTATTTAATCCTCACAACAAACGTCCTCCCTGCACAGATGAAGAATCTGGCTTAGAGGGTGCTAAGAAACGTGGTCAAGGTCACAGTTAGTGAGACAGCACTGACCCGCACAATTTCTCCCAACTTGCATGTAAAAAATGCTGAAGCTTAGAGAAATGATGTAACTTACCTAAGACCTGACAGCCGGTCAGGAGATGAGCTGGGCCTGTCTGAGTTCAAGGCCCCACTCCACCTGCCTTTGATCTGGCCTCTGCCCCCCTCTGCAGACTGGTCTCCTGCTGCCGTCTTCCCCTGACTCCCTCCACACTCCGTGGAGCCCACGCTTAGCTGCGCTCATGTCTCTCCCAACTCCTCAGGGTGGAGGACCCTTGCTCCTACCCCCTCAGCCCTCTGTCCTCATGTCTGTCACTGCAGCCACAGGGCCAGACTGGAGGGCAGAGAATGTCCTTGCCATCTCTGACCCAGCGTCTGACACTCCTGTTGGCACCGGCGATTGTTGGTAGAATAGCGAATGAGCATGTGCTGAAGGCTTCCTCTCCTGGGAGACACGCAGTGGCTGATCACCTGATGGCTCATCGCTGTCAGCGGGATCTGGACCAGAGGCCTGCACAGAGGCCCGGGGAGGCAGGGTCTACAGGGCTGGGCACGCGTGGGCCTTCTGCTCCTTCTGGGGAAGATGTAAACGCAGACTCAGGGCAAGGCCAGCTTCCCTCCTCTGTGAGTTAACCTTCCCCTCTCTCCTCTCCATTTCTTTTTTTCACAGCTGTTTGGATATTCATCATCAGATTTTTCTACCATCCATGCCCATCACATAGTTTGACACCGATTTGTTACAACTTGAACGTGCAGCTTTATTGACAAACTGCCACACACTAAATTTGATCACTCACTGTTTAAAAAGTATTATTCCTAAGCTGTTTGTTGCTGGTAGTTTTCAGCCCATTGAGGAGATTCTCACAACCTTAGTGAGATTCTCTAAGATGCTACGGCTTTCCTTCTTTAACATTCATCGGTTCCATCTCGTATCCATTTTTTAAAAAAATCACTGGCCTTTCTTCTTAAAGCCACTGTCACTTGCACGTCAGCCGCTGTCTGTCTTTCGGATCTCCAGTGTGGGATAAAGCAAGTGCGTTGGACACACTGTGAGGCAGACTGCTTGGTAACCATTGAGATGAATGATCTCTTTTGAGTCCATGTTTTAAACCTGGGGGTCACCTCTGTGCTTCCTTGGCCACTGGTTAATGGTTTTGTTCCTGCTACCCAGGTGGGATGCAGATGTGGCCCTGGCAGCCACGTGTAGGAAGTGGAGGATGGGTGGGGCAGGCTGGTAGAATCCTCTGGGACAGTCAGTGGGTGACTTTGTCACTCGCTACTCCCTGGGTCGGGGGGTGTCCTCTCCCAGCTCCACGACACGGGCAGAGATCCAGCTGCATGCACAGGAGGTACGTTCTTTTAGTCCATATTGACAACGTCCACGGTATCTTCTGGAAAACATGAAAATAAATCATTACTGGTGAACGCCAGGCTCTTAGGCAACGTCCCCTGAGCTACGGCTTTTTGAACTCCTGCTTTCTTTGCTCTAGTGTATGCAGTTTTTGGATTTACCAGCGTGGTGAACCTCATCATAGGACTGGAACAGGACGGGATCATTGATGGCTTCATGACATACTACTTGAGAGAGGTACGGGGTCGGTAGTGAGTACGAGCCTCGAACTAAAGGGTCTGCGACCCCAACAGCATTGCTCGAGATGGAAGTCCTTTCGTTTAGTGTAAGCAGGGATGACACACGGTATTTCATTTGCTGCCATAGACACAGGACACTTAGTCACGTGGAAGATGAAGCAGAAAGTTAGGATTGGGTCATGGGAGGCAGTTCTGCTCGGTGTTCGGTCTTACAGCTCCTTCCTCACACCCAACCCACCACCTTTCCCCTTTACTTGTATTTAATATAAATGAGGTTACTTTAAACGAATCCAGTATCTGTGTATCTATTGTTATTAATACACTACTCTCTAAGAAAGCCCCAAACACTGAGGCAGTTAATAAAGCCATTTGATTGTGGGGATGAACATGCACTCCTCCCCTCATCACAGCATGATAGACCTACCTGGCACCTGACGGAGCTAGTCCTCTTTCCTTATTTTATGGTGTGATGAATCCAGCCCCAGAGAGGTTAAGTAACGTACTTAAGGTCACACAGGAAATAAGGAGCAGAGCTGGAAGTGTAGTCTTCATCTGTGTTTCAAACAATGGGGAGCTTTGTGTGCAAGCTAAGGGAGTTTGGATTTTGTCCCGCATGTGAGGGAAGATGTTAAGTCAGCAAACAGTGCAGTCAGCTCTGAGAAGGATGGGCTTGACGGGAAGGGTCGATGTCATAAGCTGGGACATCAGTCAGGAGGCTTTTGCAGGGCCAGCAAGGGCATGAAGATGGCCCAGACGGAGGCCAAGCATGGACAGTAGAGAAGGACGGACGGACTTCAGAGAACTTGGGCAGCTGGAATGAGTAGGTCTCGGGGATGAGTTGGGGGCAATGGGGAGAGTAAGGGCTGAGGTGCCATCCTGATTCCTGCTTTTGGAAGAACGCTGGTGTTATTCAACCGGAGAAGGACAAAAGGGGAAATGCGGTTCCACAGATGTTCGGTGAGCAGACTGTGGGGGTCACAAGACCTGCTTTCTCCCTCCAGGAGCTAATGTGGCAGTGAGATGGCATGGTCCTAGGCGCAGAGACGGAGGCTCACGCCAGGCACAGTGCGCGCTGAGGAAGAACTGACTCTGGGAGCACTCGGGGGAGCCTCAGCGAGTTGGTGACGCTGCCCTCGGCTTCTTTAAAAATGGCAGTGGCAGTGGATGATAAACGTTTTCCAGATAGACTAGGGGGTGGAGGGCATGCCAAGGAGAAGAGACAGTGTGGGCAAAGGCTTAGAGAGAAGGGACTTCCCTGGCGGTACAGTGGTTAGGACTGCACTTCCACTGCTGGGGGCGTGGGTTCCAGCCCTGGTCGGGGAGCTAAGATCCCACAAGCTGCACGGCACAGCCAAAAAAGAAAAAAAAAAAAAGGAGGCTTAGAGAGGAGAAACAGCATATGTCTCCCCACTGCCAGCCTGGGGCGCACGTGTGCACAGATGATGCTGAGTTCATCTGGGGACGTGTGGGGTTTGAGGTGGGTAAGGAACATCCTGGCAGGTGTCCCAGCTGGCAGGGCTTTGCAGCTGTTGAGCTCGGGGAGGAGAACAAGGACCATCAGAGTATAGTTGGTACCTGAAGGTCTGAGAGGAAAGGAGAGGGTAGAGAGGAGAGAGCCGAGGGTGGAACTTTGGAGACCGTGGCCAGAAGGTCAGGAGCCTCTGAAGTGGACTGTGAGGGGACAGGCGAAGAGGCAGAAGGAAAGCCTGGAGAGTGCAGGGCCACTGAGTCCAGAGTGGGGAGGTTTCAGGAAGGAGGCAGCTGCCAAGAGGGCCTGGAGGTTGAGCTGGTGAGGGTGGTGAGACAGGGTATGAGATGGGGGGCTGGGGTGTAACTGTGGGAGGGTCTGCAGGGCCAGGCTCAGGGACCCGGCTGCCAGATAAGAGGAGGTGGGGCTTGGTCTTGCAGCCACCAGCAGCTTTGGCACGTTTTTGAGCAGAAGAGTGACATGTCAAGAGCCAGGGCAGTGGTGAGGTGAATCGGAAGGAGAGGAGAGAGGTAGGAAGACCATGTGGGAAAGGTTCAGTGAGGGGCACTGAGGTCTTGAACTAGGCCATGACGAGAGGGAGGGTTGCCTGGGGTGACATTATAGAGGTAAAATTGATAGGACTTGCCAACAGACTGCATAAGAGAACAAGGAATGAACAACGACCCTGTGGTTTCGACCTGGGTAAGTTGAATGGTGTCGCCATAAAAATAGAGAGGCCAGGTGGGGCTTGGTTGAAGGGGGAAGACAATGAGTTAAAGGAGGTAAGGTGAGTTTGAAGGGCCCACGGACCAGACAGTTGAAGATACCCATCAAGCCACCAGGAGAGGTTAGCACTGGCCGTGAGAGCCAGGTGTGTACGCATCAATGATTAAAACCATGAACTTGGATAGTATTATCCAATCAAAGCATGTCAGAGAGAAAAGATGTGGGCCAGGCATGGGTACTGAAATATGACTCACGTTGTTTCCTCCACCTCTGTGATTTTCACTTGATTTGATTTTTGAGGCAAGATGACAGAGAGCAGTCTTTGCCCCAGGGGAGTGCAGAGCTTCAGAGAATCCCCTGCTTGGTTGGTTGACTGATGGGCTGGTTGATCTGCTCTGTTCCTTGTTGTAGAAGGGATTTAAGGCATCTTAGGAAAACATCTGAAACAAGGCAGGAGATCACAAATGTGGGAGAAAGAAGAAAGGGAAGTGAGTTGGAGCCAGAATGACACTAAAAACCTAGGCAAGTTTGACAGTGATTTTACAGTAGCCACCTGGAAACATAAGCACCTGGGAAAGGGAAATGTCGTTCATCATATAATCTGTGTTTATAAAATTAAAAATTTCTCGGAAGTATAGCTCTTCTTGGTAGTATAGTTTCTGCTAGTAATTAGCTGTGTGACCTTAGGCAGGTCAGGTAACCTCTTCCAACCTCTGTTTGCTCATCTGTAAAATGGAGTCAGTCGTGTCTATCCTTGTTGGGAAGGTTGAACGAGGGGTTGGGTGTGAAGCTCTGAGTATAGTGCCTGCCGGTCTGTGCCTGCATTGGGGACAGAGGCGGGGGAAAGGTGTGCCTTCCTCACACTCATCCCAGCAAGCCTCTGGGTCAGTATGAATTTTGAAGGTCAGCCAGTGGCTCTGGTCAGCAGGGTCTTCCCTGGCCACCCCTTCTGCCCAGAGCCAAACACCTTTAGTCACAGATTAGACTTGGCCTCAGTGAGTTCATCATGCGGCCAGGACTGCCTGTAACGCCATCAGTTTTGCATCACTGTGCACACCTGTGTTGACCTAGCATAGGCCAGGCATTCTCTTAATTCCACTCTAGTGGAATTAAGGACTAGGGAATACCCTAGTTCTGGCGGCTCCAGGGTAAATGTATATTTTCATGTTTCTACCAATTGTGTAATTGTATGGGATTAAGAATAGTTTCATTTTAGCAGACCAAGATGTTCTGCTGCTTTATTTTACTTTCAATACAGGTCTGGTGTTCTGTGTTGAAGTGTCTGAGTCATATTTAAAGTGGACTTCTGTTTAATGCTTTCCTTAGGGTGAACCGTATCTGAACACGGCCTATGGGCACATGATCTGCTACTGGGATGGCTCTGCTCATTATCTGATGTATCTGGTGATGGTGGCAGCCATAGCCTGGGAGTAAGTCAGTTCGCCTGGTGGGTGTGCCTTTGTCACCTTAGCAATCGATAGGCGGGTAGGTAAGGAAAATGGATGTATAGAGGCACAGACACAGGCAGGTACACATGGACATGAATCTAGGGTCTATGGAGACAAGTTAGATATGGCTTTATTTTTCCTTGTGTCACTGCCTTTCGAACATATGCCTTTGGATCTCTCCTCTGCCATGATGGACAGCTCGGGCAGACCCCTTAACTTTCTGATTATGTTCTAAGAGCAGTCTCATTTTCAGAAATTAAAGCCCAGCACATAGTAATTCAAAACTTC
This sequence comes from Phocoena sinus, assembly GCF_008692025.1. Taxonomy (NCBI): domain Eukaryota; kingdom Metazoa; phylum Chordata; class Mammalia; order Artiodactyla; family Phocoenidae; genus Phocoena; species Phocoena sinus. The sequence continues at coordinate 35,881,964 of NC_045764.1, read as the reverse complement.
AAACTCCTATCAGTTCAGAGCTCTCTTTCCCTCCAGTTCAGGCTTACCCCTGAAGCTTAGCGGCCTGCTTTGAGGCTGGGGTGCGTGGTCTGTCCCTTGATTCCTTCTCAGCTTGCTCTGCGGCTGGCTCCTCTGGGAGCATGTGTGTATGTACATGGGGTTGAAGGAAAAGGGGCAGAGTCTAACACGACAATTGCTGTTTTCTGGGAATTGGTAGCCTCTGTTATGATATGCTGGCTCTGTCTTGTGGGGCACATGTGTGGGTTCTTGGAGACCCCTACCACAGGAAGGAACCTCTGCATTACACTGAACCCTGAAATGAGCAATGCTCTCTCAGACTGAATTTGTGTGACTCTCCTGCCCATGGTGGTACACCCACAGCTTCTTTCTGCTGGGGCCACGCCCTTTGGGGTGGGGATCCTTAAAAGATGGCTCAAGCCCAGCTACCTTTCCAGGCCTCCCCTTGGCTCCAGGTTAGAGAAAGCCGTGCATTTTGCCCCACACCAGGTTGAAATTCAGCTTGACCAACTGTCCTGTGCCCCTCCCATGCCCTCAGTCATCCACTCAAGGACAGTTCCAACTAATTTCTGGACTTTTCTAGGGCCCCCCCCCCCATCTCTTCATGAATGTTCCCAAGCTCCAGGGAACACATCAGGCATTTCTGAGAAGGCTCAGGCTCTGCTTGCTGCCAGGAGGGGGCCAGTGTTTCTATGGTTCAGTTAGCATCCAGTTGGGGAGGAAGATTCTGGTCTGTCCCCCTGCTGACAATCCCAGTCACTGTGAACGGGCCTCTTGGGATCTGATGCATGTGGCTTGGGGGGTAGGGCAGGGCAGGAAGCACACAGTATTCTCCACTTCTCTTTCCCATCAGAGGATCTCTTTTTGAATTTCTCATGGCCCCTTATGGAGGTGACTGTCAGTTATCAGTTGCAAACACTTTTTGTCAACATCGCCTATTAAGATTAGGGGTGTGTGTCTAGCAGCTCCTTCAGAACATGGGGTAGGTATCACTTATTATACTTATCTCTGGGGCTTTGGCCAAAATCCTGTGGCACCAGGGAAAGTCCACTTCACATCCTACTCATAATGGTTTAAAATATGGATCCAATTTTCTGTGAACCTTCTTTTTACTTTCATGCTGTGAGTTTCATAAGTAATAGTGAAATGCAGTACTCCTTTGATAGTGATGACCATGGTATGGTTTAACAGACCAGTGTAGCAAGCATAATTTCCTATTCAAAAGGACACAAAGAGGGCTCTATAGCATATCACATATGGAAATGCAGTTTGATCACCAGGGTTCCTTGTATTTGATTTATTACTCTTGATTCAGTACATTTTGGCTCATGTACTTTACTAGTTAGAACAAAGATAATATTGTGGAGCATCTTATACTAATAGTATTCTAAGACAAATGTGTTAAGTCAGGATTTTTTTCATTACAGGGAAAGTTATAGAACCATTGGCCTATATTGGGTCGGATCTATTATTATGAGCATTGTTGTTTTTGTGCCAGGAAACATTGTAGGTAAGAAACTTTATCTTAAAGTTCACTTTCCTTTTCTGAAACAATAGGAATTGTTTTTAAATAGTGAAGCTATTTTGGTTGTAATAGAACCAAGAAATTCCAAGTATACCAAAATAGCTGTTTTGCAGAATTACTCCTTTTCCCTTCCATCTCACCTTCTAAGAAATGCTTTTGGGCAGTTTTCAGAAGTGTACACTGAACAATTAGACTATCTAATATCAGTGTTTCCTGACTTTTAGAAGGATCTAGTGGGTAAGTATTGTGTTTGTGGCTACATTCAGTGTGAAAATATTTCCTACAACTCTTTGTATTATATATAACTCTTGACACACTATGGGAACTTGATAAATGTACTTGAAAATAAGATTCTTGAAAGCTAATGTAGAAGAGTTATTTATGCATGCAAGAAATCAGGATATTATATTGTCTATTTTTAAAGTGCTATAGATAGGGCATGCCTGTTAATAAACACCTAATAATTTAAAATTGACCTGTTTTTGGTCTCATTAAAAATACTGTCTGGGGCTTCCCTGGTGGCGCTGTGGTTGAGAGTCCGCCTGCCGATGCAGGGGACACAGGTTCATGCCCCGGTCTGGGAAGATCCCACATGCCGTGGAGCGGCTGGGCCCGTGAGCCATGGCCGCTGAGCCTGCGTGTCCGGAGCCAGTGCTCCGCAACGGGAGAGGCCACAACTGTGAGAGGCCCGCATACCGCAAAAAAAAAAAAAAAAAAAAAAAAAAAAAAAAAAAAAAATACTGTCTGGCCTATATCAAAATTTTAGATGATTTGAGATGGGGAGGTGTTCTACATGTTGTGTTTGGATATACTTTTGACTTTCTCTTTTTCTCTCTCTTTTAAATAGGGAAGTATGGAACACGCATTTGCCCTGCTTTTTTCTTAACCATACCATATACTTGTCTTCCTGTCTGGGCTGGTTTCAGAATCTATAATCAGCCATCAGAAAATTATAATTATCCCTCAAAGGTGATTTTATTAAGTTAAATGTAACCTGCTCTCAGACTCACAGGGCTTACTCATGTCCACTGGATACTGGATTGAACCATGCCTCCAGGGATGGAGCCTTTGGAGCATTCAATCAGTGTGACTGTGCTCATTCTGCAGCATTGGTTCACACCTTAGTTATGGTGGCCAGAATGGTCTGTTTCTGCGTGAATAGATCTGCTTTGATTGGCCAGGCCATGCTTTTTGGAACTTCCTGTGCCAGAGGTTACACTGGCTCTTCCCATGAGATTCCGCATTAGTGTGTGGAGCGTGAGGTTTGTCTGGGGCTGTTAACAGCCTGGAGTCTGAGCACCTGGGTACCTCTTTCAGAGCTATCTATGCACTACTGCCCCAAAGGGAGGCTGGAGATATACTGCTGTTCCAGGTAGCACACACAGACATAGGGTCTGATTACCAAGAGATCCAGGCACATGGAGACTGGCTACAGGACGTCTTCTGAGACCTCCCTTCCGTTCACAGCCGAGGTGGTCAAGGTGAAACAATACTGGCCGGGCAGGTACTCTGTTAAGGTCTTCATTTCTAAGCTAGTGACATTTTTCTAAGTTTCTCTTCCTTTCATAGGTATTAGATCCTTAAGCAAGATCCTTTAAGCAAAATTGATATATGAAAATATGAGTTACTAGAGATAATCAGAACACAATTCTTCATTTTACAAAAAGACTTACAATAGAATTCATTAAAATACATTTTAATTTACAGACACTTCATTTGTAAACATTTAGACACATGCTATGTAAACTCAGCTTGGCACATTGACAACTGGTACTCCCTTACACCCTCTTGAGGAATGAGGTGGTTGTTAAAAAATAGGCGAACAGTAACCATAGCCTTGGTCCTTACTCGGCTCCATGTCAGTGTATCAACACCGTTCCGTTCATGTTGTAAGACACATAGACTATTCATTTAAAAAAACCGTTAAAACACAGTGATGGCTGGGGAGAAATAGGCATTGTCATACAGTGCTGGTAGGAACATAAATTCAGAATCGCTCTGCAAAGCCACCTGGCAGTATTATCAACCTTAACAAATCTAACCTTTTAATCTAGTAATTCTACTTCTAGGGCACTATCCTAAGAAAATCATCAGAGATGCTGTCAAAGATTTATGTACAAAGTTGCTCATCATCGCATTAAGTGTAACAGTGAAAATGCCTAAATGTCCAATAATCAGAGATATGGCACTTCCATGTGATGTTGTTTTAGAAGAATTTTTAATAATGTGGTAAAGTACTGATAGGTAGATAGTGAGAGGCAAGAGAACAAATGCAAAATTGTTTATACATTGAGTCCTAATTTTGTGAAAAAATAAATGTAGATTATATATCATACATACATATGTAGTACAATGTGTGTGTGGATATATATATATATAACTATATATATGTGACTGGAAAATATAACAACTGTTAATAGAAGTATGATGGGTTAATGGTTTTTTTGTAAAAATGAGTATATTTTACATTTATAATCATAAAAATGCTTTTTCAAAAAAAATATGGCCTTATAGAGCCAGAAGGGCCCTTTGAGATCACCTGGCCCAGTCTCATTTCACAGATGAGGAACTGAGACTTGAGGGGAGAAATTATTTTCCTGTTGCATGGCTAGTGGTTTTGAATCTTCAACATTCTCTTATCACCCATCATCATTGTATCTGTGTTTCAGTAGATCTCAGATTATTCTTTGGCACCTTGGGCCTGCTCATTAGTTACCAACTCTACTTTAGGTCATTCAAGAAATCCAAGCGAAAGATCTGCTGAGAAGACCATGTGATTTAATGTTGGTTGTGTGTCTCCTTCTGGCAACTGGATTTTGCCTGTTTAGAGGCTTGGTAAGCATAAGAGATCATAATAACATAAAGTATATTTTTAATCAGATTTCCTAGTGCAGTAACAAAACATACCTCCCATTAGAGCCTGGAGGCCTGGACCTGCTTCCTGACTCTCCTACCTTCACCCCAGACCTCTCCTCCCAAAGGGGTAGGTCCCTTCTGGGCTGCTCCATACCACCTCCTTCAGGTCTTTGGATCAAGCTCTGTACCTGAAAAATTAGCCATTAGTCTCATTCTTTTGGTTCCTTTGATGTTTCTGATTTAAGTATCTTTGGTAAGGGTGGTAACTTAAGACTAGTCAAACTGCGGCACAGAGCATGCATGTGTTCTCAGGGGTAGGGAGATGGGATTGAGGAAGGGGTACCAGAGTACAGTGTTAAGACTCCTGGCCATTTACTAGCTGTGTGGCCTTGGAAAAATCACTTAACCTCTTTGATCCTCAGTTTCTTCCTGTGTAAAGTAACAGTACCTACCTTACAGTACTGTTTGAAGATTAAATGATAAGGCACATCGAACACTTGCAGAGGGCCTTATACCTAATAAGCGCTCAGGAAGTGATTGCTCTTACTATTTTTGTTGATCAAGGATCCTGCACAATATCCCAGTTTCATGGTTTATTCTCAGTAGCAATAAATTTGAGCAGCCAGAATTATACGGGTAATTATATTCAGCTTTAATGACAATCACTGTTCTAAGGCTGCTGGCATTGCACAGCAGTTGGGGGGCAGAGTGGCAAGTGTAAACTGATGCAGCTGATTCATTGTTTTGGGGCGGCTAGCTGGGTCAGGGTGAGTAGTCTTAAGAGCTGTCTCCCTCTTTGGATCATCAGAAACTTCCTGGAGCAGAGTTGGCTAATAGGAGTGGCATGGGGAAGGGAAGTAAAGGAGAAAGCAGGGCCATAGGCTTTGCTCAGACCACAGAGCACTGAAACCATTCTTTGTTTAGTTTGCTGTAATTCCTAAAGTCAAAAGAACAAAATCAGCAACAATAAAAATGAGCCCCAACTGTTTTCTTGCATAGCCATCTCCACTCCCCTGTGCACTTGAGAAAAACGTGTGCATGGGCAAGTGTGTACCCTTTGGTAGGTGGGGCTTTTAGGTTGGGGCCCATTTTTACCAACTCCGCCACTGACGTGTTCATGTTATTTAGGTGGGACAGGATTTATGGCTAAGGACACAAGGAATGGTACCTGAGGGAGGTGACTCAGAGGGGACCCAGTAATGTGCCAGAGACACTTCGTCTGTTCTGTGGCCTAAAGTCCACTCTGCCGTGACTAAATCTGCTCTGCCCTCTTTCAAAATGGATATAGGAGGTGGCTTCAGAGAGGACCTCACTTTCAAATCATTATCCTTTACTGCCCCCAAAGGCCATTTACTCTGTGAGGCACTGGAGATAGGAGGATGCTATTTTTTGAATCTTGCAAAGCACAGTTAAGATGAATTTGGTATAGAAATGTACTTTTCTTCCTGCCGGGAATAGTTGGTGAGTTATTCCCAGGAAAAGTGAAACTGATAATCTAAAGCAAGCTGTGCTTTGGTTAGCCAAACCTAGACATTTAAACTGAATACTCGGAAGATCCCAAGAACAGGGCATTAGTTTCCATTTCCTTCTCCACTATTAACGTCTGCTTAATCTCTTCAGAGTAAATCTGTAGAATATTTATTTTCTTTCCTTTTTTACTGAGCTTCTAAAATAGCTTTTGTTAAACAGAAAGCAGCTTGTGACGAAACCTGGCACGTTTAGCCTTATCAGCAAACATAAGAACCAGATGTGACTGTATCTTTATAATGCATTCATTTTTGTTTGTAGATTGCTTTGGATTGCCCAGCTGAGCTCTGCCGATTATATACGCAATTTCAAGAGCCCTACCTAAAGGATCCTGCTGCTTATGCTAAAATCCAGGTCAAGTAGTTATGAAGCCTAAGATTTTTCTAAAATTAATTTTCTTTTTTTTTTTTAAGAACGGGAAAATGTGATACCATGTAGGAAATAGGAGTTAACATTTTCTAAGGCGAAAATGTTAATTGATGAAAATGTTGTGCTTTTCGTAAGGCCAGATTAACTATTAATTTACTGATGACGTTATTTCTCTGTTCAATGTAGATGCTGGCATATCTGTTCTATTCTGTCCCTTACTTTGTGATGGCGCTTTATGGCTTGGTGGTTCCTGGATGCTCCTGGATGCCTGACGTAACACTGATACATGCTGGAGGTCTAGCTCAGGTACTAAGAATATGCTGTTAAGAAAGTTTACTGGGGATGTGGCTGTCATTGTTGAGTGTCTAAAAAATATCTCTGCTCTGTGTTTTAGGGTTGGAAACAGTTATTAGATATGTTGTGCCCTTTGCTTTACAGTTCTTTGGAAGACATTTCTGCATTATTTAAATCTCATAATCTGGTAGGTGTGCCATTCAGTTATACAGATGAGGAAACTGAGGCCCAGCAAGGTTAAATGATTTGTTCAAGGTCACATACCCAGCAAGCAGCACTGCTGTTTCCCAGTCTCTGAACACCACAGCTACTAAAAGAGAATTGAGAGCTGTTATCATTAAGGTGTCTATCTGAGTTTAAGATTTCAGAAGTTCACTATATTATGCTACACAGGACCAGGGAAACTGGTTTTTAAAAAGTTCTGCCCCTGGGAAGCTGGGCCTGTCATCCCATTCCTCCCCTCTGCTACTTAGCCAAGCCTCTGGCCTACAGTAGATGTTCAGTGAATGCTTACTTCATTGAACTGGGAATGAAATTATCTATGGAATTATCATTCAAAGCATATTTTTATAAGATAACAACCTATCAAAACAAATTGATCTTATGAACAAGGAAGAAAATTATTTTGTTCTTTTCTTACTGTAAATTAGAAAACCCAAGTGAACTCATCTTTTAAAATCATTATCTTTGTCCTGCTCTTTTTTTTTTTTTGTCTCGCTCTTTTTAAGCAGGCATAAAAATGAGGTTCATCCAGGAACTCTAGGCATATACAGTTAATTATACTTACGGTATAATTATGATGGCAAAAAGACACACTAGAATTTACAGGGTTTAAAACCAGTAACAGCATTTATGGGTTAATACACTGGGCTCAATCTTTGCAGTCTGAGGTACTTCTTCTTAACTATAGAATTAGAATATAAATATCAAAAAAAGTTGATGCAGTATTCAGAAGAAGTAATGGTTCCTGTCCTTTCCTTGAAGGACATAAGGAAAGAGAACTAGTATATACCCTCTGCAGACCTCTGAATACCTTATTTCTCAGGCCTTGGTGTGGGTCTTTATTTCCAGATCTTTCAATACCAACTATAAGGTGATGACTTTTCATTTCCCATCTTTAGCTCAAACTGTTCCCAGACACTCATATTTAATTCTGAACTCCTTCTTTTCACTCGGGTGTCTTACTGACATCTCAGATTTAATGTCTAAAATAGGACTCCTGATCCGCCCCACAACTTCTCTTTCATCTCCCCATCTCTGAAAATAGCCCTTCCTGGCATCCAGCAGCTCAAGTCAAAAATGTGGAGTAGTTCTTTACGCTTCCTATTCCCTTACCGTCTACATGTAGCCCATCACTAGGTCGGGTTAGTTCTCTCGCCAGAGTAATTTGCAAATCCACCACTTTTTTACAGCTCCACTGCCACTACGATAGTCTGAGCTCTCATTACCTTACTTCATGCAAGGCAAGCCATACTAAGTGTTTTACTTACCTATTTGTGTAAAGACAGGCTGTGTGCTCTGCTGGAGTAGCAAATACCCAGTGGTTAAAAATAAAGTTTTATTTATTGCTTGTGCAAAGATCATGTGGGATATTTTCAAAAGTCAGGCCTGGCACCGACCCAACTGCAGAGGAGGCTGATACATGTGGTCTTCCTGTCTGCCTCAGAAGAAACTGTGTGAGCACATAATCATCTCTGCAAGTGTTTCAAAAGCCTCGCTTAAAGATAAGCAGGCTGAGACCCAGGGTAGTTACTTGCCTAAGGTCACAAAGTTACTAGAAGAGGGATATAAAATCCCATCTGACTCCAAAGCCCATATTCTTCTCTGTTGTGTTATCCCTCTCCTCAGGCAAACAACTAACTATGCTCCAGAATCCTACAGCAGAGTAAGACTTTGTACGTGGCATGTAGGAGTTAGAGGACCTTCTGGGAGTGGGAGGCAATGACACCTGAGCTGTGGGCTTTACTGGCTGAATAGACTTGAAAAGACTGCGGAAGCGTTTAGATGTTGGAGTATGCCCTGGTTGGAGGGTACAGAGGGCCTCCCACTCGCCCCACTCTTACCAGCCCCTTGATTAGATTGTTCAGGGTTCAACATCTACTCATTACCTGTGTACTCTGCCTGCACAATCCAGCTTCCTCTGCATGCCATGTACCTTGGTCTGCCCTGCACCAGGCCCTGATGCGGGAACACCGAGTGTCGTCAGCTAGGAGGCTGGCAAGAGTGAGGCCAAGTGTTGGACCTGGTCAAGTCTCAGGAGACAACTTGAGAACTAGGCAGGAAGACCTAGGCCAGGGCCTAGACATGTGCACAGGGTCAGCAGAGTCAGGAGGCTTAGGATGGTCAGAGCTTGGGGGCGAATGGGTACTTAAATCTGTAACAGTAAGATGAACCCTACCCTGTACCTGCTAGTGAGGCTAAGCTTGCAGACAGGCACCTGTGACTCCAGCCAGGAGGTTCTGGGAAAGGCAGTGTGGATGGCAGAGCGGCTGGCAGCAGCAGTGGCAGTTTCAGTCGTACGCCAGGCCTTGAAGAAATCTCTGATCTCATCCATCACTGCCCAATTTGCAAAGGTAGCCTGAGGCTGTCAACTAGATTCTATCAATGTCAGAAGGATGTTTCTCCCAACCCAACAGAAGAATGGTGCAATCTGAGAATTACGTGTCTGACATTCCCATAACTCTTAGCTGGGCTTTAATATCTACCTATTCAGAGTGTTCAGCCTGAGGAAAAGTTACAGATCATATGCAACAAAACAGTGCATATGATGAGAATGCTGAATTCCAGTTGTGTGATTTGTTTTCTGCTTAGCGAATACTTGCTCACGAAATGAATTCTCATCTTGAGAGGATATCGGACACATTCATCATAGAAGCTCTCCATTACCTTGATTAGCACCCCGAGCTTGCTAAAACTGCCATTCCTAATTTAGAAGCTTTATGTATTCATGATCCCACTAACTTTATCAAAATCTGCTTTTATTGTAAGATCTAGTGAACTCCCAAGAACCTGTGACTTAATAATAAGAAAAAAATCCTTGAAAAACTTCTAGACTAGTACAAGTCAATGGAAAACATGGTTAGTAGTTATTAGGTCCCTCATTTCAGACCATTTAGGAATCTGCCAAACCTGCTGCCTTCAGAAATCAAAAGATAAATCAAAAGGTAAACTAAAATGCAATAAAACCAGGACACATTTTACACCGGAGTTCCACTGGGGACTTTAACCCAAGGGTCTTTTCATATAAAATTAAAGTTTCAAGTCTAATTTGAAAAGTATTACAGGCTGTTTAGATCTACTTATTAGCATTTTTTAATCAATTGAAGAATTTTTCTCTGCTAAAATTAAAAGAAAAGATATAGTTAATATGGTTAAGACCATGAGCTCTGGAGGCAGACTGGTTCAAATCTCATTCACTGATCACTTCAGTGACCTTGGTCACTCACCTCTTTGATCCCGTTTCCTCTTCTATAAAGTAAGAATAATAACAGTACCTTTCTCATAGAGCTGCTGTTAAGGATTTTATGAGGTAATATGTGTAAAGGGCGTAGAGCAGTGCCTGGCACATTATAAGCTGTGGGCCTCTTTGTTGCTTTTGTTAATGTTGTTGTTAGAAGCTTCCCAGTAAGAGTTCGGAGGAGAAATGCCTTATGTTGCTCAGAAGATACATTAATCTGTAGCTGTGTGTTGTGTATAATTACCTAAAAATCAGAGAAACTGGAAGAAAGCTCTGGGACAGATTCACAGTGGGTTTGGCAGGGAGCCTGCCATGCCATCCAATTAACAGCTCGCAGCCATGGAAGCAGGAGCAGTTCCACTTCAGTCAGGCAATGCCAGTGCCCCTTCCCACCTGCTGCCTCAGACTCTCCCACCCCCTGGCTATGCAGGTGCCACATACTTTCTCACAAAAGGGTCTGGAGGCTCATCTGTGGATAATTTGGTTGTCAAGAGTTGACTCCACTGGGGGACAAGTTTTATTAAGTTTTTTCCTTTATGGAAGCCTTTAAGAAAACCTGAAAGTAAAGGTTTAGGAAGAACATGGGATACTAAAGCAAATCTCATTTTAATCATTTGCTTCTGATGTGATTCATCACTAAACATCTTTTTTAGTATTAAAACTAGAGCTTGGGTTTAATGTCTTTTTACATGCTTGTTATCCTTTGGTGGAGACAGTCTTGTAATTGTCAAAAGATCAGCAAGGGAATCTAAAAACAAAGGGCCCCGGTTTTCAAGCAAGTAGAGTGCCAGATCGTAAGCAAGTATTTCACTTGGGTTTTCTATCTGTCTGTGGAAGAGCTCCATGTGCTTGGCACTGTCCTAAGCACTTGACAAAATCAACTCATTGAACCTGTATAACAATCCTATGAGGTGGACTCCTGCTTTTCAGGTGAGGAGCCAGAGGTAGTTACATACCTAACACAAGGTCATATTGCTGGTTTTCGGTGAAGCTGGGATTTGACGCTGTCAATCTGGTTCCAGATTCAGTGTTCTTAACCACAAGACTATGGCGCTCAGAAAACCCTAAGAAACGGTAACACGGTTCTAGATTAGCTGTTTATACCGTATCAGCCAAATAACCTGGCTACTGTCCCAATGTTCACATTAGTTTTTGCCTATAATATTTATGTGGACACACAAAACTCTTTCAATTCTCCTTTCTGGAACCAAGATTGTGATTTTTAGTCAAATTCTTTCCAGGCTGTCTCTATAGGAAAACACAGCTATTAAAATTTAACCTTTTTCTTTGACTTTATTGCCTCATTTTCCATCCCAACCATCCATTCTTAAAAAAAAAAAAACAAACCCAAAGTAAATCTCTTAACTAAAGTTAAGGTGAAAAATGATTTAGAATGAAGTAGAAGAAAAATTATTAGGGGTTCAACCTCACATCACTGAATTTTGGAGAAATTTCTGGGACCCATAACTTGAACATGTAATCTTGGCCATGTGTCAGTTCAGCAGCACTGAGGTCACCAAGCCACCAGATCCTACTAGCACAGTGCTCAGGCTGAGCTCTTCGGCCCTGTCATAAGGAGGTCTCATGTGCTGGTGGGAAAATCACCCAGGAGACACGGTGCAGCCCCTTAGCAGCTATGTGCTTGGGAAGGGAACCCTTTCTCAAGTGAGACTGAGGGTTTTCTGAAACTTCAGCACCCTGGAAACTGGACACCATATGTCTTGGGAGGAAGCTATGGTTGGACTGTTCACTCAGCTAGAGGTGAGGCCACTATAAATACACCCATTAGAACCATGAGCAGTACAGGAACTGCAGAAAATTGGCCTCAGGCTCTTTCTCTCAGTTACATACCTCTTTTGATTAGAAATGCAATCATCTTTGCCCCTTGTTAAACAATTTTGAAGCAAAAGGCCTATTAAAATAGGTATAAAAATAGAGAAATGCTTTGTAGAAGCTTTTTTGTATTTTGACAGTCACAAGACCATTACTGTTGAACGTTTATTGAGCTCTAACAATGTGATAGGTGCCACACAAAACATCAGACACAGTACCTGCCCGGTGGGCTTACAATCTAATCTAAGGACACGATCATTTTTTAATGTTGCCATGAGTTTGCTGTTTGTGAAAATGAGGTATTAACTGCACCGGTTAGTGCAGCAAAAAAGCCTACGAAATCAGACTTTTTAGCAGGTTCCCTATGCAAGTAGGCATGATTGCTCATATTATTCTCTCAAACTATGGTCCACATTTCCCCAAATTTGGTGATTTTTGAGATGTGTATAAGTGTCTATAAAGATAGACACCAAATGCACATTTCTTAAAACCATGGTTCAAATTTGGCCTCTAGTCCAGAAGAAAAAATTTAGTTACAATATTCAGAAAAATACTGTTATTCAAAATAGGCCCTAGAAGAAAATAGTGACGGGGACCAAGTTCCTGTTCAGTGTTCCTAGAATGTCCACAAGAGCAGCTCCTCAGGGCAGCCTCTCAAATGCCCTTTACTCTCAAGGTGTTTTGTCTTCATAGCCCAGAGATGAAATATTTAACGTTTGCTGGGTTCTGTTTGGGCACGTGCCCCGGGGGAGGTGTGTTTGAGGGCAGAGCCCTCTCAGTGCCTCACAGATTACCATGCAGACAGACGATTCCTGCGTTGGCATTGGCGTCAGTCCCTGGGTCCTTGGCAACACACCACACTAATTTAATTTCTATCATCTCCAGAAAGCAGCAAAACTACCAGAGGCCCCCAGAATGTATCAGTAACTTGCAAAAATGTAACCTGTTAAAATCTGTCACTGATACAATCTGTATACATACTGCTTATGAAAACTTGTCCTTTGCTCATCATAGTAAAGTCAAGTGCTAAGTAACACTTTTATATGTGTTAACCACTTAGCAGAATAAACTGATTTATTAACCACTTAGCAGAATAAACTGATTTCATATGGAAGGAAATGTAAAATAACTCATATGTATTTAAAGCAAATTATTTAGTTTTCATTCTTGTTACTTCTGTGCCTTCTTTAGATTATAGTATCTTCTGTCTCTTCACTTTGATCCTGATGAACTAAGTCACCACTTACTACATTTAGATTCCCAATCCTTTGTGTATATCTTGAATTTCAGTAAGATATGAAATGCAGACTCCAGGACTGCATTCTGTAATGATACAAGGATCCTGAGGAAATACTTTCACAGAAGCCTTTTCTAATAGATTCCCCTGTGCTTACGAAAAGTATCAAAAAAGACCAACTGGCACATTCTGAATGTATGTTCTCAACAAGTAATCTAAGTACAAATGGGAAGCTCTTGCCTTTCTGTTTTGTAAACTCGGATTATGCTGACAAGCCATACTTCTAAATAATTTGATTTGAAAAGGTTGCCTGCATGTATATTTGCCATTTTATAAAAAGCAACCAAATCCCTACGCCCACCCTTATCTTACAAAACAACCCTTAGTATAAGTTGCATAAAAAAACAAATATGTGAATAAATAAACAAACAAATGCATAATGAAAGGCTTTGAGCTCTTGCTCCAAGGAGTAGGTGAAAGAACTGATAAATGAAGCTGAGGCCCTCTCTCAGTGCTTCTCTTTAAATAGTTAGGCTAAAAATATTTTAAGCTGTCTAAACTCTGTATTTGCTTCATTTTTATTGGAACACATTTTGTGAGCCACAACTGAGTTCCTATATAGGATATCTCCAGAAGGTAAATCAGGAAAAAGCAGGTTTTATTCAGATTTTTTGTCAAATTGAGCCACTACTGTTTGGTATGGGGGCACTAGATGCGTTAAAAAACAGCTAGCCTGATAAAGACGTGCTAAAGGTTTACTTTATTTGAACAGTTAAGTCAAGAATAGCCCTAGGGCTTCCCTGGTGGCGCAGTGGTTGAGAGTCCGCCTGCCAATGCAGGGGACGCGGGTTCGTGCCCCGGTCCGGGAAGATCCCACATGCCGCGGAGCGGCTGGGCCCGTGAGCCATGGCCGCTGGGCCTGCGCGTCCGGAGCCTGTGCTCCGCGGCGGGAGAGGCCACAGCATTGAGAGGCCCGCGTAACGCAAAAAAAAAAAAAAAAAGAATAGCCCTAAATTCAATGAAATATTGAAGACTATGGATTGTTTGAAAGTCCTGGTTTTGAGGGCACAGGAGCATGGTCTGAATGAACCATTCAGAACTCATCATGCATCCAACTAAACACAAAATCCATGCTTACCACCACCCCCCCTTTTTTTTAATGCAACAGGCTCAGTTTTCTCACATCGGTGCTTCTCTTCATGCTAGAACTGCTTATGTCTACAGAGTCCCTGAAGAAGCGAAAATCCTTTTTTTAGCATTAAACATAGCATATGGAGTTCTTCCTCAGCTCTTGGCCTATCGCTGTATCTACAAACCAGAGTTCTTCATAAAAACAAAGGCAGATGAAAAAGTTGAATAAAAGCATTATTTTATGTTCTTTCTCTCTAGATTACTGACTTTTGTTATTTTGGTACCAATATTTGGTCCCATTCCACTCTCTTCCCATACAGGAACATTTAAGAATACATAAATTCTTGCTCCGTACTGTATATGTGAGCTATCATAGGAATTATGTGGATAAATTTTCTTTTTTTGAAGGAAAATTGAAGTTACTCAGAAAGCTTGTTTAAAGAAATATATTTCAAGTTATTTGTGAATAAACTTGACCACCTATCTCAGTATTCTGTTTGCACACTTTAAATATAAGTGAAAAATTACAATTTAGCTCCTATAATAGTGAGCATGAAAAGGAAACTGTTCAAAAGTGAAAATGGTCTATGCATATTAAAAATTTCAAAGTAGCAAATACAGATGGAGAAATATTTTTGCATATAAGATCTATATGTTTCATTATCAACCTCAATATAAAAGACAAATTATCAGAATATTTAAAAATGTTGTTTGAAAAATGTTTTCCCAAGGAAAGTATATTATTTACTGCTGTTTCAAAAATTGCTTTTACTGAAATTTTTCTGTGAGTCTAAATAGCTAACGAGGGATCTATAACTTTATCATTACCCTTATTTTATTGGTGACTGGAAATGTTTCTATTGTATTTCTGTGTATATTTTTAATAAATTATTTTTGGTCTTTTATGAAGACAAATCTTACTAAATTTGAAACATTTTGTATATTTTTTTTCAGAAAAAGTTCTGTAGTCTTTACGCCTTTTGTTTTAGAAATCTGTCAGCTATATTTCCAGTTCAAAATGTCATCTACATTCTCATGTTGTAGTGTGAGCAATGAAGAGGACTTTTCATGAATTAATTAAATTTCATTACTTTTAAATTAAAATATTCAAAATTAAAAAGTACCTTTTAAGGAAAAAGAAGTGGACTGGCATTCCTACTATCTTTTAATGAACTTTTCATATTTGGAAATGTGAGTGAGTATAATAGAGGAAAATCAGTATTTGCTAAGTAAGAGAAACAAACCAAAAATCCAGCCGCCGCCTCAGAGCCCGGGAGTGGTAAGTGGCGCTTTCATGCCCTCAGCTGCCATCATCACCACCACCACCACCACTACCATCATCATCATCAATGGCCCTAAGCTTTTAGGGCCACTCATGTTTTTCCTTCATGTTATTTACAAGCTCTTCACCAAAATAAGAAAACCAAAAGAAAATGGGGTCCAAATCAATGCATGGATAATGTCAAGTGTGTGAATTTAGGGTCCACTGAACTGGTAAGTATCTTAGACGTGCAAGCAATCATGTAGCCAGTTCCTCTCCCTCCCCACAGTGTTTAAAAAAACCCTAAAACCCATAGTGTTAAAAAAAAAAAAAAGAAAACCCTCACCTGCACTTGATTCTATTGTCAACTTGCTGTTAACAATTTTTGCTTTAATATATGAATTACATTAATACCTCACATTACATATATGAAGCCAAATTACACTAACTTAGTTGTTTACAACCTCAAACCTTACTCCCAGTACACATTCCAATAAATTTATTCTGTAAAAACAATACATTTTTTTGTTTTTGATTTTTTTTTTTTACAGTAAACTTTTCAACTACAAACCTCGAATACGCGAAAGATGTTCCAAGGACAAGCATAACAGGACTGATAAAACCCAAACTGACTAAATGTGTTCTCACAATATAAGCTGGCATAAAAATAAATAAAATTTTCTATTATCACAATTGCAACAATAATGTACACATAATAATGGTTTGTGGATGAGTATTAACTATTCTAATTCTAGTTCCAAAAGAAAACAACAGATCATTTTAAAGGTCTATATTTAAAAGTCAATGCTTTGTCTTACTTCCCATAGGGCTACTGCTGATTCCAGCTTTAAAATGTAAAGAATCCAGCTTGAGTGATTAGCTCAAATTGTATTGAGATTGGGAAAAAATAAATCATTGCCTTTATTTTGGAGTAACACAAAAGACTCACTAACTTCACATATAGAAACTGAGTTTGTGTACGTTAACAACATGAGTTTTGAGAAGTATAAGCTGTCAACTAGCTATTTCTAATACGGAATAGATATTTTACAATATGATTAAACTTTACACATGGCCTCAAAACTGGAGAACAATTTTAAGTTTATCTTCAATATGCCAACATTGTGTATCTAGGAATTGGTTCCTGGGTTCTGTCACAGAGAGGAAATCCCTTAAGCATTATGTTGAGTGGTCATTTTAAAAAATGCTAATTTATATTTAACTGAGTGTTTGGTGATGGTGGAGTAAAGGCAGGAGACTGATGAACATAACTGCCTTGATAAAGGATCCTAGACTTGTATAAGCTTGTGCAAAAATCTGGATAATCCTTAGTGGTTAAGGGCAACTTCATGCAACCAAATAACATGAAATTAAATCAATAACCTTAAAAAAGGCTAAAATGTCTTTTTTCCCCCAAACACAACAGAGAGGAATGTGAATAATGTACATACAAACTGGGGTTCTGTCAATGACAACAAGGACTATGTGTTGGTTCATATCAAATCCAAGAATATTAGACAACCAAACGTATAACCTTCTTGTGGTTTTCTTAATATGCAGCATTCATTATGGTAGTTAGGTCTGAAAAAAAAGAAAGAAAACAAGCCTTTAGATGATTTTGGATATGAAGAATAAAAGCTATCCACACCTTTATAGTATATAACTGGGTTTTCTGAGATTCCAACCTGCACTGCAGCATTAGCAAGAACAGCCCCTGAGGCTCTGCTTTATACCTATTAGTGCAAAAAGCTAAAGGAACGACTAGGGCATTTTTAGTGTTCCATTAAGGAAAAAAAAAAAAAAGGGGGCTTCCCTGGTGGCGCAGTGGTTGAGAGTCCGCCTGCCGATGCAGGGGACATGGGTTCCTGCCCCGGTCCGGGAGGATCCCACATGCCGCGGAGCGGCTGGGCCTGTGAGCCATGGCCGCTGAGCCTGCGCTCCGCAACGGGAGAAGCCACAACAGTGAGGGGCCCGCGTACCAGAAAAAAAAAAAAAAAAAAAGTATTTGAAGAGTATGCAGATTATTCTGTGTAATATTTACAACTTAATTACTTGTGACATATGGCTCAAAGAATACAAAAGTTAATAAAATCAAGATGTACAAAAAGGACGGAAGCCTAGATTTCTGTTAAAATTTAGATTACATCAATGTGACAAAGATAAAATATTTCCGTTTCCTAAAAGAATTATGTTTCAATTTTGGTCCCACTTTAAATTGTATCAGGTTACATTTCCCCACAGGGATGCTATTTTTGTTTTCTTCATCATTATCCCAAATACATGAAACCCCTTAGTAATGTTCTCATGAGATGAATGAAAGAGGGAACTCGGGCCCCCAATATTTTTTCTAAAAACAGCCTGCTTCAGTCTTTACTTCACTGAGTGAATGAACTTGTTTGTAAGCATACATGTGCTCACTCATGGGTATGTTTTCACTTATGCAGCCAAAATCTATCCTGTACCGTACAGAATACAATATACAAATAATTCCAGAACCTTCAAATAAGAAAAGTTACTAAACCTACCATCCACTCAAGATGGCAGAAGTACATTTCTTAGCCTTCTTTGTTCCTACCAAAATGAGAAAGCTAATCTTAAATAAAAATTACATTTAAAATCTGTGAACTTGCAAGATTCAGTGCCTCGTGACTCCTAACAAAGAAAAACATTAGAAATAAGATTATACTCACAGACTTTAGAGGATTTTCCTCCCTTGTGAAGGAGGAAGACACCCATTAAAACAATGAAAAATTGTTAATCAACCAAAGAAAATTCTTTGTAACAATGTCTTTTTATTAATATTAATGTGAAAGGCAATACCTTCTATGTTTACATTGGTAGAAAATTCATAGTAACAACTACTCAATCCATGTTGAAGAGTATATTTGGAACAGATGGTCTGATGGCAGCCTCAGAATATTATTAGTACTCCAAACAAAGTGCAAGTGGTAGCAAAATGTGACTATAACTTTAAGGACATGCTTTTTGGGGGGCGGGGTCTTTAAACAAGGTGCTATCAAATGAGTACTTATAAAACCAAATTATAAATCTAATTTTTTTAACTTCTCATACCATAATCACACTCTGTGCGCCTGTGTGTGAAAATATATCTTGTTAATTCATAATGGTGAATGTCCTGGACACACTGTTCTGAGTATTTGCTAGACTAGTAGTCTCCTCCACGTAAGCAGCCAGAATTTGTTCCTTAACGCGCTGGTTGCCATGCTCAGCGCCACACCACTTCTATACTGGATAATGGCTGGCTAATCCAATCAGATTCTCTCTTGAGGCATTTGAATATGAGGCACACTGAAAGGCTGTAGGGTGGCAGTGAAGCTGAAGGACACCCAGAACATAGTAAGCAGAAGTTATGAGGCAGGTGAAGTCATAGGATCATTTTATGGAGCACCAGTTTTACTGCAAAAAATGATGACAGATAAACTATAGTTATTCAGACTTTGGCATTTGGCACTTTGTCAAAAATAAATGAAACGAGCCTATTATTTCAAGGAAAATGGCAGTATTTGTCGACAATGATAAAATCTGAGCTTTTAAGTGAAAATTAGAATTCTAGAAAACTTAAATCCTCCACAACCAACAGCTTCCCAAAACGTAGATTCTTCTGACAAGACAGGCAGTGATATTTAAAATGTGACTAAAAAGATTTCATAATGAAATATTTGGAAAACTTGAATAACTCAGGGAACAAAGATTTTCCAAATGTGTGAAAGCTATTCAAAGTGCCAGACAGTCCAATGGATTTTAACCAAACAATACAAAGGGTTCAGATTCCACAGTGCAATTAACCTCTGAGAAATTACTACTTACAGAATTGGTGTAATATCAGAGAATACACACAATGATATGAAAAGACTATTAAAATACGCATAACTCCACTTCTCAACTACATGTCTATGTAAGAACCACATTTTCTTCCTATACTTCAACCAGAATAACATCACAACAGACTGAATCCAGAAGCAGATATGAGAATCCTGCCTGACGTCTTCTATTAAAGCAGACATTAAAGAGATTTTTAAAAACGTAAAACCGTGCCATTTTTCTCAAAAAATTTTGGGGAAAATGCACTTTTCACAAAAACGTGTTATTTATACTAAGTAATGGGTTTATTATTATTTTAAAGGAAATTAGTATCTCAAAATTTTGTTTTTATTTCTAATTAAGTAAATATCAATAGCTATATCAAAAACTCTTTGGGGCCCTCAATAACTTTTAAGAGTATCAAAGGGGTCCTGAGCCAGCTTGATGAACCACTGGCTTAGAATAAATGAGAGTGAATGGTGAGAAATGAGGCTGAAAAGATAAATTGGGGTTGGAGTGTGAAGGCCATTATATGCTGAAATAAGGAGTATGGGCTTGATCTAGAGGGCAATGGCAAGACATAAGGAGGCAGCGCTATATGGCAGGAAGAACAATAGTCCTAGAGTCAGAAGAATAAAGGTATGAATATTGGTTAGTGGTTACAGTGAACTCTCTGGCTGTCTTCCCAACATTTATTCTATCCTCTGCTCCTCCCCACAATTATGTGATAGCCTTGTGATTTGGGGACTTGACTCCAGCTCCAGGGATGGGGAGAACCTGACTGGTCTGAGCCAGTTCTAATCCCCTTGTTATCAGTGGTTGGTTCAGGGATGGGCAGCTTTCTGACATGGATCTCAATGATGGCTGCCTCCTGGTATTCATACCCTTGTGTAATACCCTCCCTTTGAGTGTGGGCTGGACCTTGTGACTTGCTTCTAATAAACAGAATGAGGCAAAAGTGATGGGATAACAAAAGACGGACTTCTGTGTTGCTAGCATTCTCTCTCTTGCTAATGAAGCCAGCTGCCATGTTGGAGTTGCCTTATGGAGACTCATGTGGCAAGCAACCAAGGGAGGCCTTTAATGAAGAACTGAAGCCCTCAGCCCAGTAAGCTGTGTGTAACCAAATCCTGCCAACAACTTTCTGAGTGAACTTGGAAGAGGACCACCCCTCCGCACCCCCCAGATGAGCCTCAAAATGATTTGAGCCCCTGCTAATACTTTTAACTGCAGCTTTGGAGAGATCAAGATAGAGGTATCAACAAGTTACATCTATTTGGATTCCTGACTCATAGAAAATGCTATTTTAGGCCACTGAGTTTTGGAATAATTTGTTACATGGCAAGAGACAACAGAGCAGGTATATTATCTGCATGGCTTCCTGGCCACAAAGATTAGTCCCCTCCACTTTATAGCCACATGAATCAGGAAGGGGAGCTCTAAGTGTTCTGGAGCCTACCCCTTTCTGCCTCATGCTTCCACTAGCAGGGGTGAGGATGAAGGCAGAGAGCCTCTGGAAATAAAGGGGTCTCAGAAGTCTGTGGGTTCCTTGTAAGAACCTCTTCTTTCCTTTCTTTATCAATATTCATAACTTCAACACCACTATCTGCCTTGAGCCATCAATAATCCTTTTTCCTTACACCCTTTATTCTTGCTTACTTCGGTTGCCACAAGATGGGCTCCAGAGCATCTATCACTTCCTGGACTCTCATCCTCAGTCACTTTAAACATGTTTGTTTATAACCTCATCTCTTAAATGCTCCCACCGCCCCCAACCCAGATTCCTTAATCTCTTCCACTGGGCCCCTTGGAAATCATAGCCATCAGCAAATTTCCTAAATTCATGATCTATTTTACTCATCAACTTGTTCTAACTGAAACCTGGTTTCCCCTGAAGATAGTGCTGCTTCTTTTCCTGCAACCCCCAGATGGTAACTATTTCCTTTGCCACAGCTCTTATACTACAGGCCCCCGAGGTGGGGAAGGTGTCCTTGATCTTAATGACTATTTCTAAGCTCTTCTTCCTCTCCCCTGTGCTTCCATCCCCAGGAAGAATAATCCTTCTAGCTTTTAGTCTCAATATTGTGAACCACCACCCCTCCCTACTGCAGTCACCTCCAGACACCCCGGGTCACTCCCCTTTTCTCCTTGAAGACTTTAGCTCTGGCCCACTGTCATTCAATAGCATAATAACTGCTGGATGTCGACATGCAGAGAGATCGTCTTTCCAACACTCTGGCCTCTTAAGTTCCTAGACTTCCTCTTCTCCAAAGATCTCATCTTCCACCTTACCTCAGTCACTCATTTCCATGGCTATTTCGTAGACAAGTGTTTCTCAACCACTGAGAGTATTTGCAAATACTGTTTTAAGTCACTGTTCTTTTGGGGGGAATGATGGGAACATTTTAGGCTATTATAAGAACTTGGAGGTCCTGTGGCATTTAACGGGCAGGGGCCAAGGGTACTAAATGTCCTGCGATGTGAACAGTGCTCACACAATGAAAAACTGTCCCACTCAAAATACCAAACTCACCTGCACTGCCATCAGCACCTACTGCCACCCTTCCGCAGTTTGATCTAAACATCTTCCTATTCTATCACCACCTATCTTTCCAGCTCACTCCCTTTATCCAGTACTCCAACTCCAAGAATTCTTGGATATGCAAAATCTGTTGATCCTGTCTCCTTCCTCACATCCTTATTTCCCTCTAAACATATTTTGGATTCCATGGGTCCATCATTATAATTAATCCCTTCCTTGCATACACCCTCAACTCCCTTGTCTTGAACCTCCTTTATTCTCCGGGCAAGCACCAATTCTAGTTAAATGCAATTCTCTGCCACTCCATGATTGCACAATTGAATATGCCTGGAGAAAAACACACAGCCATCTGACTGTTCTCACTTTAAATTCATGACCACTAACCTCATGTGGGCCCTTACTGCTGTCTGGCAATTCAACTTCATTTCCCAAGTCCAATCACTCTTCTGTTCTTCTAAGTAACTATTTTATCCCTTTTCCTCTCTCTTTAAACTTTCAACACTTCTTCCTGTTCTCACTCTCAAATGTTGACCTTGCTTCCTAAGAAGATAAAAGCAATCAGAAGAGAACTTTTGCATGCTCTCACCCCAAGTACTCATTTACCTGCCCCTGTGCCCAAATGCTCTGCATTTCCTCCTGCTTCAGTGAATGCAGTAAGGTAACCCTTCCGGATGTGCACTAGATTTTATGCCTTCTTGCCTTCTGAAGAGCACTACTGTGGCAATTTTTTCTTACATTATTATTTTGTGATCATTCCATATTTGGATCATTCTCATCAGCATATGTGCTGTATATTCTCCCATCAAGAAAAAAAAGCCCCTCTGACCTTCTATCCTGGACCATGTCTATTAAATATTTGAAAAAAAAAATTAGGCTACTTGCCCTATAAGATATCAGGACACATTATAAAGCTACTAAAATTTAAGAAAGTTTAGTACTGACCAAAGGAACAGAATAGAGAACCCAGAGAGAGACCCATGGCTATATGACAGATGACACTGCAGATCAGAGAGGAAAGGAGAGACTATTTAATAAATGGTGCTGGTTAAATGGTTATGCTATGGGGAAAATGCAGTGGGAGCCTATCTCATACTATACACAAAAATCAATTCCAGATGGATTAAACACTGAAATGTTAAGAACAAAACTTTACAATTTTAAAAGGAAATATAGGAGAATACCTTTCTGACTTTGAGATAGGAAAAGACTTCTTAAACAAGACAGAAAAACGATAACCATAACAAGGAAAGTTTGATACATTTGACTACAATAAAATTAAGAAAGTCTGTTCACTAACAGCTTAGAGAAGATATCTGCAATGCATATGACCACCCATGGCAGTGAGAATCCAGAATATGTAAAGGAGTCCTACAAGTCAGTAAGAAAAGAAGTCCAACAGGAAAATGGGCAAAAAACCAAAATCGAGCACTGCACAAAAGAGGAAACAGAGGTGGTCAATAAACATGTGAAAAGAGGCTCAACTTCATTATTGATCAAAGAATCACAAATTTAGACTATAATTTACATCCACTATATAGGCAAAAATTTTAAAGTCTGACAATGCCCAGTTAGTCACAGGGAACTCATACACTGATGGTGGGAGTATACATGGATCCAACAACTTAGGAAAATACTTTGGCATTACCTTGTAAAGTTAAAAACCTTAAACTCATGACTCAGCATGTCCAGTGTGAGTTTACATACCCTAAAGAAACTCTTTTATGTGCATTAGCTCAAAAATGAGCAAAATTATATTATTATTTAAGTATATACGTATATGTTAGGTATGGGCTAAAATTTTGAAAATGAAAGGAAATAATAAATACAACGCTAGTGGTTATCTCTGGTTAGGAAGAAGATAGGATGGGGAAGAACATGTATATAGATACAAGTTATTGTTATGTTCTAGTTTTGGCTGAGTGGTAGGGTCTCTGGTATTCATTAAATTACCATGCTTACTACTTTATTTTTATATTTTATATATATATCCTTTTGTGTATAAAATTATATTATTAGAAACAAGTTAAAAATAAAAAGACCTCAGGCTCTTGCTTCAAATTCAGGCTCTGACTAGCTGTGCGGCCCTGGCCCAATCCTTTCAGCTTCAGTTTCCCCAGCTACGAAATGAAATAACACCTGCACCTACCTCCTGGGATTTGTATGAGGATCAAATCCATGTACAGCATTTAGCACAGTATGTGGCACATGGTAAAAATGTTAGCCACTACTACTCTGACTCTGCTGCTGTTGTTACTTCTAGTAGCAACTATCTTCTGAGGTGCTTTCAAGTTATTAAAGTAGAAATGGTTTTATTAAATTAGAAAAATGAATCTACAATGCAAGAGCTAGAGTGAGAAGTCATCAGTAATACCTAACAGCTGAAACCACATGAGTGCATAAGATGGAAACAGGGGAAGCTTTCAGACTGGAAGTGTACCAAGACAGCCTAGAGAAAAGTGCTCTAGAAGGAGACTGAGGAGACACTGGGAGAGGAAGCAGAAGAGACTGGTGACCTGGAGGCAAAGTCAGGAGGAGAAAGTGGCTAATGGTATTAAATGCTGCAGAGTAAAATAAAGACTAAAGGAGACACTGGATTTGGCAATGAGAGGATCTCTAGGAACCTTTACAAGAGCAGTTTCCATGAATCGGTCAAAGAAGAAACAAGAGTGCCATGGGTTAAGGTAGCGGTCCCCAACCTCTTTGGCACCAGGGACTGTGTTTCATGGAAGACAATTTTTCCACAGACTGGGGTGCGGGGGGGGGGGCATGGTGCAGGGGGGAGATGGTTCCGGGGTAACGTGAGCGATGGGGAGCGGCAGATGAAGCTTCCTTGCTTGCCCGCCGCTCACCTCCTGCTAGGTGGCCCAGTTCCTAACAGGCCTCTGACGGACAGGTAGCGGTCCATGGCCTGGGGGTTGGGGACCCCTGGGTTAAGGCATGAGTAGGTGAGAAGATGGACGCTGGGAGAAAAAAGAACTCTTTTGAGAAATTAGAGATAAAGAGAAAGGTGAAAAGAGTAGGATACATGGTGGAAGGGAGGTATCTTTAAGGTTAAGGGAGACCTGATACTGTTTATAGGCAGAGAGTAAGGAGCCAGCAGAAAAGAAAGTAAAGGTATAGGAGAGAAAGGGGACCACTGATGGGGTGTAGCCTTGGAGAAAGCAGGAGATGATATTCTGGACTCTGGTGATAGGAAGGTGCAGATTAGTGCTTCTCTTTAATGTGCATATGAATGACTTGGGCGTTTAGTTAAAATGCAGACTATGATTTGATAGCTCTGGGGTTAAGCCTGGATTCTGCATTTCTAACAAGCCCCCAGGTGATGTTGATGCTACCTGTCTGCAGACCACACACTGAGTAGTACGGGTGTAAACTACCTCTTCCTCTGTCATGGAAAGTACAGCTAGAAATTTATTGGAGAGAGGTCAAGGGAAGGAAGACAGGCAGAGGATGGAGTAAACTGAGCTGGGTGAGAGAAACAAGGGAATAAATAGAATCATAACTTGGGAAAAATTATGGGTAACTGGAAGCAGGAGGAGACAGTTGAGAGGTAAACAGTAATGACAAGAGTAAGCAAGAACTCAGCTGAAACCAGAATTTAACTAAAGAGTAATAATAATTTATTTTATCAGTATTGTTTTAAAATGATTTGCTGCTGTCCAATTAGTCTTCATAAAGACTCATGGAAAATGGCCAGGGGCAAAATCTGCCTTCACTAAAACTTTTACGAAGGTGGACTTGCCTGTGACTTTGAAGTTAACAGAGGTTAACAAAAGTTAACAAGATTCAAAGTGTACAAGTTTTCCCCTTGGTTACTTTAAACATTAATATTCACATATAGCTTGAATATTTAAATGTTTAAAATCCCCATGGGTATATTAAATTATATACTGCTTCTAAGAAAGAAGGAGCAGTATAAAATACCCTATTTTGAACATGCCATTCATTTTATAATATAAGAAATACAACTGTCAAATTCTGAGGTGGCATTTCATAATTTCAATACTTCATGCCTGACTTCTAAAAAACTCTCAAGGTGCTGAAGTTAGTTTAAAAAAGAATAAACCTGTCAGAGTTCCAAACTGATAGACAGGTGTAATTCCCACCCAGCTCTCTTTTGTTCTCAGACTCTAAGCATCTGATCACTTATTCAGGAGCTGTGAGTGAATGTATATGTCAAGCTGAAAATGTTTCTCCATTTACTAAGGCAACGTTTACTAATGCTGAGATAATGAAACCTGTTCTGAGGCAAAATGTCTTCTAAGTTAACAGGAAGATAAGAGAAATCACAGGTATATTCTTACCCCTTCACTGGTTTTTTGCAAGTCTGAAGTTGTGTTTCTTGTGTCATTGCCGGCATCTCCACCCTCAGAGCTGCTTTTATTTTCTTCTTCTTTGCAGTCCTTGTCATCTTCATCTCCTGGAGATTTCCGGGACTGTTTAGAGGATTTCTAAATATTTAGACAAGTTAAAAAGTATAGTCAAAAGTGGAAACCCAAATGCACAAATGTAAGTAAGAAATGTAGAAGTAGCTGACCTATATCCAGTCTTTGTGGCTTGATACAGGATATACCAATACAACATGGCAGTGTGCCACAACTGAGCTAGGTGACCTTGCACAAGTGATTTCACCTCATGGGGCCTCAGTTTAACCAGCTGGAAAGGAAGTAGAGGTGGACTAGATAACCTTCTAGTTCTTTCCAGCAGTGTGATATTAAAAGCAGAAAATAGAGATTCACATACCTGGAACACTGTCAATGAATAAATATAGCTGATGGACACCATTCTAGGAAGGCTACAGAGCTAGAAGGTACCCTAAAGGTCTCCTTGTCCTTCCCCATCATTTCACAGTAGAATGTGAGGTCCAGAGAAGCAAGGTAAACTATCTAGGATACTATATGGATATTCATGTTGGAACACTTATGGAAGCTGTTTGGTTAATGGTATACATGGGATGATCTTGACAAAACTTTTCTATCACCATATGATACGAATTAACTTTAATCTTTTAAATTATGGATAGTTATTTAAGAACTCAAGGCCACACTGGTAAACTAGCCCTTTTTTTCTTATCAACTTGCATTTGAAACCAAGATGAACTCTACAGTGAAGATGAAAATACAATTATAGTTTGCAGCCAGAGCTGCTTTGCAGAACAGCATTAAAATGATCAAAAGCAAAAAAAAAAAAAAAAAAAAAAAAATGATCAAAAGCTGGCCCCACTGTGTACCTTTAAGAAAGTAAAATGTAGCATTTCACTTACATTTCCTTTTTGAGAAATTTTATGAATCTTTAAGCACATGGTAAATAACAGCTAAGGCAAAACTCATTAAGGCAAGTCACTTTTGGTCTTACAGAAATGAATTAGCAAATCTGAGCTTCCTGAGACAATCAATATTTTAAAATGCAACTTTCAAAGAGAAAATATCTTCTAGCTATGTGACAGAATATGGAATTACATTGCTTCTATCTTACTTAACTGAAACTACCAACCAAGCCCAAGATGTCAGTTTAAAATGACTTCACTTTTACTTTTTACAAGGAGGGAAAGCAGGGATTTAATAATCCAAACATGGAGTGCCTGGAGTTAAAGTTTAGATCAAGTATGATGATGTAAAAAGTGAAATACTTTTGTTCTCCTAGTAAATACAGTATAATTATTGAAATGCAGTAGTTGCTTTATATAGTAATCCTCAAGTAATAGTCCTTGACTTGCAGTTCTTACAGATAATAGGCAGAACTCCCTAAAATTTATAGTGCTTACGAAGGATAGTTACAAGTAATCCTACAAGTGAGTTTTT
This sequence comes from Phocoena sinus, assembly GCF_008692025.1. Taxonomy (NCBI): domain Eukaryota; kingdom Metazoa; phylum Chordata; class Mammalia; order Artiodactyla; family Phocoenidae; genus Phocoena; species Phocoena sinus. The sequence goes on along the minus strand of NC_045764.1, from coordinate 35,854,291 downwards.
AAGCTTTATAATTTGATATACATAGACTAGAATTAGGGCATTACTATGTTTTGCTAATGAGTCACATTCGGTATTCCACTAAGAAATCTGGCTGCCAAGCTATATTTGGTAACCTTAGAAAGCGCTTACTGTGCTTATGCAGATCGTCGCACTTCCTGTAATTTTGGGGAAGGACCCTTCATCAGTTTCATCAATATGGTTTTGAATTGGTTGTGTGTCCAACTGTTGCTATCTTTGGTTTTTAACTAAGATTACTAACGGTTTACTATCATCATCAGTTTAGTTTGTTGTGAGGCTCTCTGATTAGCCCTCCTTTATACAGTAAATAACCTGCATGCAAAATATTTTTTGCTTATAATTTTCTAGTATCTGTTATGGCTGAAATATGAATCACACATACACTTACTGCTAAAATGATATATATATAACCTCCCTCAAATGTGCTTATACTATGGCTCTTATGAACATTTTTTTCCACAGAAAAAACAGAATTAGGTGAGGTAGAGGGAAAGTGGGACTTCTCCCTCAACCTAACTTGGATGCAGTCAAAAAAGTTTGTGAACCAAAAGTTTAGTGGTAAAGGAAGATTATTCAAGAAACAGATGTAAAAAAAATCACCATATTCAACAAAAAGGAAACATCTGGGAAGCCAAAGAGAGCAGTGAGGTTATACGAGGTAAGTGGTTCTCTAAACGTGGTTCCCAGATCAGCAACATCAGCTCACTGGATATTTAATTCCCCACACTGGACCCTGCCCTAGACCTACTAAAATAGAAAATGGTGGGGGGTGCTGACACTCAGCAATAAGTGTTTTAATAAGCCCTCCAGGTGATTCTGATGCATGCAAAAGTTTGAGAACTATTGTGCTAGGTTACTCGGTTGATATTGAAAATTAAAAATCATGGTTCTTAAGTGATCATGAAAGTTGTGATCTTGAAGGAAAGCAAAGGAAATGATTCTTTAATTTAAAATCGATACGCCTTAGTAAGTAAAGTATGTCTTTACCTCTTCACTACTTTAAATTATAAATCCACCCCAGGTATGAGCCCTATTACTTCTGGCTTTCACAAGAGTGATGAAATAATGACATTTAAAAGCCACATATCCACACTATTAAATACCTCAGGTACCTTAGAGGGCTTAGATAATTTAGGGTGGTGCAACACATTACACGGAAGCTCAGCAGGCAATCATAAACTAAATTAAATTCAATTGGGTGTTTAAATGAAGTCCAAAATGTTAAAAGAAATTCAGCTTAAAAAATAACCCCTATGGAATATATAGTCTGTTAGGGAAAATTCTAATTATTTTGTTGCCATTTGCAAACTTTACCCCCATTTAAGGCAGATACCATGTTTTTCATTAGGTGTACAGGAAGTAACATGCATTCATACAATTTTACCCGTATGCCAGTTGGGTGGATTTTATAGACTGTAAAATAAAATGTTGATAGTCTAAGAAACCCTTGATACTTGTTTTTAAGGAATTTCCTAAGTATATCCAGCCACTAAATACCAGAGTCTAAATGGAAGTAATTTGTCCAAGTATTCAACTGTGTGACAGACCAATTGCAGCAATACTTGTACCCATCTTTATCTTCAAAGATCCATCTACCCTGCTTTAAGTTCCTAAAAGGTGAAGAATTTCCACAATATCATAGTTTTTTCAATTGTATTTCTGAATTACTGTATGAAAAACCTAAACTTTCAATTTGTAAATCAAGGATCATATCACGCCTCCAATAAATTACTGTTACATCTGGAATAAAATTCAAACTCCTTAACATGGCGTGCCAGTCTCCATTATTTAGCCTTTGCCTGTCTCTCCCTCCTGATCATGATTCTCCAATCATGCCTGCCTTCTTTCAATCCAGGCCATGTCAAACTCTTCCCTCCCTCAGAGCTTTGCTGCTCTGCCACACGTGCTCCTCGTCCCATGCTCTTCTTTCAGGTCTCAGCATAAATTTCATCTTTTCGGAAAGGCCCGGCCACTCTATCTAAACAGATACACTGTTCTGTTGTTCCCTGCTCCCATTCATTTCCTTCATAGCCCTTTCAGAATTTACAGTTTATTATTTGTTTTTTAACTCTGTGTTTCCACCCGCCCCCAACCCACTATATTGTAAGTTACATGAGGGTAGGAATGGCATTGGATTTGCTCACCACTATCTACCTAGTACAAGTGTCTGACATAGAATAGGTGACCTGGAAATATGAGAACTGAACAAATAAAGAACCAAAGCACATTCTTTAAAGCAGAGAGACAAGAGAGAGTCTATCTTTATATTTACATCTATAATACTAGACATAGTCCTAAATTGTACTGAGTCTCCTATATTCCTAAATTCTTCAGGGCTCACCTGGGGGTTGTTATAAGAGGTATACCTATTCTTACATCCTTGATTAAAGAACAGTCCTCCTCCAACAGAGAAGGTGCTATTTTCAGGGTCAACAGACCTTATGAGTCAATACCAGTTACCCTCACATCTAAGATCACCTGTCTTATTCCCCTCAGATATATTACTGTCTCTAAAGGCAGAGACTCCACAGAGCTAATATATTTCTATGTGCCCAGTGAATGAATTAAAAGTAATCTAAAAACCTTTAATGAATATGCATACAGCATTAACAACAATGGGAAAGGTTTCTTAGTAACCTTTGAAGTGTATGACTTTTTCCGTTTTGAGCCTGCTTTTTCATTCTTTCTTTTGCCTTTTCCATCTTCTTCTACTCTATCACCTTCTTCCTCACTGCTTGCATCTGCAGTATTCCCGCCTTCTCCCTCGGTTTCTGAAGAGCTCTGTTGCTGAATTGCCTAAGAGATAATAAAATATTAGCTAATTACATTTTTGAAAAATAGCAAAGACTACAGACTATGAAAAGAATCATTCTATTCTAATTAGAAGAAGTTCAGCTTACTCAAGATTTTCAAAATAAACGGCTGTCAACTTCAATTTTCCAGTGACCAATTGACATGAACCCTCTTAAGGTAACAGAATTACAGGCATACCTCGGAGATACTGCAGGTTCAGTTGCAGACCACAGCAATAAAGTAAATATCACAATAAAGCAAGTCACATGAATTTTTTGGTTCCCCAGTGCATATAAAAGTTATGTTTATACTAAACTGTAGTCTATTAAGTTTGCAGTAGCATTATATCTATAAAAACAATGTGTATACCTTAATTTAAAAATACTTTATTGCTAAAAAATGCTAACCATCATCTGAGCCTTCAGTGAGTCCTCATCTTTTTGCTGGTGGAGGGCCAGCCATGCTGATGGTTGCTGACTGGTCAGGGTGGTGGCTGCTGAAGGCTGGGAGGCTGTGGCAACTTCTTAAAATAAGACAACAGTGAAGTCTGCAGTATCAATTGAAAAATAATTTCTCTGTAGCAGGCAATGCAGCTGGATAGCATTTTACCCACCATAGAATTTCTTTCAAAATTGGAGTCAGTCCTCTCAAACCCTGTCACCATTTTATCAACTAAGTTTACATAATATTCTGAATCCTTTGTGGTCATGTCAACAATCTTCACAGCATCTTCACCAGGAGTAGCTTTCATCTCAAGAAACTACACTCTGCTCATCCATAAGAAGCAATTCCTTATCCATTCAAGCTTTAGCAGGAGTTTGCAACAATTTAGTTACATCTCCAGGCTCTGCTTCTAATTCTAATTCTCTTGCCATTTCCACCACATCTGCAGTTCCTTCCTCCACTGAAGTCTTGAAACCCTCCAAGTCATCCATGAAGTTTGGAATCCACTTTTTCCAAACTCCTGTTAATGTTGATATTCTGACCTCTTCCTATGAATCATGAATGTTCTTAATGGCATCTAGAATGCTGAATACTTTCCAGAAGGTTTTCAACTGAGTTTTGCCCAGATCCACCAGAGGAATCATCATCTATGGCAGCTATAGCCTTACAAAATGTATTTCTTAAATAATAAACTTGAAAGTCTAAATTACTCTTTGATCCATGGCTGCAGAATGGATGTTGTGTTAGGAGGCATGAAAACAACACTGATCTCATCGTACATCTCCAATAGAGCTTCTGGGTGACCAGGTGCATTGTCAACGAGCAGTAATATCAAGATTTTCAAAGGAATCTTTTTTCTGAGCAGTAGGTCTCAACGGTGGGCTTAAAATATTTAGTATACCATGTTGTCAATAGACTGTGCTGTCATTCAGGCTTTGGTGTTCCATTTATAAAACACAGGCAGAGCGGATTCAGCATAATTCTTAAGGGCCCTAGGATTTCTAGAATGGTCAATGAGCACTGGCTTCAACTGAAAGTCACCAGTTGCATTAGCTCCTAACAAGAGTCAGCTTGTCCTTTGAGGCTTTGAAGTCAGGCATAGACTTCTATCTAGCTATGAAAGTCCTAGATGGCAACTTCCAATAGAAGGCCATTTCATCTACATTGAAAATCTGTTGTTCAATGTAGCCACCTTTATTAATTATCTTAGCTAGATCTTCTGGATAACTTGCGGCAGCTTCTACATCAGCACTTGCTGCTTCACCTTGCACTTTTATGTTATAGAAATGGCTTCTTTCCTTAAACCTCTGGCATCAACCTCGGCTAGCTTCAAACTTTTCTTCTGCACTTCCTCACCTCTCTTAGTGTTCAGAGAATCGAAGAGAGTTAGGGCCTTCTCTAGATTAGGCTTTAGCTTAAGAGAATGTTGTGGCCGGTTTGATCTTCTATCCAGACTACTCAAACCTTCTCCACCGTAGCAATAAGGCTGTTTTGCTTTCTTATTATTCATGTGTTCACCAGAGTAGTACTTTTAAATTCTTTCAAGAACTTTTCCCTTGCATTCACAACTTGGCTAACTGCTTGGCTCCAAGAGGCCTAGCTTTCAGCCTATTCCAGTTTTCGACATGCCTTTCTCACTAAGCTTAATCATTTCTAGCTTTTGATTTAAAGTAAGCGATGTGTGATTTTTCCTTTCACCTGAATACTTAAGATGCCATTGCAGGGTTATTAACTGGCCCAGCTTCCATACTGTTGTGTCTCAGGGGATAGGGAGGCTCAAGGAGGGGGAGAAAAGGGAACGGCTGATCAGTGGCGCAGTCAGAACACACACAACATTATCAATTAAGTTTACTGTCTTATATGGGTGTGGTTTGTGGTGCCCCAAAACAATTATAATAGTAACATCAAAGAGCACTGATCACAGGTCACTATAACAAATATAAGAATAATGAAAAAGTTTGAAATATTGAGAGAATTACCAAAATGTGATGCCAAGACATGAGGTGAGCAAATGCTGTTGGAAAAATGGGGCCAACAGGCTTGCTCAATGCAGGGTTGCCACAAACCTTTGATTTGTAAAAAATGCAGTATCTGTGAAGTGCAACAGAGCAAGGTATGCCTGTACATTTAATCCAAAGTGCTACTGGAACCAGAAAGAATTCTGACTTCAAATGGGTGGTGGGTAATCATTAGTACAAAGGACATATAAGAAAGATCCAAAAAAGAGTTAAAATAAAAAATGAGATGCAGCAAGTGATAATGAAGTAAACCATCACCTGGTATCCAGTAAACTTTACTCCTGGGTTATTTTCTATTTCCCACAATCCTTCATTAAATCCTTTCCGTTTGTTTGACTTTCCAAACTTGTCTTTGTATTCCTTATAAGGGAAAAGGTCTTTGGGACCTAGAAATGCACTGCAGAGATATATTAGAAAGAGATTTGATATTCTGACCTTCAAATATAAGATACTTTTAATATCAACTCAAGTGTCAGAGCATACTTTAGTAAATACATTAAAAGTATATATAAACCCTCTCAGACACATATCACAAGATGTTTTGCACATATATTTCAAGGTAGAAAAAACAGACAGCTAGGTATGCAAGCCAGCAACACTGAACGGTGCTACTTTGATCTTACTTTTAAATTACTAATTTCTTTTTTGTTTTGAAATTGATTTTTAGTTAAACTACTTTAAAAGTAGTTTTAAAGATGTCTACTTTGACCACTTAAATCATCATCTTAAACTAAGACTTACCTATGCTAATCTTTCACAGGTAAGGGTTTTGTAAGACTCACAGTAAAAACATAAACACTGGATTAAAAAATGATTTTAACTCTTTATGCCACATTAGTGTATTTATTCACTATTATTTCTATAAATTAAAAAAGCCTTAGTGTTTAATGAGGCACTACACAAGAAAAAAATCAGAAGTGGCAAAGTAGATAGAATCTTATCCAATTTAAACCTTATCCTAAATTAGTCATAATTATGAAAAGAAAACGAGTTAGAATAAATCCTGGGGCTGGCTAATAGATCTGAGCATTTAAACTAGAGTCTTCAGCATTATTATCTATGATATTAACCTGGTGAATGAGATGGTGGAGGCCCACATGCTGGCTGAGACTCATTTCAAACTAAGATTCATTTACTCAACAAATTTTATCGAACATCTCTAATGTGTAAAGCACTATTCCAGAGGTGCTGGGGATTCTTCAGGGAACAAAGAGATGAATGTCTCTGCCTTCATGGAGCATATATACATTCTATTAGCAAGGGTAGGGGACCAGACAATAAAGAAGATAAATAAATAAAATGCATAGTACTGTGTGCTGAAAATAAATCAATAAATATATAGATGAAGCAGAGGAGGAGGATGGTTAAGGACTGGGGTGGATTTTACAGTTTTAGAAATACAGATCAAGAAGGAAAGCCTCACTGAAAAGGGAACAGCTAAGAACTGAAGGGGGTGAAGGAAGAACCCATGCAGTTATCTGGGGAAGAGTAGAGCAGACTGAAGGAAGAGCAAGTACAACAGACCCTGAGGTGGGAGAATGCCTAGTGTGTCTGAAGAATTAAGAGGCCAGTGTGGCTAGACTGAAATGAGTGAAGAGAGCTGTGTGAGATGAGGTCAGAGAGGTAACAGGGTGGGAGCACAGATTATGTCAGGCCTTGGAGGCCACTACAAAGGCTTTGAGTCATATGGGAAGCCATTAAAGGTTTTGAGAAGTGACAATTTGTGTTTTAACAGTGCCACTTTGGCTGCTGTGTTGGAAACACACTGAAGAGCTGGGTACTAGGGTAGAAGCAGAGAGACTAATTAGGCTATTGAAGTAACAGTGGTGACTTGAACCAGTTGTAAGCAGTGCAGTTGGTGAGAGGTGGCTGGATTCTGAATTCACTCTGAAGAAAGAGCCAAGGTATTTGTTAATGGGCTAGATACAGCACGTGAGAGAGAGGGTGGAACTGAGGCTATCTCCTAGGTTTTAGATTGAGCAATTAGAAGAATGCAGTTGATATTTACTGAAATGGAAAGATTTTTGAGAGAATAAGATTTGTAGGTGAAAAGCTTAGTTTTGGATGTTGAATTTGAAAACTTGGTTAGATATCCCAGTGAAGATGTCAAGTAGGCAACTGGGCAGGTGATTCTGGAATTCAGGGGAAAGGTCTGTGCTGGAGATAAATATTTGGAACTTATCGCAGAGATGATGTTGAAAGCTTTGAGACAATAGGTTAACAGTTTACTGCTGATTTTTATAAATTCCATTTTCTGACTGGATCTTAGTACTGATCCCTTCCTTTACACTGCCCAGCTGGTCAAGAATTCAAGTTGATAAAATCACCTGAGGAAGCTTTCTGACCCCAATCACCAAACTTTCCTTGACTGTTCACCTTTAACTGTTCAGCACTGATGAAAGAAATTAAAGATGATACCAAAAGATGGAGAGATATACCATGTCCTTGGATTGGAGAAATCAATATTGTGAAAATGACTATACTACCCAAAACAATCTACAGATTCAATGCAACCCCTATCAAATTACCAATGGCATTTCTTCTTTTTTTTTTTGCGCGGTACGCGGGCCTCTCACTGTTGTGGCCTTTCCCGTTGCGGAGCACAGGCTCTGGACGCGCAGGCTCAGTGGCCATGGCTCACGGGCCCAGCTGCTCCGCGGCATGTGGGATCTTCCCGGACCGGGGCACGAACCCACGTCTCCTGCATCGGCAGGCAGACTCTCAACCACTGCGCCACCAGGGAAGCCCTACCAATGACATTTTTTACGGAACTAGAACAAATCATCTTAAAATTTGTATGGAGACACAAAAGACCCCAAATAGCCAAAGCAGTCCTGAGGGAAAAATACGGAGCTGGAGGAATCAGACTCCCTGACTTCAGCCTAAACTACAAAGCTACAGTAATCAAGACAATATGGTACTGGCACAAAAACAGAAACAGATCAATGGAACAAGACAGAACGCCCAGAGATAAACTCACGCATCTATGGTCAACTAATCTATGACAAAGGAGGCAAGGATATACAATGGAGAAAAGACAGTCTCTTCAATAAGTGGTGCTGGGAAAACTGGACAGCTACATGTAAAAGAATGAAATTAGAACACTCCCTAACACCATACAAAAAAATACACTCAAAATGGATAAGAGACCTAAATGTAAGACCGGACACTGTAAAACTCTTAGAGGAATACATAGGAAGAACACTCTTTGACATAAATCACAGCAAGATCTTTTTTGATTCACCTTCTAGAGTAATGGAAATAAAACCAAAAATAAACAAATGGGACCTAATGAAACTTCAAAGCTTTTGCACAGCAAAGGAAATCATAAACAAGATGAAAAGGCAACCCTCAGAATAGGAGAAAATATTTGCAAACAAATCAATGGACAAACGATTAATCTCCAAAATATATAAACAGCTCATGGAGCTCAATACTAAAAAAACAAACAACCCAATCCAAAAATGGGCAGAAGACCGAAATAGACAGTTCTCCAAAGAAGACATACAGATGGCCAAGAAGCACATGAAAAGCTGCTCAACATCACTAATTATTAGAGAAATGCAAATCAAAACTGCAATGAGGTATCACCTCACACCAGTTAGAATGGGCATCACCGGAAAGTCTACAGACAACAAATGCTGGAGAGGGTGTGGAGAAAAGGGAACCCTCTTGCACTATTGGTGGGAATGTAAATTGATAGAGCCACTATGGAGAACAGTATGGAGGTTCCTTAAAAAACTAAAAATAGAACTACCATATGATCCAGCAATCCCACTACTGGGCATACACCCAGAGAAAACCATAATTCAAAAAGACACATGCACCCTAATGTTCATTGCAGCACTATTTACAATAGCCAAGTCATGGAAGCAACCTAAATGCCCATCAATAGACGAATGGATAAAGAGGACGTGGTACATATATACAATGGAATATTACTCAGCCATAAAAATGAACGAAACTGGGTCATTTGTTGAGACGTGGATGGATCTAGAGACTGTCATGCAGAATGAAGTAACTCAGAAAGAGAAAAACAAATATCGTATACTAACGCATATATGTGGAACCTAGAAAAATGGTACACATGAACCAGTTTGCAGGGCAGAAATTGAGACACAGATTTAGAGAACAAACTTATGGACACCAAGGCGGGGAAAGTGGCGGGGGGTGGGGATGGGATGAATTGGGCAATTGGGATTGACATGTATACACTGATGTGTATAAAGCTGATGACTAATAAGAACCTGCTGTATAAAAAAATAAATAAAATAAAATTCAAAAAAACAAAGAAACAAAAAAACACCTACCATGGGCCAGGCACTGTGTAAAGCACTGTGTATATAGGGCTTAGCAACATCCACAGAATCTCTGCCTTCACAGGGAGACTGAATATTAGGTACTTGCCAGGGCATATAATCTCAGGTTTAAGGACACCCAATACTTAGTAAATGATCAGCTGGAACAATGTTATAACAGGTTTTCTAATCCAGCAAAAAAACTCACATATGGACTGTATCACACTGCTCCTTGGTAGAATTGCTTTTACTGAATTGAGACTTGGAATTATGCCACTGACTTATATTAAGGATGCTATAAGAAATAACTCCATAAAATCCTTCACACTGTTTACTGGAATGATTCTGTTACTTGTACTAGCAATATACTAGGTGGCAAATTCTTTTTTTTTTTTTTTTTTTTTTTGTGGTACGCGGGCCTCTCACTGCCGTGGCCTCTCCCGTTGCGGAGCACAGGCTCCCGACGCGCAGGCCCAGCGGCCATGGCTCACGGGCCCAGCCGCTCCGCGGCATGTGGGATCCTCCCAGACCGGGGCACGAACCCGCGTCCTCTGCATCGGCAGGCGGACTCCCAACCACTGCGCCACCAGGGAAGCCCTAGGTGGCAAATTCTTTAAGGGCAAATTTTATTTTCAGTGCCTTAAAGAATATCTAGAAAATGTTTACTAAGTGAATGAAAGTTACCACATAATGTTAGTAAATGGTTGATTTTGGTGTATGCAATGGAAACATGATAATCTCGTTTATCAAATCCTGCCTTGTTCTAGATGTACAATCAGATCACTTGGAATTAGGTTCTAAAGGAAAAGCAAAATAATGGTACAGACATAAAAGGGAAGCAGGAATGAGGGAAATACAAAAATGGGTATCACAAAGCCCTACGCACTTATTACTATAGGTAAAACATTTATTTCTAAGCTTCGAGCAACCTCTTCAAGGAGAAAAACATACTAAGTTGCATAGTCCACAAGTGTCTATTAGATAAAAATAAAACAAAGAAAATAAAACTAACCTCTTGAAAAAATAAATTTCTCACATGAAGACAAGAAAGAAACATGCCTTAAACGGCCCTCTCCCAGCTAGCTCTCTTTCGATACGAGAATGAGGAAGATGTCAGAGTGGTAGAGACAGCAAGCAAAGAAAAAGTTCATGCCTAGGGCTTCCCTGGTGGCTTAGTGGTTGAGAGTCCACCTGCCGATACAGGGGACACGGGTTCGTGCCCCGGTCCAGGAGGATCCCACATGCCGCAGAGCGGCTGGGCCCGTGAGCCATGGCCGCTGAGCCTGCGCATCCGGAGCCTGTGCTCCGCGACGGGAGAGACCACAGCGGTGAGAGGCCCGCGTAAAGCAAAAAAAAAAAAAGTTCATGCCTGGCTCTACTAACATTCACATGAACATAGAGAGTGACCCTGAATATAAGATTTCATCTTAGTTTTTAGCTTTCACCCCATTTGCAGTTTCTATTCCATTTGTGTCCTTGTTGTAAATAACCATATACGTTCTCAGTGTGTCAGGTTCGGTGTGTCAAGACTGCCTATGGTTCCCTAGCATCCATTATCATTGTCTTTCTTTTAATGGATACTCCTCCCAATTTGCTTCTCCAACAAAGTTGCCTAGCTAGAGACTATGCTTCCAGCTTCCTTACAGCTAGATGTGACTATATGTCCAAGTTCTTGCCACTGGTATAAATGCAACTGTAAGCCACATATTCAACTGCTGTGTCATTTCTGTACCTCTTCTCTCTCCCCCTTCCCTCTACCTGGAAGATGCACAGGTACTGCTGAGCCAGTTTTTGCTTTTTTTTTTAAATAAGCAGACAAGGGTAATGCCCTAGGGAATGGTAGGACAACACAACAGAAGAAACCTGGGTCCCTAGAGCAGAGCTGAACATCCACCTTGATCTATCTACCTTGATAGACAGATCTATCTATCTATCTATCTATCTATCTAGATCCCCCATCCCTGGACTGTTTCCAAAAAAAGAAGTAAATTCCTATATTATTTGAGACACTGTATTTTCAGTTTCCTTTATTCAATAGCTTAATCTGTATTCTGACCAACACAATTACAAAAACTTAGAAAGGTAGTATGTTTCCTTCAGGGTCTGACAAATTGAAGGAAACTGAGAGAACATAACTTTGTTCTGTGAAATATGAATGGAAGACATCTCTCTAGGTCTTAAAAGTGTCCTAAAGGAAACTTCTGGGTCATGCCCAACATTTAAGCAGAAACAGAAATGATATTCAAAAGCCAAATAAATGAAAAATCTTTACATTAAGAAAAAAATATATTATCTTTGCAATTTTATATAATTGATTATAATGATTTTAACAACATATAAAATAATATAAAGTGATTTTAACAACATACAATGTAGTCTAGCAGAATCAAATTAGAATTGTTGAAAATTTAAGTTATTTTGTTGACTTACGTTTCATGGGTTCCAAAAAAGAAGATAGGATACTTATTTGCTGGAGGCTTCACAGCTCCCTCTGGGAGTTCATCAATCTATTAAAGATAAAACCATGTAAAATAGCATAAACATGATATAAACATTGTTCCGATAATTTATTGTTAATTTCAAAATAAAATCACTCTAATAAAAATCCCAACAAGGAAAGTTTTCCTTTCCTTGAACCTTATAAAATGATTCTAAAGGTCGTATTTGGCACACCATATGGAGAGTAACAATGTAAATTGATTATAACTATTATGGTAATACATAATCAGGAGCCAAAACTACTCATTTCCTTCAACTCAATAGAATTACTCTTGGGAATGTGTCCTAGTGAAATAATTCAAAAGAATAACAAAAAAGAAACAGAAGATGCACTTTTGGGGGATAGTAACAAATTTTTATATCCCACCCTACAAGATAGGAGAATTATAGAAAATTAACTCAAAATATTATGTAGTCATTGAAAGATATCATCTCTTGCCTGGACTAGTGCAAGTCTCTCCCCATCCACTGAAGCTCACATTACCTTTTTAAATGCATATTTGATTGTGTCAAATCCTTCAACAGCTTGTCATAGCTGTGCATCTGAAACCTCTGGGGCTTTTAAAAACTAAAGATCATCAATCCTTCCCCAGACCCAGCAATTTTTATGTACAGCTGAGGTTGAAAACTTCTCATAGGATAAAGTCTAAATTCTTTAGAATGCTACATAGTTATATAAACATCATTCCCTAGAATGTTTCAAGAAATGGTCCTTGACTCCTAAATCTCCATCTGTAGTCCCAACCTTTCCTTTGAACTCCAGGAATGAAATTACAAACATCTACAAACCATTTCCATTTACAGGTCCTACAAGCAGCTTAAAATGAAGAAAAGGCCTGGAGTTCTTCAGAAGAGGCAGGGATACTTGGAGTTTATAGAGCAAGGAAAAGGGTCTGGTATCCTGTGTCCTGAAGATATCTGCAGGCCTTCTGAACTAACATATGGCGACAGCCTGAGGATTACTACAGCATCACAACATTCATCTCTGAACTGAAAGAACCATGTGTCACAGAACAGATGCCCTGGTGTACTGAGAAAAGATGGACTTTCAGTCTAGAAACTTTAGTCCTGCTTCTGACTTCAATTGTGATATTGAAGATATCACTTAATGACTTTCACATCTGTAAAACGAGACGGTTGCACTAGGTAACCTCTAGGTTTCCTTCAAGTCCTGAAATTCCATGCCTTGCCTAAAACTGAACTGATTTTCTCTGAATCTGTTTTTGTTTCCTATCTTAAGTACTGGTACACTCAGTACCAAGAAAGAAACCTTAATCTTTTTATTATTTCCTCAAGCTCCACATTCAGTTTTTCACCAAATTCCCCAATTTGGCTCCTGAAATGTCTCCAAATTGAACACCATTCCCATTACTAAATTTAGTTCCCTAAAAAAGTTCTCATGATCTTTTGACAAGGCCACAGCAGCCTGTCAAAGTATCTCCTTGCCTCTGGGCTTTCCCGTTACCGACTGTACAACTTCTGGGTAAACCCTGTATGTTTTACATTCAATACACTACCCTACAAAGACAATTTAAAATGAGTAATTTCATTTTGAATAAAATTCAATTATACACACACACACACACACACACACACACACTCTCTCTCTCTCTCTCTCTCTCTCATACATATATTATTGTGGTAAAAAATACATAACATAAAATTTTCTATCTTACCCATTTTAAAATTTACAGTTCAGTAGTGTTAAGAATATTCACACTATGATATAGATCTCCAGAAAATGAATAACTATATTTTAAATGGACAAAAAAATAGAACTTAATATGGAAATGTATGTTTATGTATGTGGGAGGCACTGAATTGCTAGCCGACAAAACACTATCACATCATGTTTTTTTTTTTCACTCTTGTGAGAAAACTGAAAGTGTATCTTTTAAAAAAAACTTTTCTTTCAAATAAAACACAACTTTTGGTTAAACTTTTCCTTCACTGTGTTATATAACTAACATCTACTGCAGAAGCTGCAAACTGACAGCCCTTAGGCCATGTCTGGCCTGAAGAAATGTTTTGTTTGGCTCATACAGTGTTTTTAAAAAACTGAATTAGGTATCAACACTTTAAAACTGGAAGATTCATCTTAAATCCAGAACAATAGCCTCTGTGAAAAAATATGGAAGATAGGGATAAGCAACACTAAGCTTGCATTCCCAGGAGACAACAATTAGCTGAAGATGATCAACAGCTGCCTTCAGACAAGGTATGTTCTCTCAAGTTTGCTACATTCCCCACCACTCTCTAGGTAATGTTGTTAATGCCTGCTTCCCTTACTTACAATTGCTTGCCTGGCCCCTTTGAATATCTGAGTTCACACCCCTGTAATAAATAATGCCAAAATAGTGGCTTTACCATCACGCTGGTTCCCTCATAAAGGTGTTAAATGTTGACACGCACTCACTATATCTTACTGAGTCTTGTTTTGAAAATTACACTTTGACAGCTTTGGAATTATACGAAGTTGTTCAAGTGGATATATATACCTTCTTGAACCAATTAAAGAGTGCACCTCCTGGGCACTGGTTTTTGTTTGTTTGTTTTGGCTTCTAGAGTGAATACCAAGTGGCAATAGAACTTTAACTTCAGAGTTTCTGTTTTTCTACTGTTTCTATTTTCCTGACTTTTATTTTCACTTTTATTTCTGGTTCTTGGCTATGTTTGGTTCTGATTCTGGTTTGCACACAGCCAGTGTGTTATTCCCCATTAATAGGAGGATGGGGACCTTTTCTCTTTTGGGTATGACAGGGCAAATAATCTGGTACAATAGTCTTTTGGTTTGTAGAAGAATAAGTCTTGCTTTTACTGGAAAGAAGAAAAGCCCTTTGAGATCTAGATCAGTGAGTATATATATTTTGTGTTTCCTTTAACCTGTAACTGAAGTAGACCTGAAGCCATAGGCTCTCTGTGTGCCTATCATACTTGAGTCTTTACCCTTCCCTGTGTGAGTTTGAAACATTTTCCTGTTTCTGGGAAGGGTATTAACAAATTAGATATAAATTTCTTAAAATGAAAGAGCTCTGTTTTTACTGATTTACAGACACTAATAAGATTACAAAAATCTAATATAAAGGAACATTAAGAATCCTCAAGAAATTAAAAAGTGAATGTAGAATACTTCAAATACGGTGGCCTTTTTGTTATCGTTCATTGTTTATCTGTCTGCTTTGTTCACTGCAGAGACACAGGGAATGTCAGTTAGAACTGAGGCTGGACTTGGGGCCTGGAGGCAGGCAGCCTCACATTTCCTAGAAAACTTGTTCTCAGAGTTCATCCCTGGGCCTTCACCATCAGTGTCACCTGCGGACTCATTAGAAATGCTAGTTCTCAGTCCAGAACCCTAATGAGGGTTAGGCCCAAGAATCAGGGTTTTAAGAAGCCTCCAGCTGTTTTTGATATACATTATAAAACATTCCATCCTCCTGCTGTGGTTCCTGTGGATGAGTTGCCTTTGTTTCTTCTGATTAACATTAAGTCTGCTTAGGGAAGAGATATGGGGATATATGTATATGGATAGCTGATTCACTTTGTTATAAAGCAGGAACTAACACACCATTGTAAAGCAATTATACTCCAATAAAGATGTTATAAAAACAACAACAACAACAAAACATTAAGTCTGCTTAAATCTGCGGGATTTTTGCCCTGAGACCGCAAAATTGCATCAGTGCACGTTTATTTTCCAAATATTTTAAAAAATGTCCAATTTTCTATTCTTTAATTAAAGGAGTGCTACACTATATTAAATGTGGTGGCTTTTTAAGGAAAAAACCCTTCTCACACGAGCTGTTAGCTCATAAGTATTCTTATATAAGAATCCAAATTAAAGTAATCAAAGTGAATCTTTGAACAAATCAGACTGGTTTACAATTTTGGTTTAAAAATAACTATTTGTCTTTATCAGGATTTAATCATTGTAGAGTGTAATATAAGTAAATTTAAGAAAATAAAATTGGGGTTTCTCATGAAGATACTAATTTACATCTGAATTCCTTAAGTTCTGAAGTTCTTACCTAACCTCCCTCGGTAGACTTCCCTGGTGGTGCAGTGGTTAAGAATCCACCTGCCAATGCAGGGGACACAGGTTCGATCCCTGGTCCAGGAAGATCCCACATGCTGCAGAGCAATGAAGCTCGTGCACCACAACTACTGAGCCTGCGTTCTAGAGCCCGCGAGCCACAACTACTGAGGTCTCATGCCACAAACTACTGAAGCCCACGCGCCTAGAGCCCGAGCTCCACAACAAGAGAACCACTGCAATGAGAAGCCTGCGTACCTCAAGGAAGAGTAGCCCCTGCTTACCGCAACTAGAGAAAGCCCGCACACAGCAACGAAGACCCAACGCAGCCAAAAATAAATAATAATAAAAAAATAAAGGCATCATCATATAGATAAAAACAAGTAAGTAAATAATTAAAAAAAGAATAAAATGGACATTGGAAAAAAGGGTCTACTGTTAAGCTAATATTACTTCCATATAATGTTTAAGATGAAGGAAAACGTAAACTTAAATTATAATTCTGACAAACTTTTCTATATCAACAGTAATTATGTTCTGTAGTATGTTAAGATTAAATATAATTTCCAACAGTTAACTTTAAGACCTTGGACTAATATTAAATTGAGTTAAAGGATCATCTTTGCATCTCTGAATAATTCCTAAGTAAGACAGAATACTGAAACACTGGTCAGCAAGTGTAGTTTTAACATATATATGATTTTAATTTTTATATGTTATGTAGTGGAAAGGATATGTGTATTAGGTGTATCCATGAGCTTTGCTGGTTTGTTAAAACACTTGTATATAACAGAAATTTCTCAGTTTCTCTGTGAAACAGAAGTTAGTTACCTTGGTAAAGTTATAATTGATATGCAGATTGAGACTATACTAAGAACAATAGTGACACAGAAATACAACCATGTATGCAAAGGTAATGAATGGCATGTGTTCTTGTTTATTAATGGGAAAAGATTAGTCTTGTACTTGAAGTGAAGTATCTAGGTTGTTCCAAAATGTGAAAGAGGATAATGAAGGACAAACCTGGATATTGAAAGCTGTAGATTTGTGGAAAGGGAATTTTATTTGCCTTGGACTATAATAACTGCAAATAACAGTCTAAAATATGCAATGAAATATTAAAATTTTTCCAAAGCTGGCTCAGTTTTGATGGATTTATTCATAAGGTTAAAAAGGGAAAGCTTCTAAATCCATTAATGTCAAATATTTATTAACATAAAACCAGAATTTGGTTTTCTCTGTTAAAATAAGAAATTGGTCTTGGAGTATTCTGTTCTTAACAAAATATGGTAAAAGGTTATTCTTTACCTCCTGTAATCTGCATAGATAGCCATATCTCACTAGAATAACTTCTTGGACTTTGTGCTGACTCTGTCATATCTTTAAATTTGTTTTTAAACAAACAACAAAAGTTCCTTGCTAAAGAGTTAAAGTTCTTTAAAAAAACTGGGTCACCACCTTCTATGTTAATTTAAAACATTATATTGTTACTTTGACCAAGTCATTATTCATTATCCTCAGATATCTAAGCTCCTATCTTAATCAAGCAATGAAGTCTGATAATTCTTGTGATGCTGCTGAGTTCAGAGAACTCACTGTGTAACAAATGATTTGGTTCAGATTGTGGTGTAAGACCCAAAGTGCAGTATTACGTGCTGCCTCAACATTTTGTAAAATTGGGATGGTCTTGAATGGTCTACCTGCAAGTTCTCTTCCTCGCTCTGCTCCTGTGGATAAGGTCCCCTAGTCAAAAAATCCTCTTCATTAAAGGGACCAAGTAAAGTTTCTTTTTAATCTCTGCTAGCCTTTATCCCCG
Organism: Phocoena sinus; assembly: GCF_008692025.1. Lineage (NCBI taxonomy): Eukaryota > Metazoa > Chordata > Mammalia > Artiodactyla > Phocoenidae > Phocoena > Phocoena sinus. The sequence continues at coordinate 35,836,375 of NC_045764.1, read as the reverse complement.
GTTTTGGTTCCCTGCTAGCCTCGGAATTATTCAGACAAGCCAATCACATCCTCCTGTGGGAACCCCACTCTCTTGATACTACGAAGTCTTCTTCCCATTGCCTGAGTTGTTCACTGTTTCTGAGTGCAACCTCCAGGTCGCCCTGTAAGGCAGGCAACATCCTCCTCCTCTGGGATGTGAGTTTATGTAACTAATACATTGTTGCCTATCTTATCTGCCCAGTGTTGTGTGTTGAGCCATTCCCAAAAACATATGGTGGGAATCCTCTCTCTCACCAATAGGGTGAATAGGAAGTGATTAAAATACAGATAGGCACCAACACCAGGGGAATCTTATCAGAATGCTGGGGTAAGAGGTTCCACACAGTGGCTCAAATTTATTATGTGTGGTAGCTTAGAGGAGTCCAGATGGTAGTTGGGGGTGGGGTTGAGTGGAGGAAGAGAAGTCCTGAGGGCCAGAGGGCTAGGCAGAGATACCAAGGTCCCTCCCTTGGCAGTGTCTCTTCTCTCAGAAATGCTCATGGCCCATTCATTCTCTTACTTTGTTCAAATCTCTGCTCAAATAGCACTGCATCAGAGGGCTTTTCCCCTACAACCCAACTTAAAATAATACCTCTTACCCTGTCATTCTCTATTCTTTTATTCTGCTTTATTTTTATTGTAAGAATTTCCCTGCCCTTGAGTATTTGTTTGTTTCTTCACATTAGAATATAATCTTTGTGAGAGGGAAACTTGCTTTGTTCTCCACAATAGCTCTACTGCCTAAAGCAGCACCTGATACATGACTGGTGCATAATAAATATTCCTCGAGGACCAAAATTTCCTTACTGACTCAGGACCTGAAGAAGCCTACACTTACATGATGAGAATCAGTGACCCTGGCTGTGAAGAAGAGAAAGGTACACCACAGACCACTTTCAATCACAGATTACTAAGAAAAACTATTATGGGGTTATAGTATAAAGGAGTCTCTATGCTTAAGAAAAGGAAATAAGAAGAACAAACTTGTCTCTTTGAATATGCCAATAAGAAGAATTTTGGGGGCTAGCTAAGAATGCGGAGGAAAAAAACCACCATTTTACCTATTAAAGTTTATGAGGTGAGGTTAAATTACAGAGGGGAAAAACGCTTGTGATATTATAAAATGGCTTTAGATAAAGAGAAGTCTATAAATGAGTCAACAAATTTACTGTAGGGGAAGAAAGGGAAAGCACACTATGGAAAAAGGAAATGTATACAAGAGGAAGGGGAAAGAATTTTTAAAATCTGAGTATATCTGGATTAACAAACAGGTAACTGATCAACTTAATATCTGAAAATAACACTTTGTTAGGACCCCAAACATAAGGAGATAACTTCCAAAATAACAGTTCAAAAAATCTGTTGAAAACCAGTCCGTAATTATCTTCAAGAATATAAAAATCATCACTTGTTAGTTGACAGAGCAATTTCACATTGAAAGACATTTTGTTTTTCACTCAATAAAACTTTGAAAAACCTCGCCATTTTCATCTTTAGAAAATTATAAATAATTTTGAGAGGTCACAATACACTTAGAACACAGTGCTTTTAACTTACTGTAGGCTTTATGTAGGGGATTGGCCAGATGACTGACTGAGGTCCCTCATTCGTATGTTACATTGCTGATTCTAAAGGAGGAGCATATATGAAGCATTAACACATCCTCACAGTATACCTGGGGAGAGCCAATCTGACAAATGGAAAACCTCAGGCTGAATAGTAAAAAGTGAGGGATTTGGTGTATGATCTTCATATAAGATCTTCATTTATATTGCCAGATCCCTCTTTTTTTTTTTTAATTATAGCAGGCATATTTTAAATTGAAATGTATAAAAAATCTGGCCTATTCCCCCAACTTTCCCTCAGTCTTAAGCAACTGTCCACACAGGTTCAATCTTGAACAGGTATGAATAAACTCATTTTTAGGGTTTAGCTGCATTAAAAAAAAATTTTACTTATTTACTTATTTTTGGCTGTGTTGGGTCTTCGTTGCTGTGCGAGCTTTCTCTAGTTGCGGCAAGTGGGCGCTACTCTTCATCGCGGTGTGCGGGTTTCTCATTGCAGTGGCTTCTCTTGTTGTGGAGCACGGATTCTAGGCATGCGGGCTTCAGTAGTTGCAGCATGTGGGCTCAGTAGTTGTAGCTCGCAGGCTCTAGAGCGCAGGCTCAGTAGTTGAGCGCACAGGCTTATTTGCTCCACGGCATGTGGGATCTTCCCGGACCAGGGCTCGAACCCGTGTCCCCTGCACTGGCAGGTGGATTCTTAACCACTGTGCCACCAGGGAAGCCCGCTATCTGCATTTTTATTGAAGTAAAATTTATAGTGAAATATACTGATCTTAAATGTATTGAATATATTTAACGAGAATTTGATACATACATATACCCATTTAACCAACCCCTAATCAAGTACAGAACTTTAAGTTATCCCAGAACATTTCCTCCTACTCCCTACCGGTTATTTCTCATCCACTACAGGCAACCACCTTCCTGATTTCCATCATCACAGATCGGTTTTGCCTGTTCCTGAACTTAAAAAAAAAAAAAAAGCAACAAGTTTTTGGTCATTGGCTTCTTTTGCTCCATGTCTTTTTGAGATGAATTCATATTATATTAGTAATATAATTCTAATATCATTCTTTTATATTGCCAAGTAGTATTCTACTGCATCCATTCTCTTTATGTGATGATGGACATTTGTTACTGTTTCCAGTTTTGACTATTGTGAATGAACCTCTAAAATTATTCTTGTACCTTTCTTGGGGGGAATATATGCTTTCATCTTACTTGGATAAATACCTAGGAAAAGGATTAGTGAGTAATAGTGTAGGGATATGTTTAACTTTCTAAGAAACTTCCACACTGTGTTCTGAAGTGGTTATACCATTTTTAAAAAATTTTATTTTACTTATTTATTTTTGGCTGTGTTGGGTCTTCGTTGCTGCATGCGGGCTTTCTCTAGTTGCGACTAGCGGGGGCTACTCTTTGTTGTGGTGCGCGGGCTTCTCATTGCGGTGGCTTCTCTTGTTGCAGAGCACAGGCTCTAGGCATGCAGGCTCCAGCAGTTGTGGCACGCGGGCTCAAGAGCGCAGGCTCAGTAGTTTCGGCACATGAGCTTAGCTGCTCTGCAGCATGTGGGATCTTCCCAGACCAGGGCTTGAACCCGTGTCCCCTGCATTGGTAGGTGGATTCTTAACCACTGTGCCACTAGGTAAGCCCGGTTATACCATTTTAAACCCCCCTGAACAATACATGAGTTCCAGTTGCTCTACATCCTAACCAACACTTGGTGTGGCCAGTCTTTTTAACTTTAGCCATTCTAACAGGTGTGAAGTGGTATCTACTGTGGATATCTTTTAACATACCAAACTGTCATAGTGCTCTACACATTTACCCAAGAGAAATGAAAGCTTACATCCACGCAAAGATCTGTACAAGGATGTATATGGCAGATTTATTCATAATAGTGAAAATCTGGAAACAGTCTAGATGTCCATCAACATGAGAATGGTTAAACAAACTGTGGTGTATTCACACAAGGGAATACTATTCTGTAATAAAAAGAACAAAGTACTAATCATACAATAACATGGATGAATCTCAAAAGCATTACGGTAAATGAAAGAAGTCTGCATAAAAGAGTAATACTGGAATATTGCATAAATGGAATATTGCATGATTCCATTTATATGAAGTTCCAGAAAAGAAAAGGCTAATTTGTGATGAAAAAAAACTCTAAACAGTGATTACCTCTGGGGGAAGGTGGGAGTGGTAACTGACTGGTAAGAGGCATAAGAGAATTTTCTGGGGTGATGGTATATTTCATATCTTGATAGGGGTTTGCATTATATGGGTGTATAAATCTGTCATAACTCATCAAATGGAATATTCACTGTATGTAACTTTCACCTCAAAAATGTAAATAAACATTAAATTCTAGTTAATTACATGCATGCTAAAGTGTTTAGGAATGAAATACAATAATGTATGCAAATTAACTTAAAATACATAAAAATAAGATAAATTGATGGATGGATAGAAATTGTTAGATGGATACAAATGTCATAAAACAAACCTATCAAAATGCTAATTGTAGACTCTAGGTGTGGTGGGTTATGGTGTTCACTTTTTTTTTTTTTTTTTTTTTTGTGGTATGCGGGTCTCTCACCGTTGTGGGCTCTCCCGTTGCGGAGCACAGGCTCCGGACACGCAGGCTTAGCGGCCATGGCTCACGGGCCCAGCCGCTCCGTGGCATGTAGGATCCTCCCGGACCGGGGCACGAACCTGTGTCCTCTGCATCGGCAGGCGGACTCTCAACCACTGCGCCACCAGGGAAGCCCGGTGTTCACTTTTTTTTTTTTTTTTTTTTTTCTTCTTTCCTTGCGGTATGCGGGCCTCTCACTATTGTGGCCTTTCCCGTTTCGGAGCACAGGCTCCGGACACACAGGCTCAGCGACCATGGCTCACGGGCCCAGCCGCTCCGCGGGATGTGGGATCCTCCCAGACGGGGGCACGAACCCGCGTCCCCTGCATCGGCAGGCGGACTCCCAACCACTGCGCCACCAGGGAAGCCCCCCGGTGTTCACTTTTTATATCAACTTCTGATACGTTTCAAAAATTTCATAATAATATTTTGGTAAAAATAGGAGAAGAGGGGAGAGAGGATGAGGGTAGTGTAACAAGTTGGTTATAACCTTGCTCTTAAAATGGAGTCAACTGATATTGTTTAGTCAATAAATCAGTATGAGACAGGAGCGGCTTCCCTGGTGGTGCAGTGGTTAAGAATCTGCCTGCCAATGCAGGGGACATGGGTTCGAGCCCTGGTCCAGGAAGATCCCACATGCTGCGAAGCAACTAAGCCTGTGTGCCACAACTACTGAAGCCCTCCTGCCTAGAGCCCAGGCTCCACAATAAAAGAAGCCACCACAACGAGAAGGCCACACACCGCAACAAACAGCAGCCCTCACTCGCTGCAACTAGAGAAAGCCCATGTGCAGCAATGAAGACCCAATGCAGCCAAAAAAAAAAAAAAGAGAGAGACAGGAAACTGTTGTGCTTTCTTATAAGCCAAGTTGGTTTTTAAAACTGTGTACATACAATACTTAAGCTAAAAACCACTGAATTCAAAAAAGAATTTTTAATGAAGTAATGCCATTTGCAGCAACATGGATGGACCTGGAGATTATCATACTAAGTGAAGTCAGACAAAGACAAATATCTCATATCACTATATATGGAATCTTAAAAAAAAAAAAAGATACAAAATGAGCTTGTTTACAAAACAGAAACAGACTCACAGACATTGAAAACAAATTTATGGTTACCAAAGGGGAAAGGCAGGGGAGGGATAAATTAGGAGTTTAGGATTAAGATACACATTACTATATATAAAATGGATAAATAAGGAGGACCTCCTGTATAGCACAGGGAACTATATGCAATATCTTATAATACCCTATAATGGAAAAGAATCTGAAAAAGAATATATATATAAAACTGAATCACTTTGCTGTACACCTGAAACTAACGCAACACTGTAAATCAACTATACTTCAATTTAAAAAAATTTTTTAAGTTTTTAAAACCACCAAATTGTCAATTAGTGATTGCACTTCCACCAATCATGTGAGTCCCTAAATCCCTACATCTTCACTAATAATGAATAATTTATTATCTTTTAATCTTATCTAAATTTGCTATGTAAAAAATGCTGTTTTGTTTTAATTTGTACTTTCTTAATTATAGATGATGTTGAACATCTTTTCATATGTTAAAAAGTTATTTGTATTATGTTTTCTATAAACTGCTTTTTCATATCCCGTGTCCATTTTTCTACTGGGTTGTTGTCTAGTTTTGTTACTGATCAGTAAAAGCTCATTTTGTTTGTATGCCTGTCTGTCTGTCTGTCTACCTATCTATGTCAGCCCTTTTCCTACCATGTATGTTTTTTACCCATTTATCATTTGTCTTGACTTCATCTGCAAAATTTTTTTTGCTAGCAGAAATTTCTTAATTTTTATATAGCAACAGCTATTAATCATTTCCTTTGTGGCTTATGGGTTTGTATCTTGCTTAAAAGGCCTTTCCTACTTTAAGATTACCCAAAAATTATCCCACATTTTCTCTTGTATTACTTTTGTGATTTCACAAGTCACAAAATAATTCTATGAATTATTTTCTTAAGCTAGAAATGCGCCTAATAGTAAGTGTAGGGAAATGAGCACCCACATAAATAATTACAAGGATTATAAACTGCTACAAACATTTAAGAAATTGATATGATTGCATATATTATAAAATTAAAACATACATACCACATGGCCTAACAATTCCACTTCTAGGAACCAATCTATCCTACAGAAATAAGAACATGAGTGAGTATGTAAACATAAACAAACCAATATGTTCACTGAGGCTCTCCCGCCAAAGAAGAAGCAACTAACGGGCCATCAGGGTGGGAATGGTTAACTAAATTATGGTGCAGTCATAGTATGGCACGTTCATAGCCAAGATCTATGTGCACTGACTTGGAAAGTTAGCAGTATATCAAGGACAAGTGAAAAGAGCAAGCTACAGGATAAAAAATGTTAACTACATAAAACCATACGTGCATGTGAATGCTTATGTAAGTGGAGGAAAACATTAGGAAGGGTACACGCCAAACTATCAATGCTAGATATCTCAATGGGGTAGGAACAGTAGTGCTATAAAACACTTCTTCTGAAATTAAAAATAAACAAAAATATTATTTTGTCAGAGTAACCCAATAAAAATATTGATGCTTAGGGCTTTCCCTGGCAAGTCTGATTAAAAAAATAATTGCAGAATGGAATTTTTATTAGGTAAAGAGCAAATGGACAATTAAGCTTCCAGACTCTACTGTCTATGTGTGCTGGATGACTTTTCCTTTAAACCGTCAGCCTCTCTATGGTTCAGCCCCTCTGAACCAATGAGAACCTCATCTGATCAGATATAAAGGCACCTTTTCCCACTACAAGGGGGGTTTGGAATGAGTCTCCAGTTATATACTTGGTTGAATTTCTAAGGACACTATATTTGCAGAATTTAGCCTTCCCTTTTCCATTTCCCTAGTAAGGAGTCTTAGCTGGTCTTCCTCCAGCAAAATTTCCTTAATTATATGCAAGATTTTATATAGCACATTTTAATGGGGAGAGAATTCACTGCTTTACTCATATCCTCCAAACCCTGCCTCCCCCATCAAAAAAATGTAAAGAAAAACAATCATGTTAAACTGAATTCACACACTTGTGAATCTAATTCACAGTATTTGTACCAATTTGGGGACATCTTTTATTTTTGGTGTCAACTCATCAAGCTTTATGTTGTCAACAAAAAATGATATACAATATCTGTTTTTTTCCCCCTTAAATTCTACTTTATATGATATAAATTACTGCCATTTCTTGTTTTATTCAAATCTGATAAATAGATCTTTCCAACTGGGGCAAATTTTTGTCTTCTACTATTCTGTGTTAGATTGGTCTCTTCTTAAACACTGCATTGCTGGGTTTTATTTATCAATCCAAATGAAGAACCATTTATGTTTGTAACATAATGTCTGGCTTTTTATGCCTCTGTTTTTTTCTCTTCATGTTTATTTTTATTATATGAATTATAACTCAAATACCTCATTTTTAATTCACTAAGTACTTCCTATATTTCAAGAACACTATTAAAATAATATTTACAGGGCTTCCCTGGTGGCTTAGTGGCTGAGAGTCCACCTGCCAATGCAGGGAGCACGGGTTCGTGCCCCGGTCCGGGAGGATCCCACGTGCCGCGGAGCGGCTGGGTCCGTGAGCCATGGCCGCTGAGCCTACACGTCCGGAGCCTGTGCTCTGCAATGGGAGAGGCCACAACAGTGAGAGGCCCGTGTACCGCAAAAAAAAAAAAAAAAATTTACAAATAATATTAAGATAATATTTACCTATTTATTCTAATCTGAAACAAAATATTTAGTGCTTTCCCCTCTCTTCTTCCCTTTCCCAATCTTTATTAATCTTCCCTCCATCTTTTCTCTATTATGTTTTACTGTTTGGTTTAATAAATTAGTTACTAATCACTTTTCTTGTTATAGTGACTGTAGGCAACTATCCAAGGGAGACTCCTTCAAAGAAGGAGCAGGAAGAAGGCAAAAGCATATAAAACAGGATGTTGATATGGAACTACCTGTCAGTTTCAGCTGAAGATCTAAGACAACAGATAATACATTCCAAAATGAGGTGAGTAACCACCATGCCAAACTTGCAAAGAATGTGGGCAAAAAACCTTGTAAACTTTAGCTCTAGCACAATAAGAAAACAAAACAAAACAAAGAAAGGTTGGAGAAGGCAAGAAAAGAGATAGAGATTAGGAGATGATTTTTGGAAAAAGCTTCTTTTCCCCAAGTACCTTGACCTAGGGAAATAAGTTTCAAGAAGACTACTTGCAGAGCTTAAGATATATCTTCTAGAGCTTGGGAGTCACAGGAGACTGGTGTTTGACTCAAGTCTGAGAAATCCTGAGAAAGAGTACAGGACTTCCTGGTTAGTTCCTCTGATAGCAGGGTGAAATGGGTGATGAATGCACTGAGGTTGGCTTGCACTTCAAGAGTTTCTTGTGGTAAGAATGCAAGTCTTCCATGGACCATTAGCTAGAGATACAGTAAGTCCTCTACATACAAACCTTCAAGTTGTGAACTTTTAAAGATGCAAATATGCGTCCGCATGTCCAACCACGTAAGGTAGTTCACGTGTCTGGTATACATTGTCACATGCATGCATCCTCTACAAGTGGTTGTGCTTTTGTGTACTCTACTGTACAGCACTGTAGAGAGTACGGTAGTACAGTATCTTTATTTCAAGTCAGGATGTCTGGAAGCAAACATAAAAGCAGCAGTGATGTAGCTGGTACCGCTAAGAAACGCCAAGCGGTAATGATGTAAACAAAAGTGAAAATAACTGAGAGTGGAACGAGGCGAAAAGATAGTAGGCGTTGCTCGTTCTTACGACTCATTCAACCATCAGCATGATTCTAAAGAACAAGGACGATCATGAAAAATGTGAAGTCTGCCGTGCTGATGATGTTGACAATAATATTGAAGAAGCGTGGAAAAGTGATGGAGGACATGGAGAAACTTCTCAGTGTGTGGATGCAGGATCAGCATCAGCGCTGAGTCCTGCTCAGCTTAATGCTGATTGAAGAGAAATGTAAAAGCTTTCATGAAGACTTGAAGAAGAAACATGGCGAAGAATCAGAGGGCACATCTTTTAATGCCAGCCATCGCTGGCTTCATTGGTTCAAGGTTACAGCCAACCTTCACAATGTAAAAGTTAAGTGTTGAGGCAGTGAGTGCAGACATGGTAGCTGCCCAGGAATTTCCTGAAATGCTTCAAGAAATTATTGATGAAAGCGCATATTTACCGAAGCAGGTTTTTAATGTGGATCAGAAAGGACTGTACTGGAAGATTCCAGCCCGAAGTTACGTCAGTAAGGAGGAAAAGTTGATGCCAGGCTATAAAGCAGCAAAGGACAGGCTAACTCTTGTTGTTTGGTGGCATTGCTTCCAGTGATATGAAGCTGAAGCCTCTCTTAGTTTATCATTCAGAGAACCCAAGAGCCCTTAAAAATATAGCCAAGGACTCTTCCTGTTGTGTGGAAGAGTAACCCCAAAGCCTGGGTTACACAGGCCATTTTCCAGGACTGGTTTTTCCACTACTTTATCCCAGAGGTAGAGAAATACTGCACGGAGAAGGACGTCCCATTCAACATTCTATTGCTGCTTGACAGTGCTCCAGGCCATCCCCCATTCATGGATGACTTTCATCCCAACATCAAAGTAGTGCATCTGCCATCAAATACTACATCACTTATCCAACCTATGGACAAGGGAGTTACAGCGACTTTCAAAATATTATTTGCATCACACTTTTCATCAGGCAGTAAAGACGAGTGACAAATCAGGAACAACCTTGAGACAATTTTGGAAGGACTGTAACATCTACAAGGCCAGAAAAAACACTGACTTTGTTTGGCGTGAGGTTACAGCCCTCACCATGAATGGGGTTTGGAAGAACCTTTGTTCACACAGTTTGTTCACGATTTTTATGGATTTTAGAAGGTGGATGAGGAGTCCAAAGAAGTCTTCAGCAATTTAGTGACCCTCAGCGAGAAGCTGGAGCTAGATCTCCAAGAGGATGACTTCACTGAACTCCTTGCTGTGCAACATAAGGAGCTTACTAATGAGGACCTGATGGAACTGGAGGCCCAGGGAAAGGACGAAGAGAGACAAGAGGAAGAATTAACTGAAGAACCGAAGAGATTCACGACGCAGGAAATGGCAAGGGGATTTTCTTTTTTTTGAGGAGGCACTGTTAGTTTTTGAGGCACAGGACCTGAACGTAGAATGGTACACAAAGCTTGCAGCAGCCATTCAGAATGCAATCCAGTGCTACCATGTCATCTATGATGAGAAAAAGAGCTAGTACCCAGACATCACTGGGTTCTTTTCAAGAGGGTAGATAGAACTGAATCCAGCAAGGAACCAGAATCTGTGCCATCGACGTCACGTGTGAGTGAAATTGCAGCTCGCCCTCTGTCTCCTATTCTGACGATCCTTCAGCTCTAGCATCTCCCACCTCCTCTCCTTCCTCCACAGTAATTCTTCTTGCCTGTTCACTTGATGCCAGCCCCTGGATGCCAGCTCTTGTACTGTACTACTGTACTTTTCAAGGTACTGAGGGGCTTCCCTGGTGGACCAGTGATTAAGACTCCACAATCCCAAAGCAGGGGGCTCGGGTTCTATCCCTGGTCAGGGAACTAGATTCCACATGCTGCAACTAAGACCTAGTGCAGCCAAATAAATAAATATTAAAAAAAAATAAAATCAATCAAGGTACCGTACTGTAAGAGTCAAAATGTTTTCTTTCTTGTTTGTTTTTTATGTATTATTTGTGTGAAAAGTATTATAAACCTGTTCCAGTACAGTACTATATAGCTGATTGTGTTAGTTAGGGACCTAGGCTAACTTTGTTGGACTTAATGAACAAACTAGACTTACGAATGCGCTCTTGGAACAGAACTTGTTATACATATGTAGGGTACTTACTGTAGTACGAAAGTTGTCTTAAATCCTATCCAAGAGGGCCATGTGGAGGTGGGGGGACCACGGCAGAAAGAAGGCAGAAATGTACCGTGACATGTCTAGGGAGGAGGGACTGGACTAAGTGACTTCACAGGAGATACATTTGCCTGTATCAAGAGAAGTGAAGATGAGATAATCCCAGGATTACTGGTGGTGGGATGGTAGGGTGCTTCTAAAATGGTTCCCAATAATCCTCATTTCCTGGTATTCGTGGCCTTATATAATCCCCTCTTCTTGAGTGTGGGCTAGATCTAGTTATCTACTTCTAATGAATGGAATATGGCAAAAGTGATGGGATGTCACTTCCAGCTTGCAGACTCTTGCCCTCTTGATTGCTTGCTCTGAGGAAACTGGCTGCCATATCATGAGTTGCTCTGTGGAGAAGCCCATGTGGCAAGGAACACAGGGATGGCTCTGGCCAACAGCTCATGAAGAAATAAGGCCTTTAAAGTCAATAACTCATGAGGAAGTGAATCCTGCCAACAACTCCTGGAGTGAGCTTGGAAGCAAATCCATTCCCTAGTCAAGCCGTAAGATGACTGTGACAGACAGAGGCAGAAGGTCCAGGTAAGCCATGCCTAGATTCCTGATCCACAGAAATTGTGAAATAATATATGTTTATTGTTTTAAGCTAGTAAATTTTGGAGTAATCTGTTATGTAGCAAAAGGTAAAACAGGGTAGCTCTAAACAAAGTACAGAAGAATTAATGAGCAAAAGAATCAGCCCTAAACAGCTGCCCAGTCCAGACAGCATCAACACCAGCTCACAACAGCTATTAGTCTAATAAGAACTTTCCTGCTACCTTCTACCCGTTTCAACCCTAGAGGGCTGAAGAATGTTGGATGAGCAGTCAATACATTAAGTAAGGTCAAAAAAATTAGTTGACCCCCCCCCTTAATACAGTAGGGCAACCTTTGGTAGGGAGAAATTTTGGCTTTAAATAAAGTTTGAAGTTTTAAATAATTATACAGAATTGACCATATTAATTATTGAACTTAGTCTGCTTTTGTACTAGAACTGCTTTGAGGACTTCTCATTAGCAGAGAGTGATCAGAAAAGTTACAGGACTTCATCCAAAGGGACTGGAGCAATGTTAGCATCACAAAATGGGTATGAACAGAGTAGAGGCAAAACAAAGCTTCAAAAAAGCAAAATGAGGAAAGAAAGAAGTCAGAGCAGCTAAATCATAGAGAGAAACAGCAAAGGTGGGGGTAGGTCAAGACGAATACTGAGTAATGCATGAAGACAAGGCAAGAGAAAATCAGCTAGGCTAGAATCCAACATTTTGTAAATGGTAGTTTCCAAACCCACAGGTCTTCACAGTGCTCTGAGAAGTTTGCATTATTGACAGTCATGGTATCTGTTTCAATTTCAATTTAAAAATCAATAAATAAAATAATTTAAATACTTTCTTTCTAAAATTGAACAGTATGAGAGCCTCTTCGTATCTACTGAGCAAATATGTGTAGCAATAGTAGGTAAGTGTGTTCACGATTGAAATATTCAGTTAGGTTCATCACTCAACTGAACACAGCTAGCTGCTTCTGGGTTTGACCATTAATCTGTTCTAATTTTTATTCTTTGTCTCATATTATTTAGCTTATATCCAAAACAAACCGTTTGCTAAGACTGCAAAAGAAATACGGATGTTGAAACAGAAGTTAGTAAAGAGCACAAAATGATAATAATCTTGTAAATTTTTTTCAAAATTATCTTTATTCTATCTGAAAATTGAATTTATCTGATCAATATCAAGATTCTCCATCTGAACCAGTATTGAAAGGAGAAAAAAATGATGACAAGTATATCCCAATTTAGCATTTTATTTAAAAAATGAGTTATACTTTAGATTATCATTTTGGTGACTATCTTTTTATGTCTTTTATATACATGCACATATATTTTACATAAATGGGATGTGTCACAGAAGCTGTTTTATCATGGAGATCCTTTTTCTTTTAAATAGAGATGTGTGTGTGTGTGTGTGTGTGTGTGTGTGTGTGTGTATGTGTATACATACTGAGTGGTAGGTGAGTGGAGGTTTACCTCTACAACCTCTCTCAGACCTACTTATCCCAAGGTAATGATTACAGTTGGAACCTTCGTAGTCATGGTTCCTCATCTGCTGATTCGACCAACCGTGGAATGAAAATTATTTGAGAAAAAGAATTCCAGAAAATTCCAAAAAAGCAGAACTTGAATTTGCCAAGTGCTGGTAACTATACAGCATTTACATTGTATTAGGTATTATAAGTAAGCTAGAGATGATGTAAAGTATATGGGAGGATGTGTGTAGGTTACATATAAAGGACTTGGGTGTCTGCAGATTTTGGTATATGCAGAGGTACTGGAACCAATCCCCCTGAGAATATCGAGACATAACTATTCATAGCAAAGTATGCTTTTCTCCATGTTCATATACAAATTTTTTTTTTTTTTTTTTTTGGCGGTATGTGGGCCTCTCACTGCTGTGGCCTCTCCCATTGCGGAGCACAGGCTCTGGACACGCAGGCTCAGCGGCCGTGGCTCACGGGCCCAGCCACTCCACGGCATGTGGGATCCTCCCGGACCGGGGCACGAACCCGTGTCCCCTGCATCGGCAGGCAGACTCTGAACCGCTGCGCCACCAGGGAAGCCCAATATGCAAATATTTTATACACAGGCAGAAGTGTTTTTTTTTTGGGGGGGGTGACTATGGTGTTTCTCTCTCTCACACACATGCACACAAAATGAATCACATTTTATCAAATTCTCTGCATTATTAAAAGTCCTTGAAGTCAACTGGAATAGATTTAACTGATTTATTTTTAATGACTGCATAATAATCCAGTAATTAGATAACCTATAATTTACCCAACTTTTTCCTGAGGAATGTTAAATAAGGAATTTACCTTATTTTTAGTGTTTTTGCCCTTAAAAAAGGCTACAGCAAACATACTTAGATTTTTTATGCACTGGTGCTTCTATTTCTATGAGATATGATTTCCAGGAGTGAGACTGTTGGATCATACATTAGAGGTATTTTTCATTTTAATAGATATTGCCAGACTGCTTTCAAAAAAGGTTATAATAATTCACTTTTCCACCAAGATATGAAAATGACCTCCCTTCCAATCTTTGACAGCATTAGGCATTTCTGCTCTTTTAAATTTGCATTTCCCTGATTAATGGTGAGGTTAAGCATCTTTTCATAGGTGTATCGGCTATTAGGATTTACCCTTCAGTGAATTGCCTATTCATATCACTTTTGCATTTCTCTATAGGCTTCTGTCTTTTTACTATTCATTTGTAATATATTAACCTGATAGCTATACTCTCCATTGCAAATATATTTCTCTATAATATGCCCATTGAAACATTTTCTTCTCTTGAGTTCCAGGATACTACACTCTCCTGATATATTTTTTTCCTTTCTCACCATCCACTTCTTTTCAGTCTTCTTTTCACAGCTCCTCTTCTCTACACAGACTTACTCCCCTGGTGATTTCATCCAGTTTCATGGTTCTGAATGCCATCTATACACTGATGAGTCTCATATTTCTACCCCCAAAATCCAGACCTCCCTTTTGAGCGTCAGACTCACCTACTTCAGTGTCTCATAGGCATTTCAACTCTTAATCTTATGGCCTAACCCGTTTACCTTTCAGTATTCTCTAACGTGAGTAAATGATATCACTGTCCAACCAGCTGCTCCTATTTGAAACCTGGAAGTCATTATTGATTTATTTCTCTCCCATACAGATATGTCTCAATAACACTAATTTCTTTCAATTATACCCCCTCAAATATATCACCAAACTAACCATTTCTTTCTACATCCAATTCTGTCTGCTCTGGTCTACTCTACCAGCATCTAATGCCTAAACTTCTACAAAAGGCTCCTAACTGGGCCCTTTGCATCCACCTCCCTAGCCCCTACCTCTGCCCCCAACAATCAATTCTTCAGATCCTAAACATAAGTCAGATCATGTCATTTTGCTCGAAACACTCCCATGACCTTCCATATTTTAAAAAATTCTAAACTCATTGCTAAAGCTGTAAGACCCATGATAGGAATTTTGTCTACCTCCTTGAACTCCCGCCCTTCTGCCTCTAGCCCTAGCTTATTCTGTATTAGCCTAATTTGCCTTCTTGCTCTTCCTTGAATATACCAAGCTCATTCCAACTTTTACCCCAGAGCTGTACGACTCCTTCCTCTCGAACATTTGACTCTGCTCAAATGTCACATTTTCAGAAAACCCTTCCTTGGTTGTGCAGAAACACCCACCCACACAGCATCACATCATATGCTATCCTCTTTGCTTGCTTCATCTTTTTGCATATCTCTTATGGTTACATTAAATTACAAATTGCTTTGCTTGCTTGCTTAGTCATCTGTCCCACTCTAAACTAAAACATAAGCTTTATGAGGACAGAAAACACGTCCATTCTCATTCACTACTAAATCCCTAGCACCCAAAACAGTGCCTGGCACATAGCAGGAATTCAGTGTCATTTTTATTTTCAAGAATGACTAAGTGTTGCTTTATTATTTTTTGACACTGATCATTGCAAAGCTAGCCTAATTACATTGAAAGGAACCAATATATAGCTGTAGTTCATTCGCTTTTAATGTTTAATATTTTTACATCAATATACCACCATTTAATTTTCCATTCTCTGTCAAGGACATTTGGGTTACTTCCAAGTTTTTGTGCTATTATGAGTCATGTTGGTGTGAATATTCTTGTACACATCTTCTAGTACACACATGTGAGCTTCTCTAGGATTACAGATGTTGAGTCAGAAAGTATGCAAAATTCAACTTCACAACATAAAGCTAATTTGTTTTCCAAAGTGGTTGACCAATTTATACTCCTTCAGTGGTGTATAAGAATTCCTATTGCTGGACTTCCCTGGTGGTGCAGTGGTTAAGAATCCGCCTACCAATGCAGGGGACACGGGTTCGAGCCCTGGTCCGGGAAGATTCCACATGCTGCAGAGCAACTAAGCCCGCGAGCCACAACTACTGAAGCCTGCGTGCCTAGAGCCCATGCTCCGCAACAAGAGAAACCACCACAACTAGAGAAAGCCTGCGGGCAGCAACGAAGACCCGTCGCAGCCAAAAATAAATAAATAAAATTTAAAAACAATTAATAAAAGAATTCCTATTGGGATAAACAACAAGGTCCTACTGTATAGCACAGGGAACTATATCCAATCTCCTGGGATAAACAATAATGGAAAAGAATTTTAAAGAAGAATGTCTGTATGTGTATAAGTGAGTCACTCTGCTGCACAGCAGAGATTGGCACAGCATTGTAAACTATACTTCAATAAAAAAAAGAAAAAAATACCCAAAATAAAAAATCACAGAGTCTAATAAAACACAGATAATGGCCAAAAAACAATTCCTATTGATCCACATCCTCTCCAACATATGATACTGGAAAATCTCTTAATTTTTGGCAATCTCATTATGATCTTAATTTGCATTTCCCTACTAATAAGGTTGAGCATCTTTTACTATATTTATAGGCCTTATGTAATTCTTCTATGAAATGGCTGTTCATGCCTATTTTACTATCCAGCTATTTGTCTTTTTCTTATTGATTCATTCTGTATACTAAAGCTTTGCTAGTTCTGTATGTAGCAACTTCCTTCAGGTTGTGGCTTATATTTTCAAGTTCATTAAAGGATTTTTTAACTGAAAAGAAGCTCTTGATTTTAACATACTAAAATTTATCAATTTTTCCTCCATGGCTAGTTTTTTTCTGTGTTGTCATGGAAAATTCTTCCCTACTCCAGGGATACAATATATTCTCCCCATATGCTTTAAAAGCTTTTTACGCTTTCATCTATGTAGAAATGATCTTTGTATATAGTATGAAATAGGGATCCATATGGATACTATATGGATAACTAATCATGCTAGCATTGTTTAAAAATACTCTCTCCATATCCCCCCTCCCCTACCTGCAATGCCACCCTTGTCCATATATCTGTGGACCAGTTTCTGGGTGACCATTCTGTTCTACTGGTCAGTACAACTCTCCCTGAGCCAAACACTGTCTTAATTTACTATTAACTACTACTTGAACAATTGTACATTTTGATATCTGACAGGACAAGTCCCACCATCTTGTTCTTACTGTTCAGAAATGTCTTGTCTTTGTTATCTACCCTTCCATATATATTTTAAAGGACAACAAAACAAAAACATAATTTAAAAACAAATAGTCATTTACAACAGCAACAAAAAGTATAAGATACCTAAGCATGTACAGAGATTTATAAAACAATTTAAAAACATTTAAGAAAGCCCACATAAATGAAGAAATAGACCACATTCATGTATTAGAAACCTTAATAAGTTGTCAATTTTTCTATATTAATCCATAAATATAATTCAAATTCAATCAAAATCCCAACATAGTTTATTGTGAATCTTGACAAGCTAATGTACTGTTTAACCCTCACTGCTTGATTGGGAAGCATACAGAATTATAAATTTAGTATAAGATATAAAACTTTAACCAAAATATGTATTAGAATCTAAAATGTGATCAGCCTTATCTATTTCTGATGATAGGTCTTCCTTAATCAAAGTCTAGAAATTTTCCTTTATTATACTTCAGATAATTAATTTTGAAATATCTGTCCTGTCTTCTAGAGTTCATGTTGTTAGCAAGCTGACTCTCTCTGAAATATACTTGTTGTTTATCATCTCTTCCCTTATATTTGTCTCCAAACACTTCCTTTGCTTTCTAGATATGTTCTTCAAAGTCTGTCTTCTATTTGACTAATTTATTGATTCTGCTTGTTACCTGAGGTGTTTACATACTCTACTCTGGCTATTCTTATTTAATAGTCATTGTTCACATCCTAATGTTCTTTACCGGAAAAAAAAAAATTTAAAGAACACAGACTTGTTACAGTACCATAAAGAAAGGCTTTGGACAATCATAAGGCATAGCATAAAAGAACTTTAAAAAAGCCAGCGAGAAAGGGAAGAAACAGCATAAAGCTTGGAAAAAGCAAATACTCTTTGCATACTTTCAAATTTAGTATAGAAGCAATTATCCTGAATGGCTCTGAAAACAGGGACCTATGCCCTAGACTGCTGATATCAAACAAAAGGCAAAATCACAGAAGCAAAGTACAGGTATAATAATCCATGAAGTGCCTCAGAAATTTAACCTATAGCAGCATTAATAATATTCTAAGGATTTAGAACCATCTGCTAAATGTATCCAATTGTAATTTATCTCTTTTTAAGGATAAAGATGTGAAATTAGTTTTGTCTTTCTGCCAAAAGCACCAATCGACCAAAAAAAAAAGAAGAAAACAAACCCCCCAAAAATGTAATAATGACTGTGTTCCTGACAGGGTTGCTAAACAAATATTTGATAATAGAAAGTAGACAGTAGGAAGAAAACACCAAAAATTCCACAGGATGATTTTCTCAGAGATTCTTTCCTTCAGTTTATGTCTCAGGGATGAAATTCATCACTTGTAAATTTGAATAATTCTACACATAAAACAAAATTAAAGCATATAATAGTCTTAAACTATGCCTGTCTTTGACAAATAAAGGTGGTAGCTTAGCCAAACCATCTTGACTGCCTCATCTATGCAAAAGCTCATTTAAACATTTAAATAATCACTCACAGGCATTTTCTGAACACTGTATCTCATTTTCCTTGTTCTCAATTATACCCAACTGCCTCATATAAGGCTAGGCCTGGGCAAACTTGTGCTTTGTCTTCATTCTTACCTTTTCATCTTTCTGATAAGATCACAATGACCCCAGGACCTCATATTTCACTGCTCTTGCTTTCCCCACATATGCTGCATATGGATGTCCATAAAAACTGACTGTCCCAGGAATATCTGTTCAGAGTCCTGTTCTTTGCTTATTTTAAAATAAATTACAGGGACTTCCCTGGCAGTCCATTTATTAAGACTTTGCCTTCCAATGCAGGGGATGTGGGTTCGATCCCTGGTCTGGGAGTTAAGATCCCACATGCCTCATGGCTAAAAAACCAAAACATAAAACAGAAGCAATACTGCAACAAATTCAATAAAGACTTAAAAATAAATAAACAAGCACAATGATCAACAGAGTGAAAAGGGAGTCCACATAGTGGGAAAAATATTTGCAAATCATGTATCTGATAAGGAGTTAATAATATTTAGAATATATAAAGAACTCTTAAAACTCAATAACAAAACCCCCCAAATAACCCAATTAAAAAACGGGCAGGGGCTTCCCTGGTGGCGCAGTGGTTGAGAGTCTGCCTGCCGATGCAGGGGACCCGGGTTTGTGCCCCGGTCCGGGAAGATCCCACATGCCACGGAGCAGATGGACCCCGTGAGCCATGGCCGCTGAGCCTGCGCGTCTGGAGCCTGTGCTCTGCAACGGGAGAGTCCACAACAGTGAGAGGCCCGCGTACCGCAAAAAAAAAAAAAGGGCAAAGGACTTGAAGATATACTTCTCCAAAGATATACAAATGGCCAATAAAGCACATGAAAACATTCTCAACATGGATAATCATTAAGGAAACACAAATCAAAACCATGAGATATCACTTCATACCCATTAAAATGGCTACTTTCAAATAAACAAAAAAACAAAAACCCCAGAAAATATAAAGTGTTGGCAAAGACACGGAGAAACTGGAACCCTTGTGCACTGTTGGTGGGAATGTAAAATGGTGCAGTCCCTATGGAAAACAGTACGGTATTCCCTAAAAAAAATTAAAAATAGGATTATCATATGACCCAGCAATTCTACTTCTGAGTATATACCCAAAAGAATTAAAGGCAGGGTATTGAAGAGATATGTGTACCCACATGTTTATAGCAGCATTATTCACAATAGCTAAAAGGTGGAAGCATTCCGGGTTTTCATCAACGAATGAATGAAGAAACAAAATGTGGGATATACATGCAGTAAAATATTATTCAGCCTCAAGAAGGAAGAAATTCTAATACATGCTACCACGTGGATGAACTTTGAGGACATTATGCTAAGTGAAATATTCCAGTCACAAAAAAGACATGTACTGTATGATTCCACTTATATGAGGTACACAGACAAGTCAAATTCATAGAGACAGAAAGTAAAATGGTGGCTGACAAGGTTTGGGAGTAGAGGAGAATGGGGAGTTATTGTTTAATGGGTACAGAGTTTCAGTTTTGCAATACGAAAAAGTTCTGAAGATGGATGATGGTGATGGTTACACAACAATGTGAATGTACTTAATACCAATGAATTGTCCACGTAAAAATAGTAAATTTTATGTTATGTATATTTTAACACAATTAAAAAGAAAAAATTACAATTAGCACATAAATAGCTCATCCTAAGACTGGTTTTAAACCCTTTTCTTACCTGAGCCTTAAATTTTCTAAATTAAATAAGGGTTTCTGTCTAACTGTCAAAATGGTTAGAGTGAATTCCGTATTTTCTTTCACTTCTCCCTCTCATCCTACGCAGGTGAGTAAAGAGGGCAATGGATTGTACTGCAGTTCTTCCTACTAACTTGCTCTGTAACTCTGAGAAAGTCACTTGGTCAAGAAGTTTAATGCATTTTAGTTTTCTCATCCCTCCCCTCAAAGTAACAACACTGGAAGTCATCTTAAATCTTATGTCTCAGAAGGTACTATCACTAAACTTTCCATTAACGACTTCAAAACTGACTGCAGGGAGGCAGGAAGCAATAGCACAAAATGTAAAGGAAGGTCCATTCAAGATGCAGTGTTCTCTCTATATAATTGTGTTAAGTCCTATTACAAATAATAGGACAATAAATAGTTCTAAAAACTACATTTCAAAAAAAAAAAAAACTACATTTCAATGTCCTATAACCAAAAAAGGCTGAAACCCAGCCTTTTTGTAAGGAAATGCCAATAAAAAATGTCTCTATTCTCTTTTTCATGTTCCTTCTGGGTTGGTCAGTTTTATTACTTGTTCATTTAGTCTAGCTGCCTTGTTGATAGGAAAATCTTCTCATCACTTTCTGCACACATCTCACTTTTATTCTTTTCCTTTATGCATCTACGGTTCTCTTCCTTAACCTATCTCAAGCTTTTTCAAGGTAAGGTCATGTCTCATTCATTTTTGTAATGTTAAGTCTATCATGGAGACTAACCCAGAGTATATACTCAATGGACACTTAATGGGAATATGATGATGGAACCCAATTCACACAGCCCTGCCTTCACAAGGAAATAACTGGAAATTAAAAAGATGAAAGTTTCAATGACAGAAATTAAGAATGTTACACAACAAACTGTTTAAAACCAGGAAGCATTTCTGCTAACCAAAAAAAGTAGATAAAATCTTGAGGAAGTCTGTTAACAAAGAGTGGAATAGGGGAAAATCTCCCAGGGGTGGTCAAAAAACATTAAGCTACATATATACTGTTTATACAATTTACATCTTAAAACAGGAAAGAAAAGTTATGAGTAAAAGGCTGGATAAAGACACAACAGCCAAATCTATACAAAAATAAAAGCATGTTACAAGTACCATAACTTACAAGCTAAAAAAGTATGAAGTGGTAGAGTGGATAATTATACATATATTTTTTGTAATTTCCCCAGTTTATTTGAAAACAATCTTTTCTGACATATATTCATATGAATTTTAGATCAGTCATCTCCAAGTGTACAGAAATTACCTATATTTGACTATAAACTAACCACTGATAAAAGAATACTTAACATATCAATATTTAAGCATTCCAATATAAAAGGACTTTTTCCAAACTTATTATTTTTTTCCTACCTAAGCTGATCTATATTTGACATTCAGGTTAATTATCTGCATGTAAAAGCAGGTGCGGTCCTCAAACTAACCTAAGGTAAACCAGCACACAAGTGTCCTTCTTCCCGGACATAATTACATTTCCAGAGGCAAAGTGGTTCAAATGGGAACAAATAAGCTAACTTCCTTATGAAATAAACTAGACAGACACAAACTAAGGAGTGAAGGTGCTAAAGATA
This sequence comes from Phocoena sinus, assembly GCF_008692025.1. Lineage (NCBI taxonomy): Eukaryota > Metazoa > Chordata > Mammalia > Artiodactyla > Phocoenidae > Phocoena > Phocoena sinus. The sequence goes on along the minus strand of NC_045764.1, from coordinate 35,814,220 downwards.
AATCCCACAAATCTTCCTCCTTCCTGTCTTGTCAATGCACAAGTGTGCACTGTGAGCGTGTATGAACACTTCTCACCAACATCACTGGACACCAGGCCCTGGCATCAACAGGTAGTGCAGAGCAGGCGGCCCCGTCCACACAGAGGGAAGATGTAGTGCAGATTCTTGGAAGTGTCGATGGGCTCAGATGCTAATGGGCCTTACAGTGATGTTTTACTTCATTATGTTCTATTTTGTTGCTCTACTATTTTGTTTGTTCCACTATTTTTGTAACTGGGGTGAAGTGGGAGGTTCAACTAGTCTAAGAACATTTACCCCATAAACTGTCTGAATCAAAAATTTTATTTATTCTTCCACCAAACACAACAACTGATTTCCATCTACAATTATTTTTTAAGGTAGGAAACAGTGAGCCAACTGAAGAAAGGGCTGCGGCCTTGGCTAGGGAATGGTGACACTGTGTTGCTCGACTGAGAATGCAGGCCTATGGGGACGAGCCTGGGCCACAGCAGGACTGGACCTGGGTCAGTGAACCCTCTCCAGCAAGGCTCTGCAGCACTGCACACACTGGTGGTAGACGGTCTCAAAGTCAGCGTCCTTACCATAATAAGGATCTTCAATAATGAGTTGTTCCTGTGGCTCCTAGCTCCCAAGTATTCAATTCTCGCTCTGCAGTTTTTAACTTGATTACTTTTCCTATTCACATCTCTCAGGTTGCTTTCATCCATACATAATATATAATCAAAAGTGGCAAAGACTTCTTTGGTAACCTGCCAGGCAACGTGACTCATGGGGATAACCACGCTTCTTCATGCAAGCCTGCCCCCGATAATCAGGAGGGTTTCCTAGTTCATACGTGGACACTGCTGCACTGTTTATCCTCCAAGTATCTGAAATGTTTTGATCAGTTACAAGTTTCCTGAAAACTACTTCTGCAATGGGTGATCGACAGATGTTACCCAGACACACGAACAGCACTGACTTGGTCACCCGTATGGCCATCTTCCCGTGCACAGAGAGGCGCCCACTTGGATCATTATATTCTGACAAAAGGTACACCACCCTGGAGTTATAAGTCCTAAACATTTATGTGGCAAGTGAAGCCCTGAAATTTCCTAAATAGTCAAAAATATTGTGAGAGATATGTAGAAATATAATAGATATGGTAGCTATACTTCTGCATCTCTAAATATTGACTGCTACAGAAGCCTTCTTTTTAGGAATACAAAGAACACTTTTAAAAAGTTGATCACGGGGACTTCCCTCGTGGTCCAGCGGTTAAGACTCTGCATTCCCAATGGAGGGGGCCTGGGTTCAATCCCTGGTCAGGGAACTAAATCCTGCATGCTGCAACTAAGACCCAGTGCAGCCAAATAAGTAAACAAATAAATATTTTTTAGAAAGTTGATCACATATTAAAAGAAAACTCAAATTCAAAAATAGTTTAAAAGGCTACATACTCTGATAACAAGGTAATCATGCTAAAAAAACAAATTTAAACATTGTATAAAAACTTTTTTTTTTTTGCGGTACGCGAGCCTCTCACTGTTGTGGTCTCTCCCGTTGTGGAGCACAGGCTTCGGATGCGCAGGCTCAGCGGCCATGGCTCACGGGTCCATCTGCTCCGTGGCATGTGGGATCTTCCCAGACCGGGGCACGAACCCGTGTCCCCTGCATCGGCAGGCGGACTCTCAACCACTGCGCCACCAGGGAAGGCCTGTATAAAAACTTTTAACCAATGATAATTTCTAAAATTATCTCCTAAACATCTCTTAGGCCAAAAAAGAAAAGAAAATCACAATTAAAACCTATATTGAAAATGATTATAAAACACCAATTACCCAAATCTACATGTTGAAGCCAAATCTGACCTTAGGAAAACTAGCTTTAAAAATTTTCATTTTCAAAAAAAATTTCAAAGGGATTTCATGACTTTTGAAATAGAAGAAAAGTAGTGAAGATGAAATCAGAAATTCATGATGTAAGGGAAAAAAATAGGAGAACTGATTAACCAAAAAAAAAAAAAAGGGAGAAATAAAAACCAAGAGCTAGAGTTTTGGTGAAAAAATGACAATAAAGCTGACACATCTTTGGCAAATCTAAATACAAAATTTTTTTAAATATATAAAATTAGTAATGAGATGTAACTATAGTGACTGAGACTAAAAATTATAGAATGATATATATATATATAAAATCTGCACTAGAAGGTTTACTATATCTATGAAATAGACACTTTTCTAGGAAAATAAAAATGGTAGAATTGACTCAAGAAGAGTGGAATATGTGAATAAACCAATAACCATGAAATTGATTTAAAAGATGCCCGAAAAAACCCTCAAAAAGTTTCCAGCCCTGAAGTGGTTTTAAGGTCTTTCAAGTCTTGGAAACAGACTTGCTTACTTGCTAAATAGAAATTATTTTAGGGACTTCCCTGGTGGCGCAGTGGTTAAGAAACCGCCTGCCAACACAGGGGACACGGGTTTGAACCCTGGTCCGGAAAGATCCCACATGCTGCAGAGCAGCTAAGCCCGTGCGCCACAACTACTGAGCCCACATGCTGCAACTACTGAAGCCCGTGTGCCTAGAGCCCGTGCTCTGCAACAAGAGAACCCACCGCAATGAGAAGCCCGCACACTGCGACAAAGAGCAGCCCCCGCTCGCCACAACTAGAGAAAGCCCACATGCAGCAATGAGGACCCAATGCGGCCAAAAATAAATAAACAAAATTTAAAAAAAAATAGAAATTATTTTAGGGCATCTAAAACTTGGAAAGCTTACCACACATTTTACCAAATCAGCAAAGCTGCGAAAGAAATCAGACAAAAGACTTACTACAACAGACAGAACTGAAAGGAGAATAGGCAATTCAACAATAATAGATGGAGACTTCAATACCTCACTCTAAATAACGGATAGAACAACTAAACTAGACAGAAGATCAAAAAGGAAACAGAACACACTATAAACTAACTAGACCTAACAGACATCTATAGAACACTTCACTGAATAGCAGCAGAATACGCATTCTTCGCAAGTGTACATGGAGTGTTCTCCAGAATAGAACATACATTAGGTCATAAAACATGCTTCAATGAATTTAAAAGGACTGAAGTCGTACAAAGTATGTTCTCTGACCACAAGGTAATGAAATTAGACATTACTAATAAAAGGAAATTTGGGAAATTCACAAATATATAGAAATTAGCACACTGCTAAATAAACAATTGGCAAAGGAGAAATCACAAGGAAAATTAAAATTACTTGTAGATGAATGAAAACATAAACATAATATACCAACACTTATGGGATGCAGTGAAAGCAATGTTTAGAGAGAAATTTATAGCTATGTACACCTATATTAAAAAGGAAGATCATGGGGCTTCCCTGGTGGCGCAGTGGTTGAGAATCTGTCTGCCAATGCAGGGGACATGGGTTCGAGCCATGGTCTGGGAAGGTCCCACATGCCACGGAGCAACTGGGCCCGTGAGCCACAACTACTGAGCCTGTGCGTCTGGAGCCTGTGCTCCGCAACAAGAGAGGCCGCGATAGTGAGTGGCCCCCGCTCGCCGCAACTAGAGAAAGCCCTCGCACAGAAACGAAGACCCAACACAGCCAAAAATAAATAAATTAATAAATAAAATTTAAACTGTTGATTCACTCATGTAATTTAAAGAAAAAAAAAAAGGAAGATCACAAATCAATAACCTAACATTCTACCTTCAGAAACTGGAAAAAGAATAGCACACCAACTTAAAGCAAATAAAAGGAAGAAAAAAATACAGATTAGAGTGGAAATAAGTAAAATAGACAATAGAAAAATACAGGAAATCAATGAAACCAAAAGTTAGTTCTTTGACAAGATCAATAAAATTGACAAATCTTAGGCTAGAATGACTAAGAAAAAAGAGAGAAGATTCAAATTACTAAAATCAGGAATGAAAAGAGAACATTACTACTGACCTTACAGAAATAAAAAAGACTATCAGGGAATAGTATGGGTAACTGTATGCCAACAAATTAGATAACCTAGATAAAATGAACAAATTCCTAGGAAGGCACAAACTATTGAAACCCACTGAAGATGAAATAGAAAATGTGAGTAGAGCTATAATAGGAGATTAAATTATTAAAAAATACCATAAATAATAATAAAAAAACTACCACAAAGAATCTAAAAAAGCGCAACTCATAGAAACAAGAGTAGAATGATGGTTGCTAGGGACTGGAGGGTAGGGTAAATTGAGAGATGTTGGTCAAAGGATACAAACTTCCAGTTATATAAGATGAATAAGTTTTGGGGATCTAACATACAGCATGGTGATTATAATTAACAGTACTGTATAGACTTGAAAGTTGCTGAGAGTAAATCTTAAAAGTTCTCACTACAAAAGAAATGGTAATTATGTGAGGTGACTGAAGTGCTAACTAACCCTACTAGCGTAATCACTTTATTATGTGTATCAAATCAGCACATTGTACACCTTAAATTTACACAATATTTCATGTCAGTTAAATCTCAATAAAGCTGTTTAAAATAAATAAAAAAAAAACACCCACAAAGAAAAGCTCAGGTCCAGATAGCTTCATTGGTGAATCATACCAAACATTTAAAGAATTAATACCAATCCTTCACAAACTCTTTCAAAAAACAGAAGAGGAGGGAACACTCCCCAACTCATTTTTTGAGGACTGTATTACTCTGATACCAGGATCCCAGAAACAGACATCACAAGAAAACAGAACTACAGATCAGTATCACTTACGACTATAGATGCAAAAATCTACAACAAAAATACAGATCTTCCTCAACTTATGATGGAGTTACATCCCAATAAACCCATCATAAACTGAAATTATCATTAAGACAGAAATGCATTTAATACACCTAACATACAGAATATCATAGCTTAGCCTAGCCTACTTTAAATGTGCTCAGAACACTTAACTTACAGTTGGGCAAAACAATCTAACAGAAAGCCTATTTTATAATAAATGTTGAGCATCTCATGTAATTTATGGAATACCATTCTGAAAGTGAAATACAGAATGGTTGTATGGATACAGAATGGTTCTAAGTGTACTGGCTGTTTACCCTAGTGACAGTGTAGCTGACTGGGAGCTACGGCTCACTGCCACTGCCCAGCATCAGGAGAAAGTATCTTACTGCATATCGCTAGCCTGAGAAAAGATCAAAATTCAAAACTTGAAGTGTGGTTTCTACTGAATGTGTATCACTTTTGTACCATCATGAAGTCGAAAAATTATAAGTTCAACCGTCATGTGTCAGGGATTCTATTTCTTATTAGCAAACAGAATCCAGCAATGTATAAAAAGAATTATGCACCATGACCAAGAAGTTTTATTCCAAGAATGTGAGATTGGTTTAACACACAAAAATCAATCAATATAATACACCATATTAATAGAACAAAAGACAAAACATCACATGGTTATCTCAATAGATGTGGGAAAAGCATCTGACAAAATCCAACATCCTTCCATGATAAAAACATTCAACAAACTAGGAAATACAAGGAAACACCCTCAACCTGATAAAGGGCATCTAAGAAAAACCCACAGCTAACGTCACACTTAATTGTGGAAGACTAAAATTTCCTGCATAAGATAAGGAACAAGACATGGATGTCCACTTTGACCACTTCTATTCAACATTGTACTGGAGGTTCTAGTCAAGGTCATTAGGCTATATGAAATGTAAAATGGTATAACAGCTTTGGAAAAGAGCCTGGGAATTTCTCAAAGGGTTAAACAAAGAGTTACCATATGACCCAGCAATTCCATTCCTAAGTATACACCCAAGAGACTGAAAACATTAAATCCACATAAAAAACTGTACACATATGTTCATCGCAGCATTATTTATAACAGCCCAAAGTGGAAATGACCCAAATACCCATCAACTGATGAACAGATAAACAAAATGTGGAATACCTATGGAATGTTATTCAGACATTAAAAGGAATAAACTACTGGGACTTCCCTGGTGGCACAGTGGTTGGGGATCCGTGCTCCCAATGCAGGAGGCCTGGGTTTGATCTCTCATCGGGGAACTGGATCCTACATGCATGCCACAACTAAGAATTCCCATGCCACAACTAAGGAGCTAGCGAGCCGCAACTAAGGGGCACACCTGCTGCAACTAAGGCAACTAAGGGGCACACCTGCTGCAACTAAGACCTGGCACAACCAAATAAATAAATGAATATTAAATAAACAATAAATAAAAGGAATATACTACTGATACACGCTACAACATGGATAAACTTTGAAAATATTATGTTAAATTAAAGAAGCCAGACATAATTGGCCATATATTCTTTTTTTAAAAATAAATTTATTTGGGCTTCCCTGGTGGCGCAGTGGTTGAGAGTCCACCTGCTGATGCAGGGGACACGGGTTCGTGCTGTGGAGCGGCTGGGCCAGTGAGCCATGGCCGCTGAGCCTGCATGTCTGGAGCCTGTACTCCGCAATGGGAGAGGCCACAGCAGTGAGAGGCCCGTGTACCACAAAAAAAAAAAAAAAAAAAAAAAAAAAAAAATTTTATTTATTTATTTATTTATGGATGGCTATGTTTGGTCTTCATTGCTGTGCGTGGTCTTTCTCTAGTTGTGGCGAGCAGGGGCTACTCTTCATTGCAGTGCGCAGGCTTCTCATTGTGGTGGCTTCCCTTGCTGTGGAGCATGGGCTCTAGGTGCGTGGGCTTCAGTGACTGTGGCACGTGGGCTCAGTAGTTGTGGCATGCGGGCTCTAGAGCGCAGGCTCAGTAGTTGTGGTGCATGGGCTTAGTTGCTCCACAGCATGTGGGATCTTCCCGGACCAGGGCTCGAACCTGTGTGGTTAAGAATCCACCTGCCAGTGCACCATCAGGGAAGTCCACCACCAGGGAAGTCCAATTGGCCATATATTCTATGATACCTCCAAATGAAATATCCAGAATAAGCAAATTCTTAGAGACAAAGTAGATTAGTGATTGTCATGGATTGGGGGTAAGGATGGATGATGACAGACTGCTTAATGGGTATGCATTTCCTTTTGGGGTGATAAAAATGTTCTAGAATTAGCAATGGTTGTACGGCATTGTGAATATAATAAAAACTACTGAACTGTATAACTTAAACAGGTGAATTTTATGTTACCTAAATTATATCTCAACAAAAAGAGAAATGTATATACAATAGTCCCCCATTATCTGCAGTTTCATTTTCTGTGGTTTTAGTTACCTGTGATCAACCATGGTCCAAAAATATTTAATGGAAAATTCCAGAAATAAACAATTCATAAGTTTTAAATTGCATGCCATTCTCAGTAGTGTTAGGAAATCTCAAGCCATCCTGGAGTGGGACATGAATTATCCCTTTGTCCAGCATATCCTACCTGTTAATAACTTAGTAGCTGTCTCAGTTATCAGATCAACTGTTGCAGTGCTTGTGTTCAAGTAGCCTTGATTTTACTTAATGAGGGCTGCAAAGCGTAAGAGTAGTAATGCTGGCAATTTGGATATGCCAAAGAGAAGCTGTGAAGTGCTTTCATTAAGTGAAAAGGTGAAAGTTCTCAACTTAATAAGGAGAGAAAAAATACCATTTGTTGAAGTTGCTAAGATCTACTGTACGAAAGAATATTCTATCCATGAAATTGTGAAGGAAAAAGAAATTCATGCTAGTTTTGCTGTTGCACTCCAAACTGCAAGTTATGGCCATAGTGCATTATAAGTGTTTAGTTAAGATGGAAAAGGCATTAAATCTATACAATAAGATATTTTGAGAGAGACCACATTCACGTAACTTTTATTACAGTGTATTGATATAACTGTTTTATTTTATCATTTATTTAATATTTTACCATGCCTAATTTATAAATTAAACTCTATCATGGGTACATAGGTATAGGAAAAAACGTATACATAGGGCTCAGTATTATCTGCAATTTCAGGCATCTACTGGGGGTACTGTAATGTATCCCCATGGATAAGGGGGGGTTACTGTACTGAAACAAAGTAAGGTGTATTCCAGGTATACAAATACAATTTAATATTTAAAATATATAATTAATAACAAGGCCAAAAGAGAAAACTTACAAAACTATTACAATTTGACAAAATTTAACTTTGACAAAATTTAACTTCCATTCTTGATAATTCTTAGAAAAATAAGAATAAAAGAATACATCAATGGAAAACAGTATGGGGGTTCCTTAAAAAACTAAAAATAGAGTTGCCACATGATCCTGCAATCCCATTCCTGAGCATATATCTAGAGAAAACTATAATTCAAAAAGATACGTGCAGGCTTCCCTGGTGGCGCAGTGGTTGAGAGTCCGCCTGCCGATGCAGGGGACACGGGTTCGTGCCCCGGTCTGGGAAGATCCCACGTGCCGCAGAGCGGCTGGGCCCGTGAGCCATGGCACCTGAGCCTGCGCGTCCGGAGCCTGTGCTCCACAACGGGAGAGGCCACAACAGTGAGAGGCCCGCGTACTGGGAAAAAGAAAAAAAAAAAAGATACATGCACCCCAATGTTCACTGCAGCACTATTTACAATAGCCAAAACATAGAAACAACCTAAATGCCCATTGACAGATGAATGGATAAAGAAGATGTGGTATATATATAGAATGAAGCATTACTCAGCCATAAAAAGGAATGAAATAATGCCATTTGCAGCAACATGGATGGACCTAGAGATTATCATGCTAAGTAAGTCATCATGCTAAGCAAGTCAGATAAAATACCATATGACATCACTTATATGTGTAATTTAAAATATGACACATGAACTTACCTACAACACAGAAACAGACTCACAGTCCTAGAGAACAGACTTGTGGTTGCCAAGGGGGAGGGGGGCTAGGGAGGGATGGATTGGGAGTTTGGGGTTAGCAGATGCAAATTATTGTACATAGAATGGATAAACAACAAGGTCCTACACAGGGAACTATATTCAATATCCTGTGATAAACCATAATGGAAAAGAATATGAAAAAGTATGTATATATAGGTATAACTGAATCACTGTGCTGTATAATAATTAACACATTATAAATCAACTATACTTCAATAAAATGAATTTTAAAAAAGGAATATACCAACATGATGTGGACCCCAGCTGTCATAAAATTTTATCATGTTCTGAAATGTGCACAAATATAACAGTACTATTATAACAATACATTATAAAACCAAGATAAATTAATATATTATTAAGTAGAAATAAAATGACACCAAAAAATCTAAATTAATAATTTAATGTCATACTGTTTTGTTGGAATTACATCCTGTTTACAACATGAATACGCCTCAGGTTCTTTTGTGTTTAGCACTCTTACGCTGCCCTGGGCTGTATAATGAATCAAATTTCACAGTATTTTTCTCTATCAGAACTACCACCAGGCCTCCATTTACACAGCCCATCTTGACATCATTAGGTGATCAATAAGATGTTGGAGGCAAAGAATAAGGAGCATCTAGGATAATTTGAGGTCTTTGTTTTTGGGGGTGACTGGCTAAATAGTAATCTTTAAGTAAAACAGGAATACTTGGGTTGGGAGGGGTGGCTAGATTACTTTTGATGATGAATTTGTGGTACCTGAGGGACAGCTAGATGGAGCTGTCTAATAGGTAAACGGATGTATGGATTTGAAGCTCACAATAGTAAGTCTTGGCCTGAAACAGAAATTTAGAAGAATGGTGGCTTGAAGCCAAAGAAGAACCTGTACAGGTATGGTTAGAGAAGCAGAAGAATCTTTCAAGAGAAACACAGGAGGGAAGTCAAGAGAAGAGAATTTTTTAATAGCAGTGTTAATTTCCACAGAGGCAACAATTAGGATTGAAATGAATTCTATTAATTGGCAGGTGATGGTGACTTCTGAGAGAGGGGTGAGAAAGAGACAGTAAGGTCAGTTATTTAAAGAAGCTTGGCTTCCAAGGAAAGCAGAGAGAGCAGTGCCTGGAAGATAGGAGAGATTATTCTTTCTAGTCTGAAGAGAGAAAGTCAGTGGAGGGGAAGAGGCTGATGACTTCAAGTCTATGAGAACAAAACTTTGTTTAGGTTACCTCTCTACCCCCAGCATCTATTAGGGTGTTAGTGTTTGGGACATAGCAAACACTCAAAAATATCAATATTTGCTGAATGTTGAATGAAGAAAGAAAAAGGGTGGGGTCAAGCAAGAAGGGGAGGGTCTTAGTAAGGAGGATGGGGAAGAGGCGATGGAGAGGGAAAAAAAATTTTTTGATCATCCGTTAAACTTCAGATTCTTAAAAAAAAAACAAAAAAACCCCTTCAGATTCTTTATGTTCAAAATCCTTGAAATAACCCTGAAAAGAAGGCATTATTGTCTCCATTTTACAGTCCATCAAAGCAAAGAGATTAGGTACCCAAGGTCATTCATCTGTTGAGGGATAGAGACAGCAGACACGGCTTTATCTGCACATAAAGCTCCTGCTCTTCCACTGCACCTTGAAAATGAACATATAAAATATGAAAGTAAAATAATTTGCTGAAAATAAGGGGAAAGAGGTTGAGTTGGAAGAGGGTAGTAAAAATATCTACTAACACCTGAGGAGGATGGACAAGGAACTGACCCAGGTCAAGTAAAAGGAGTGATGAGCAGTGTTGAGGACCTAACGAAATTCATCCTGGAGCAGCCCCAGTCTGCATGCCTTTGTGATTATGTCTAGTTGGTCTCAGCTGGAGTTTGTAGGGTGAATGCATGAAAGTGTGCACGGGGTGAGAGCAGTTCAAGTAATCATGTAGGTCTAATTTGGATAAGGAAGGAGTGAAGCCAGGAGGTAGCTGGGATACCCAGAGAAAACGGAGAGGTCACAGTAGTTGGATTTTACAATATTGAATGAGAAGCAATTTTAGTGGCGCAAAGGAGGGGTCTTCAATCACCATCATCTCTATTTCACTTCAACAAACTTCTCTAACCGCCCGCTCTTGCTGAGCTGCCCTACTTCTGTAATTTGCTTTTATGACAATATTAAAAGCAAGGGACACATTTGTTCTGGGTTACCTGATCCCTTGTAGTTAAATAAATATTTGCCCCAGACAAGGAGCTTATTAAAAATGAACAATGGAGACCATCAAATTTCATAACTCTATCAAAGTTTCTGTCCTTCACCCGCCACCCCACCTAGCACAAGACAGGGTCAGTGAACAACAGCAGTGACAAAAAGCTGAGCGGAAAGTCACCAGAGTTCTTGAATACCTGACTTAACACAAAGATTAACCTAACCCTTTTGTTTCCAGATACTTCCACTTAGTATAGTGGGGCTATTTTCCAATAGAAGTGTACTTATTTTGTGTGAGTCAGTCAGCTAGATGTGAGATATAAAACTGTGCTTACTATAACTTTTCAGAAATATATCTTTTTCAGAAATTGAAGAGTGTCTTACTATCATCAATATTAGATTGTCTCTTCTAAGATTGCTGTTATCTAAATAGTAGCAAGGAAATCTTTTTGATTGGACAAAAGTGATTGTAAAGAAGATACAGAACCATTAGAAATGTGGTAGTCCCATGACTTTACATCCACCTCAGAGGGTACCACAAACCTACCGCACCTATAGGTTTTCTGGACTTAACAAAAGCCCATATCAATCCCAGTCATAGATAGCCTGATACCTCCACAGTCTAGTCTCACAAACCCAAGAAAAACCCAGAACCTCAATATTATCAACCAGGGAACACTAGATAGTCAGTGTTTATCACTAACTAGTTAGCAAATGTATGAAGCTTATTACCCTCAACAAGCCGTATGTATGAAACTATAATTAGCTTCATAGAGAAAGCTAAGAAAGTAGTAGGTATATTTGCAGTTCAAAGAATAGAAGGAAAATGAGAGTAGAAATATTTGATCTGCATACCTTTGGAGATCAAGTAAAACAATGGACAGGGTGGTTAAGTGTCCTAACATAACTTTCATTTCTTATGTTCATGTGACCTCCATGTAGGACTATGGCTACAGCAGAATAAAAAGCTCAGGACTATTAACTCATCTCAAAAATCCAACTACTGTTCTGTATAAACATATATAACTCACATAGATTAATTTTCCTTTGGCCTAACAGACCAGACCAGTACTTTTCAAACTACAGGTAGTGAAATTGATTTTGTGGGTTACAACCTGATTTTATACAAAATGAAATATAAAAACATCAGGATGCATCACATATAGTATGATGTGGTGAAAATCTTTTTCTAGTGTGTGTGTATGAAATTAATATTTATTTCTTATTGTCAGTTACAGTCAAAAAAAGTCTGAAAGCCACTAGACTAGACTGCAACAGAATCAATCAGCAACCATGACTCATTTCCAAGGTCTAAATACTTTTTCAAAATTATTGACTTAATCCTCATGTAGCAGTCCAGTGAAGGAGATAAGAACAGTTATGCCTTGTTTGAAAATAGCTGGTCTCATTTTGAAAGTCAAACAGAAGTCTTGAGGGAATTAATTTTCAATCCATTTAACATATGCTAACTCCAAAAAAAAATGAACTGAGAATTCATAACACTGCTCCCTCTAAATATGCATTTCCTCCAAAATTAAAGATATCATTAGTACAAAAGTCTACTTCAGTGACAAAAAGGAAGAAGAGCTCTAAAGGCATGGGGTTTATTTTTTGACATTTTTCCCTACATAAAAGTTTTTCAATCTCTGTGAAACTCATTTTTATATTTGCTAACCACTACTGAACCTAAATGAACCCATCACTTACAACAACTCTCATCTTAAACATATTTTGATAGAAACTAAGAAGTTACTAATATGTTAGTAAGAATTATCCAGTCTACTTTTGGAGAGCCTTCGAGACTCTATAATCAGGCTTAGGGAATCCACTCAGAGCTTGAGTTTCAGTGATCAAGTGGGAGGAGTAGTTGATTCATAGGCACCATTTAACTGCCAACGAAGTCCAGCTTAGTTTGCCCCCAAATCCTGAAGCTATGTGGACCCTCTAGAGATGGCTCATCACACTCAGAAATCTGGAGGGGTAATATTAATGGGAAGTCCCTACAACTCGCAGAGCCTAAAGCCAACTCACTATTATAAAGTCACAAGGAAACTGCTGAAAGACACAATTGCCAAACCACAAAAACATTTACTGAGACTTTACTAGGTCTGGTGTTTCTAGGAGGTTAATTATTATGTACTTAATTAGCAAACACTTTCTTCATGTATATTTTCACATTTGATTACTAGGAAAAAGGGTGAGACTAAGAATTATCACTCTCCCTGTCTTACAAAGAGGTTGTAATAAAAAAAAGATGCCCAAATCTAACAAACCAAGAGAGTGGTAGAATGAGGTGCTTATCTTTTAACTCCTGGTCTAGTTGTCTTTCCCGACATGGCAGGAAGTCTTGCTCAGAAATCTGGAGGATGTCACTCTAAATGTCTGAGTTCACCAATCATTGGATTATTTCACTCTTTTTAACCTCTAGGTGGCTCTCTGTGACCCTACAGATGGTACTTACCTGACTAACTACAGCAAATTCTTATCAAGTAAGAAGATATAGTAGGAAAATTCAATTACTACCTCCATTTTAATCAGCTGAAAGGAGATTATATATACAAATGGCAGTGATATACAGTACATAGGAAAATGCTGTTACAGAGATTGGGAATGCAGTAAACTGGCAAGAAGTTACACAGGCTAGTAGTAGTAGTTCTTATGATTTAGCTTCTAGGCTCTACTGAACCAGTAACTCTCATAACTACCCTACCTGATGTTCAAAGTAGATGTGTTCTCTCACACATAAAGGTTTTAGAACTTACACTAAGTCAACATCATGCTACTCATTCAGAATTGATTTTAACGGGTCTCTGCTTTCTTTAAATGCACAGCTAATATTTATTTTTATATTGCCCTGTGTCAAAGGACTTTCAAAGAGATATAGACTAAAGATAATATAATAAATGTTACAATAGTAAAAGTTCTCTGACTGAAGATTTCCAACTTCACAGAAACTTGTAGCCCTACAAACACACATATATGTATGTTCTTTTTACATACTGCCAAATGCTTCTTTAGTCCTTTACCTAATCTGATATCACATTTCTTATGTTCTTGTGGCATTCTTAATAGTCTGGGATTAAGACAATTAAGTTGTCTTTAGGTGAATTTCTTAAGCTAAGTCTTGGTTCTCTTATGGGGATATCTACCTCATAGTAGTGTTATAATATATACTCATTCTAACTTGATAATCAAGACACATATACATTATTGATAGAATGTCATATATGATACATATATTCTGCCTAACTTGTAACCAAAGAAATTAATTCAATTAAATATTTGTGCTTATTAAATTGAGAAAGATTTTTAAACATTTGAATCATCTACTTTTAATGAATATGTGAGAAAACAAGTATTCTCTTATTCTGGTAGTGGGTAAGATAAGATAGTTAAATCTTTGTAATACAAAGCTTTAAAACATGCACATGCCCCTTGACTCAGAAATATAATTTCCAGAGACTTGTCCTAAGGAAGTAACAATTAAGCCAAAAGAATGTTTCTCAGAGTATTCTTTCATAGTATAAAACTGGAAATAAAATAAATGTCTTATAATAGCAAGTAGTTATAATTTATAAAAATAGGTCCACGCCATAAATTACCAGATGGCTATTACAAATAATGTTATAAAAACATATTCACTGCCATTAAAAGTCTTCTAAAGATACAGTGTTTAGTGGGGAAAAAAGGTTGCAAAACTGTATATATATTACAAAAATTATGTACCTAAACATATAGGTGCATATTCATGATGCTTGTAATTATGTCTAGGGATGTTAATCTTTCTACAGTGAACATTATTACTTGTGTAATAACTGTAACTCTGTTACACAGCTGAAATTAATATATAACATGAAGGTCAGTCCATTCTCTTTTAAATAAGCATAGTTTAAATAGTTTACAGTATGAGCAAATTGTTTTCAGTGCAAGGAACACTATTGACTGTTAAGGATCCTATATAGTCAGTACTTCTATTCTGTGGTGAAGGAGCAATTAAAAAAAATTCTAATTAGTTACAGACATTTTAATAAAATAGATTAAAGGTGAATTATTAGAAAATTAAAATTAAAAGGCATACAAACCTCAATTTTAATCAGATTCACAAAAAAAAGTTACTCTATCAAATTGCTAAAAAAGTTTCTAAACTCTTGCTCTCAATTTCTATATCTATCTTGTCACTGACAGGTAACAGTCCACAGACCATGCTTTCAGTACTGCTTGAAATGATTAAGAAATCTTTTTGCAGTGGACTAACAACCGTATTAAGTGGACTATATTTTGATCAGACATCTGGAGGCTCTTCTGCAACAGAAGATATTTCTCTAATAAACAGGAATATTTGGGCTCTTGCTCTACTATACTTATTAGTCTATAATGTTTTTCTAATGCTAATAAACATTTTCAACAGTCATATATCATTTTAAACCATCATTTTCCAAAAGAATCAAACACAACCTCATATAGTGGAATTAAGAGAATTAATATTCTTCAAATCATGGGGCAACAAGTAGTCATTAGGGCATTCCAAAGGGTATATGCCACATACACAGATGCACCTGGCTGACGGAAAATGTAAATGTTGGTATTGAGTTGAAGTTGCCTGTTTGCTCCCAGGGTTAAGCTGAAGAAAATGAGAAAGTTTGCCAGTCTCAAACTGGCAATGTGAATATAGTCTCTTGGGCAAAGGCTGAGTGAGCCTGTGCCACTCTACCTGAGGAATGAACCAATGATGCATTTCTGTGGACTCGGGACAAAGTAATAAAGATTGTAAACATCTTACTTTATGTCGAGATTAAAAAGAATTTAAGAGTCAACTGATTCTCTGAAAATATGTAGCTTGGTCTGCAGAAATAAAGGTTCACAGTCTAGCAGTTTACTGTCAAAGGCAAAAAAAAAAAATGGAAAGTGCTATGGATCAGAAACTGAGGATTCCCAACCAGTATTTACATTAATAGAGGATAGGGAAACACTTTATTCAATTACGATGTTTTTAAATTGCTGCAAGTTTAATCTGTTGGTAGAAAAATGAAAAAATACACCTAGTACAGTGCCTTACATACGGTAGGTACTCAATAAAAGTTCAATAAGAGTTCAGATCTTTGAACTGTCATAGAGGGGTAAGTCAAATGCTTTATTCTTAAGTTTTAACAAGTGAGAGGTGGAGAGCTAGATCAAAAATATGATGAGCAATGAATGATTTAGCATGAAAGGAATAGAAAGACTCTAGTAGAGTTAAGCAAAAGACAGAGGCAGAATCCAGAACTACAAAGAAGCCTCAAGAGAAAGCTGTGAAGTAGTAAATGAAGCTTCTAAAATAGTCAAAGGAAGATGCAACTTTGTAGGACTGAAGCCTTAACGGAAAAAATTTCTCACTGAAAGCTAAGAATGGTGAAATTGAATCCATGAAGAAACTTGGAGTATTAGATTCTTCTTTTTCCCCACCTCATACAAAGTGTGTGTTTTTAAAATTGAGGCATTATATACACAAATTGAGGCATTATATACATAATAGTGCATAAATCCCCATGTGCAAGCCTGATAAATTTTTACATACGTACAAACCCACATCAAGATACAGAACATTTCCAGTGCCTCCTACCAGTCAGTAACCCCACCACCACTTCCACCTACCACAAACTGGTCACCATTGATCAGCTTTGCCTGTTTTTGAACATCATGGGATCATACAGAATGTACTGTCTTGTGTCTGGCTTTTTTTTCACTCAACCTTATATTTTTGAGATTCATCCATATTTTTGTGGGCATCAGTAGTCTGCCCCTTTTTACTGCTGGGTAGTACTCCACTATACAAACATACTACAAATTTGCTTATCCATTCTCGTGTGGATGGACATCTGGGTTGTTTCAGTCTTCTGCTATTATGGATAAAGCCGCCATATATGAGCATTACTGTACAAGTCTTTTGGTGGACATAAACACCCATTCTCTTGGGTATATGCCTAGAACAGACTGCCAAGTCACAAGGCAGGCGTGTGTTTAACTACAGTAGATCAGGCCAGTTTTCTAAGGTGGTTATATCGATTTACTCTCCTATTAACGATGCTTAAGAGCTCTCATATAAAGTTATATTTTAAAAAGCTCTTTAACTGAAACACAAGGGCTTTAAGACTTTTTGGTTTTTGTATTGTTTTTTGTTTTTCCATTTTTTAGAGTAGGGGTAACATAAGCAGAGTGCTCACACCTCGGGGGATACACAAGATGATTTCAGGGGGTCTGAGAAGAAAATAGTACAACTTCTATCTTAGTTTCTTATTCTTTCACCTAAAAAGTAAATTTTTACTAATATCCAATACATCAATTAACACTAGTGTGCTTATTTACATAATTATATTTATTCACTTTAGGCATACTGTGACTTATTGCCATTTTTGTGTGCCTGGTTGAGTAGAATTATGGAACATCTACTTCTAACAGAATTCTCGCTAAACGAACAAGTGGCTAAAGGAGTCCTACAAAGATGACACTAATAATGTAAGCACAAGCAAACAAGGAAATGGCCAAGCTGACAGTTCTATTCTATAATATCTCTTTAAAAGATAAAAACTGTGACAATCTAGTCAGATCTCACAAGAAGGAGGCAAAAAAATTCCAAAAATTAGTACTTTTTAAAATATAAACTTAATCTAGTACTATTAATGACATTTTGCCAATAAGAATTTTAAAACATAAAATATCATCTATATCATCTGTCATCCCTATTAGTTTTTTTGTATTTATCTTATAATATATATAATAGTACAAAGTACATGTAGATGTAATTTTAAAGTAAATTTACACATATCAGAGATGCATGCTCTATTTTTCTTTTTTCTTTACCAACAAGGTACACAATCAAAAGCCTTCAGAGGGACTTCCCTGGTGGTTCAGTGGTAAAGAATCCACCTTCCAATGCAGGGGACTCGGGTTCGATCCCTGGTCAGGGAACTAAGATCCCACATGCCATAGGGCAACTAGGCCTGCGCACACGCCACAACTGGAGAGAAGAACTAGAGAGAAGCCCGCATGCCACAGTGAAAGATCCTGCATGCCACAACTAAGACCCTATGCAGCCAAAAATAAAAAATAAATAAAATATTTTTTAAAAATTAAAAAAAAAAAGGCTTCGGAGACTCTTGTTTTAGCATAAGTATTTTTTAGTATTAAGCTAGTTAATCCTTAGGCATAAATGAACTTCTAATTTTTAAAGTCATATACAGCAAGTATACTCCATTAGAAACAGCCAGTTGCTATTTAATGTTAAAATAATATATCTGAAAAGGGAGGAGGACAAGAATCAACTGGGAAGAGGCATAAGGGAACTTTCTTGGGTACTGGTACTGTTCTGTCCCAGTAGGGGCTAGCATTACACCAGTGTATACATTTGTCAACTCACTGAATGGTACATTTAAGGCAAGTGTGTTTCAGTCTATGTAAATTTTACCTCAAAAGGAAAAAAAAGAATCTATTAAAAATATTGACCTCTAGTTAATGAAATACATTCTGGAGTGTCTAGGAGTAAATTATCTGCAACTTACTTTGAAATGCATTAAAAAAAGATGGACTGCTGTATGGATAGAGGGATGGATATGTGAACAAATAGGTGACATAGCTAGTATAACAAAATGTTAAGTGCAGAATCTAGGTGGTAGATATATGGCTGTTCACTATACAATTTTTTAAATTCTCTATATGTTTGAAATTTTTCATGATAAAATGCTGGACAAATAACAAATCTACGTAATAGCTGAAAATTTTAAATAGTGTAGTGATACAGGGGAAAAATTAGAAATTCAAAAAGCAAAACAGATAGGAGCATTCAAGTACTGCTGCTTAGTGCTTTTACATACAATAAATCTGTGAGGTGAGAATTATCCCTATTTTACAGACTAGTAAACTGAAACTTAGATTACAGAACACACCCTGGGCACAGAGTGTGAAGCTCAGCCAAAAGCTGAAACCAACCTGATCAAATTTACTAGATGTCTGAATCCTCTAGGCTCACATTCCGCACAAGGGGATTCCTAGGACCGAAACAAATGTCTTTTCTACAGCAGAGAAGTCACTTCTCCATGCCACGTGGACCAGCTCTGACCATCAGAAAGCTCCTCCCCATAGCGTGAAGAAATGTTTCCTCCATGTTCTCCCTCCTATGTTTCATTCCTTATGGCCATATACTGATAGAATCCCAACATGGCTGGCCTCCGTATCAAGGGATAATATTTGAAATTTAAATAAGTAGGATTCCCCCCCCATACTTGATAATATCATCTACAAAGCTATAGCTAGGTGTAAAGTGGGGATACTATCTCACAGAATTGGGATGAAAATAAAACGAGAACACTGACACATTCAACTGTAACAAAGAGTAGGGACTCAAATATCTTTCTTCTTTTTCTAACCTTTACCTTTCTTTGGAAATTACAACATGCCACTCACTATAAAATATTTTTTAAAAATTAGAGAGACTTAGGTCCTTCCCTTGAGGAGCTCGCGTTAAATGTGAACAGACACACATTTTTTCCCCTGTATTTACTGTATCTTATCTAACAATGTAATTGATTTTATTTCCTCATTTTATTTTCCATTTTGCCTTGGTTTGGAATTATAACTCCTAGGAATTTTATGTACAATTAAATACACAACTATGACTACTTCTGCAGCACTTTTTTGTTTCAGAATTACTACAGGTGGCCAACATATGCAAGCAACATGTTAATGAAATTTTAAGTCTATTTTCTTTTTGACCCTCAGGAGATGTTTTTCAGAGGTAAGATTAAAGAAAGCCATTGTGTTACAAGAAAATGACCAACTGGTGATGCTAACTTTTAATTCACTTTTAACTATGTATAAACATATGTGCTCTATAGCTGTTTATTTCTTACTTGACGAATATACTCAAGGGGTTCCCTAAAGGACTCCTAAAGTAACAAATCTTGCCCCAAAACATTATGGCACTGTAGTAGGAAAAATAACCCATTATTCCACCATGAAAACTTTGCCTTATTTAAGGAAAACCTACAGTTCAGATGTGGAGAAAAGTTATTTGCACAGCCTCACGAAATCTGAATAAGACTTTTTTCCCCTTGAAATCTGAGGTTGTTAGTGTTGGAAGGAATCCTAGAGATGATCATTTTACAGTTGCAGAAACTGATATTCAGACAGTTGAGATGATTAGCTCATAACAGAGCCCAGACCAGATGCCAGGGTCCCCCAATTCCTGACCCAGTGTTCTTTCCATTTTACAATGGCATGACAAACTAAAAACAAAAAAAGTGATTATGTCCATCCATTACTTCAACTTCACTAAATTTCAGTCTGGCCACCCATGATGTCACTTCCTTTTGTGAATGGGTGTATTTGGGGGAGGGGGGAATCTCAGTACCTTCACTTGCATATAATACAACATATTTAGAGCCTGCACTCATATTTATGCCACTATTTCCCATGTCTACTTCTATTCCTCAAGTTTACTAACATAATCTTCAACATGCTTTGACCCTCCTTTTCACTGTTTCTTATTTCAAACAATTAACTGCCAACTGTTATAAAATAAAAGTAAAAGGGATTTATTTTAAGACACAAAGCACACGTTAGTAAAGAACCTAATAAAATTTAATGTTATGTATTACACGCAGATGCTTTCTAGAGAAAGAGCCCAGCGAAAACCCTGCTACACAGAATGAGAGCGCTATTGTGGACTGTTGTGGGAGGCCGAGGATAAGGTCTGGGATCTGACCTAAAACAAACATGGAGGTGAAAAGGCACGAGAAGCTTACAGGACACACCAGCCACTGCCAAGCTGCAAGCTCCCGGCTATTTGGTGTCGGTTTAAAAGAACCATGGGCACCAAGGATGCACGTACCCCAGGACAAGGATAGGGCTGGCGGGGCACCCGGAATCGCGCTCAGGGAAAACTCAACAAGTCTGGATGGCGAAGGATGCAACGAGAGACGGATGAATGACTGCCAAGAGGCTCCTGCTGGCTCTGAATGACCACTACCCCTTTCCAGGATTTGCGCCGCGGGCACCCGCCGGCTCTCCGACAGCCATTTGCACTACGCTCCCCTACGTACCCCGACGTTCGCCCGGGACCGCGGTGTCTACCAACGACCCTGCCCGGAGCGATGGCTCCACTCCAGGCCCGCTTCCCGGCGGCGCGGGCTCCCGGTCACCACCGGCTTTCCGGGAGGAAGGCAGCAGCGGGCCTGCCGGGGCCGGAGCCGCCTTCGAAAGTGGGCGGAAGGATGGCGGCCCTCGCGGGGTGCGGGCGCGGCCCGAAACCCTCGCCTCCGGCGCGGCCCCGTCCTCCGTGCGCAGCGCCGCCCGCGCCCTCAGCCCCGGCCGCAGTCGGCCGCTCGCGGCGGGCTCCGCGCTCCGGGCTGAGGCGATGGGGAAAGGGGGCGGGCGCGCCATCATGAAGGGGAAAATGGTGGGCGGGCGGGCCCGCGCGCGGCCGCCGTACTCACCCGGGCCGGCCAGTGCGGATAGCCCTTCATCTTGGCGAAGACCAGGTCGCCCGCCTTGTACTCGCGGGGCCGCGGACGCGCCATCCCGGCCGCTCCCCTTCCTGGTCGTCCTTGGGCGCCGCGAAGATGCCGGGAGGCCGCCCCCCCGCGGGCCAACAGACTGCGCCGCGCTCCCCGCGGGCCTTGAGCCGGGCGGGCGGGCGGACGAGCGGCCGCTCCGACGAAGGGAAGCGGCGAGGCGGCAGCTGGGGCGAGGGGTGGGCGGGGGGCGCAGCAGGCCCGGCAAATCACCGCCCGGCAGCGGGGGAGGGGAGCCCCCGGCCGCTCGGCTCTCCCCGCGCTGAGGTTCCCCGCTGCCGCCGCCGCGCGCTGCTCACAGGCGCCGCGTCGCCTGCCTCATGCCGCCGCCGCCGCCGGCGGCCTCTTTCCCGGGCTCCCGGGCGCGGCGCGAGCACCGGGCCTCGCGCTTCCTCCGAATTCCTCCTCGGGCAGCGACCGCAAACACGATCTTATTATTGTTCTCGCGCGCGCTCAACATCCCCCCCCCACCACCACTTCCCGCTCCCCACCCCTCCCCTCCAGGGCCGGCCGGTTAATTCCTAGGTACACGGCCGGCTTTCGCGCAGAAACCGAGCGCGCCAGCCCGGCTGCTCGGCGGGCGGGCAGTGGGTGAGTCTTCCCCCAGCACCGAAGCCCGCGCCGGGCGGGCGGGAGCGCCTACTCCAGAGGCCGCCCGC
This sequence comes from Phocoena sinus, assembly GCF_008692025.1. Lineage (NCBI taxonomy): Eukaryota > Metazoa > Chordata > Mammalia > Artiodactyla > Phocoenidae > Phocoena > Phocoena sinus. The sequence goes on along the minus strand of NC_045764.1, from coordinate 35,791,991 downwards.
CGCCCGCTCTCTTTTGTTCTTGGCCCGGAGCTGCCAGCCGCAGCCCAGCCAATCACCACCTGGCCGCCCCCCTCCCCACCCGTCCGCGCCACATCGGGGGCGCTCCCACCGGCGTCCCCAATCCCACGGCCACCTCCTGCTGACTGGTCTCCCTCCCGGCTCCCCGCCGCGGGCCGCTTCTGCGAGTGCTCTCGGGTGAGTGGGGTACAAAGGCGCTGCAGGCCGGGGGCCGGCCGCGCGAGGGGACCCGCTACCCAGAGCATCAGGCTGCTGGAAAGAGCACCGCTCTGGAGTCAGCGACCTTGTTGGGGTCTCACCCTAGGCTTGCCCTTCACAATGCGGTGTGACCCACCCAGGGCAAGCTGACCGGAGTCACCGGAGGTTATCTCATTTGCCAAGCGGGACAGTCGGGATTCGAACACGGATCTCCATAACTCCAAAGTCCGGAAGCGGTTATGCTTTTCCATGCGTGGGCCTTATAGGCCTGTAGTTTTGTGAAAGGGACTTATTCTGGCAGGTCACTCGTTTCCAGTCCTGGCAACATTTTGGACAAAGTTTTTTTGAATCTGCCCAATGAATGCTGCCTCTCGCATCATTCTGAAGCTCATCTTTAAGAAATCAGCTGACGCAGCTCCTGAGCGTAACGGACTTTCTGTGGTCCTCATCTTGTCTCCTTGTTTGTGTCTGTCCCCTCTTCTAGGCTTTCTTGCCCTCTCCCCCTTTTATAGAAGCTACAGTTCCTCCCAGCATTTGCCTTCCTCACTTGCTGTGTAGAATTGTGCGTGTGTTTTAACCCCTGCTCGTGTTCCTTTAATGGGGCTTTAAATTCTCTAGGCTTCCTGTGGATTGTTTACTTTAATAGTGCTTAACATTATCTACTAATGCATCTCCTTACTACTTGCATCTGGTGATTTTCCTTTTTAGATATTTACCCTTCCTCACCAGTCCTACAGGTTCACCTTTTCCTGTTTTCTCACTGTAGACTAGTCTAGGTCCTTTTGCCTCTGTTGCAAGAGCCTGTGTAAGTCTTAGTGCCTTCGGGCTGCTATAACAAAATACTGTAAATACTGTAGACTGGGTGACTTGTAAACAACAGAAATTTATTTCTCACAGTTCTGGAGACCGGGAGGTCCAAGATCAAGGCATAGACAATTCATTGGTCTGGTGAGGGCCTGCTTCCTGGTTCACAGAAAATAGTCTTTTCTCTGTGTCCTTACATGGGGTAAGGAGTAAAGGGGAGGAGAGTGAGGGAGCTCTCTGGATCTCTTTTGTAAGAGCACTAATCCCATTGATGAGGGCTCCATCCTCATGATCTAATCACCGCCCAAAGGTCCCACTTCCAAATACATTGGTCATTAGGATTTAACATGAATTTTGGGAGGATACAAACATTCAATCTATAGCAGCCTGCTAATGTGTCTCCCACCTCTAGGACTGCCATGTATACCTGTCATCATGTCATCATGCCCTGCTCATGAACCTGTGAATGGTTCCTATATCCTCTTATGCCAAAACCAGATCCCTCTGACCAGCTGCCAAAGCCCTAGCTGTTGGCTGCTCTCCCCACATGGTCCTGCCTCCCTCTGGGCACAAATTAGAGATAGGGGAGAGGAGAGAAATGAGAGGGGAAAGGTGGTCAGTTGGAAGCCATGGGAGGACTTTAAATAGGGGAGGGGCACGATCATAGTTTGGGTTTAGACAGATTATTCTGGGGGCCTGGGTGGAGGTGGATTTGAGGGTGAGAGTCTGGAGGCAGGAGCTCAGCTGGCGGGTGGGGGGCTCTCTCCAGAAGAGAGAAGACAAGGGCTGAGACAGGTCTTGCTGACTCACTGAGCAGTATGTAGCAAGGAAGAAGGAGGAGTCAAAAACTCTTCCCTGGCCTCTGGCTTAAGCAATGGGATGATTAGTTTTTTGTTGTTTGTTTGGTTTTTTTTGCGGTACGTGGGCCTCTCACTGGTGTGACCTCTCCCGTTGCGGAGCACAGGCTCCGGACACGCAGGCTCAGTGGCCATGGCTCATGGGCCCAGCTGCTCCGCGGCATGTGGGATCTTCCTGGACCCAGGCACGAACCCGGGTCCCCTGCATCGGCAGGCGGACTCTCAACCACTGCGCCACCAGGGAAGCCTGGGATGATTAGTTTTTTTTTTTTTTTTTTTTTTTTTGGGATGATTAGTTTTGACATTCACTGAGATGAGGAAATCCATGAAGAATGGGCAATTTGGAGATGAGATCATGATTGGTTTTGTGTGTTGAGATTTCCCGGGGTATCCAGAGAGAGATGCTTTAGTGGAGAGCTGAATACACAGCGTAGGGAGAGTGGTCAAGGTAGAACATAGAGACCTGAGTGACTTCAGTAGATAAGTGGTGGCTGAAACCATGAGGGAGGTTCCTAGGAGACCGTGTAGAATGTAAAAAGCAGTGGTGAGGAAGGAGCCAGGTAACACCAACATTTAAGGGTCAGGCAGAAGAAGACGAGGAGTGTGGTCCTGTAGGAACCAAAGAATTAAAGAATTTCCAGAAGGAGGGAGATGTCCAGATACATGCCACAGGGAGGTCAAGTTAAGATAAGGGAGGCGATGGCTCCATTTAATCTGGTGATTGAGAAGTATTTGGTGTCCTTGTTGGGAACTGTGTCACTGAAATGGTGATGAGAAGAAACCAGAGAGCAGTGGCTTGAGATGGGAATGAAAGGTGAACATGTGGAAGCAGGAAGTGTAGACAGCTCTTTCCCAGCGGTGGAGAAGGAATAGCCCAAAAGCATGCCAGGAGAGTTTTTCTGTTGTGATTATTTGGCTGGATTTTAAAGATTGGAGAAATTTGAGTTTGTTATTAGGAGAAGGAGCCAGTAGAGTGGTTGAAGACAGAGTCCAAAGAAGGGACACTTGATGGGGGTTTGGTTATATCGATACTGTGGAGATTTCTCCCAGTCTAGGCTTTGGTTTCAGGTTTTTAATTGAGCCTCGGCCTGACTGCTCAGCACACATTTTCTGCCTGCCTCTCCTGCCGTACCAAGTCACACTTAATGACACACGCATGTGGGATCCCCTTATAGGCTCCCTCTGACTGGTCATCGGGAATCTCCTAATGTGCTTGGCTAAGAGCCCATCTGTTTTGCAGCCAGGTTGGATGCAGACCACCTTGTCAACACAGTTTTGCCAGGGATGAAGCATTGCTCTGTGGCTTTCACTGCAGACAGAGCTTTCAGACTGGGTCCTCCGCTTTTATGCAAAGGATTGTTCCTATGGCTATTCCAGAACAATGCTCTACTCAAATATTTAACAGATAATAAGTAACCCTTTAGAGATACCACTAAGACCATTAAAAGAATCTGATGTATTTTATTTTAATCAATGTGGCCCCAAGAGCTGGTCTATTTGCTATGTCAAAATAGAATACATTAATTTTACCTGAAAATTGAAAGGATCTCCATTCACAAATGGTGATAATATCAACTTCCTTTGATCACCTGATTTCAGCATCCTCAAATCCCGATGGGCTACTACATCTCCCTGCCCTTGGCTACCTGATCTATTTTTTGCCACTCCTTACACATCCACACACGTTGTCAACCCTGTCCTGTTTTCAACCTTCCCCTTTCATATCTTGGCTCAGCTTACTGAAAAAACTCTTTTAACAGTTCCTTCAAATCTTGCCTCCCAATTCAACCATTCCACGATGCTTCAATTACCTACAATCTATTCCTCCACCCAAAATTATATATGAGATTATATATCTAAAGCACTTGGAACAGTGCCTGGCACATACTAAGTACTCATTAAATGTTAGTTTATATTGTTGTCTTTGTTGTTAACATGGTGTGGTGAAAAGAATTATGGAAAAGGAGTTGGGAAAATTTGGTGTTACACACACACTCGGTATGTCAGAAGGGCACTCCCTGGACTTTGCCTCAGAGTTCATTTCTATTACTTTTGCCACTAGGGTTATCTCTCAAATATCCTTTGACCCAGTCCCAGAAGAACTGGTCTCATATTCTTTGAAAGAGAAAGGATCATAAGATATTGACACCTTTGTGACAGTCAAATAGAAGGACTCTAATATACTACTTGTGGTGAGAGAGGGAACTCCCACCTTAGTGTGAGCACCAGGAAGTTCTAGGTTGGCAAAAGGCATCATAAACTCAGCATCAGCCACGATGGGGCAGGGTAGGGGTCAAAGGTTGGGGTCAGCATTGCTGGAGGGAGGGTGGGTAACGGCAGCAACTGTACTCAGGCCACAATGTATAGAAACAGAGAGCCCCCCAATAATAACCCTAGATGCATATTAATGTTCTCTGAAGACATACTTGAGTCACCTGGATCTTATTTGGGGAAGGAAAGGGATATTGTTTAGGTCCTGGGAATTTTCCTCCCTGATACTGACAGTCCAAGGCTGTTTCTATTAAGACTGTTCTCATTCTTCTGCCTTCACTGTCCTGTCTCAGGCTGAGAAACAAACTGGAGAATTTTAGTGAGTTATCAGCTATTTGGGAGAAGAGGTGATTCAATATGTAGAAAGTACTAAAGACGAAGAATTTGCAAATTTAGCGACCACTTTGGCTAGTATTGTTCCAATATTTGTGTAAATGCTGCTGAAGAGAGCCTTGGATCAACAGTTAGCATTCATTTCTTCATTGATTGATTGAACAAATATTTGTCAAATACTGCTATGTGTCAGCCATTGTTCTAGGACTAGAAGTCATGGACAAGAAGGAGGATGGTGAGGGAATCAAAAACATGTCAGATGAAGTAGTGTTGCAGGAGTTACGAGAGGCCAGTGTATCTAATGGTATCCATCTGAAGGGCTGCTGTGTGGAGTGAAGGATGTGGGAGAAATGATGCGTTGCTAGCTCTAGCCCTAGCCATTGTGAGGCGTAGTAACTTCCACTTTCACCCTCTTGGAACCCTGGCCCACCGTGTAAATACAGTAAGTCCCCTACATACAAATGAGTTCTGTTCCTGGAGCGCGTTCAGAAGTCCAATCTGTCCGTAAGTCCAAAAAAGTTAGCCTAGGTACCCAGCTAACACAACCGGCTCTATAGTACTGTACCGGAATAGGTTTATCATACTTTACACAAAAAATACATAAAAAACAAACAAGCACAAAAAATAAAGAAAACATTTTGACTCTTACAGTACAGTACCTTGAAAAGTACAGTAGTACAGTACAAGAGCTGGCATCCAGGGGCTGGCATTGAGTGAGTAGGCAAGAAGAGTTACTGACTGGAGGAGGGCGAGGAGGTGGGAGATGGTAGAGCTGAAGGATCGTCAGCAATAGGAGATGGAGGGCGAGCTGTGATGTCACTCACTCCTGACGTTGCTGGCACAGGTTCTGGTTCCTTGCTGGAACCAGGTGCACGCTTGCGTCTTTGAAATTTCACAACTTGAAGGGGAGTTACTGTAATTACAAATACCCTGCTGGTATGGAAGGGGAAGGGGCACGTGGAGAGAGACAGGCCCTGGAGAATGAAAGATTACAGAGAGGGAGAGAGAGAGACACACCTAGACGGCCCCCAACTCTTCTGATCTCCCTACTTAATTAAGGTGCCAGACATGTGAGTGTAGCCATCTTGGGTCCTCCAACCCCTGTAAGCTACAGGCAGTCCTTACTGAGCCTGGCTCAAATTGCAGAATCATGTGCAAGTAAATGGTGATGATTGTTTTAAGCCACACAATTTGGGGATGGGTTGTTATGTAGCCACAGATAACTGAAACAGGGTTTAATTAGCAGATTAGATACAGCTAAAGAGAGCTTGTGATCTGGAAGATAGGTCAAAAGGAAAGATATTCAGACATAAGCCCAGAGAGATTAAAGGAAGGAAAAAACAGAAAAGAATGTAGTATAGCCACACCAGCTTTCTATTGGTTAGTATTTCTAAGGTATTTTCTATCTGTGAGATATGGTGAGAAAGTCTAATATGAAGTCTCAAATGTTGAGGGGAGAGAGAGAAAATGGGATAGAAGCAGTATTTGTAGCCATGATGGCCAAGAATTTTCTAAAACTGATTAAAGTTATCAAGGCATGGATTAAAAAGTATTTTGAATGATGAATTACTTGGGTTATATATATGGAGAAATAAAAATTCACAAAAAGTGAGATGAGGTGCATGGAATAAAAAGGCCCTAGATCCCAAGATAGTACAGAAAGTGGGGAAAACATATTACATTTTAATAATTTAAAGATTCATGTCATGATCTGTAGGATAACAACTAAAAGAATAATAAAAAGAATTCTCAACTAATGGGTGCAATAACAAAATAGTAAAATAATACAGAACCCAAAAAGGTAAGAAAGAAGAGAAAAAGGACATAGAATAGTGGATTAAATATGAGATAAATATTCATAATTATTTTAACCCAAAAATATCAGTGATCACATTAAAGGTAAAAGGAACAAATACTCCAATTACAATTAAAAGTTTGTAAGACTGGATTAAAAAGACATTGGCGTTATGCTTTCAAGAGATGTACCGTAAGAGTACTGAAAGTAAAATGATTAACAACAACAAAAAAACCCTTGCAAATATCAATAGAAATGGCTTTACTAACATCAGACAAAATAGACTTTACAACCCAAAGCATTACTATAGATGAGTGGCTCTCAAGTAGGAGCGATTTTGCCCTCCAGTGGACATTTGGGAATGTCTAGACTTTTTTTTTTTTTAACATTTATTTATTTGCCTGTGCCGTTTTTTTTTGTGGGGGGGGGGGTTCGTTGGGTCTTTGTTGCTGCCCGCGGGCTTTCTCCAGTTGTGGCGAGTGGGGACTACTTTTCATTTTGGTGAATGGGCTTCTCATTGGTGTGGCTTCTCTTGTTGTGGAGCACAAGCTCTAGGTGCGCGGGCTCAGTAGTTGCGGCACACGGGCTTAGTTGCTCCGTGGCATGTGGGATCTTTCCGGACCAGGGATCGAACCTGTTTCCCCTGCATTGGCAGGTGGATTCTTAACCACTGAGCCACCAGGGAAGTCCCAGTGCCAGGTCTTAGTTGTCACATGCTGGATCTTCGTTGCCGTGAGCAGGATCTTCCTTGCAGCATGTGGGATCTAGTTCCCTGACCAGGGATTAACCCCTGGACCCCCTGCATTGGGAACTTGGAGTCTTAACCACTGGACCACCAGGGAAGTCCCTATTCATATAGTTTTGATTGTCATGGGTAGGGTCGGGATGCTACTGGCATCTAGTGGGTAGACAACAAGGATACTGCTAAACATCCTACCGTGCACAGGACAGCACCACCATACCCACTCAACAAAAGAATTCTCCTGCCCAATACGTCAATAGCACCACAGTTGAGAAATGCTGCTATAAAGGGACATTACATAAAAATAAAAGGGTAAATTCACCAGAAAAAAATCAAAAGCTTAACGCATACGCTAATAACATTGCCCTAAAATATATAAAGCAAAAAGTTTACAGAACTACAAGGAGAAGACACAAATCCACATTTATGGTGGGATATTTCAACAAAATTCTCTTAGGGACTGATAGAAGTGGACAAAAAAAAAAGAATAAGAATGTATGTGATTTATCAAAAATCTACAAACAATAAATGCTGGAGAGGGTGTGGAGAAAAGGGAACCCTCTTGCACTGTTGGTGGGAATGTAAATTGATACAGCCACTATAGAGAACAGTTTGGAGGTTCCTTAAAAAGCTAAAAATAGAACTACAATATGACCCCACTACTACTGGGCATCCCACTACTGGGCATATACCCAGAGAAAACCATAATTCAAAAAGAGTCATATACCACAATGTTCGTTGCAGCTCTATTTACAATAGCCAGGACATGGAAGCAACCTAAGTGTCCATCGACAGATGAATGGATAAAGAAGATGTGACACATATATACAATGGAATATTACTCAGCCATAAAAAGAAACGAAATTGAGTTATTTGTAGTGAGGTGGATGGACCTAGAGTCTGTCATACAGAGTGAAGTAAGTCAGAAAGAGAAAAACAAATACCATACGCTAACACATATATATGGAATCTAAAAAAAAAAAGTTCTGAAGAACCTAGGGGCGGGACAGGAATAAAGATGCAGACGTAGAGAATGGACTTGAGGACATGGGGAGGGGGAAGGGTAAGCTGGGATGAAGTGAGAGAGTGACATGGACTTATATATACTACCAAATGTAAAATAGATGGCTAGTGGGAAGCAGCCGCATAGCACAGGGAGATCAGCTCGGTGCCTTGAGACCACCTAGAGGGGTGGGATAGGGAGGGTGGGAGGGAGATGCAAGAAGGAGGAGATATGGGGATATATGTATATGTATAGCTGATTCACTATGTTATAAAGCAGAAACTAAAACACCACTGTAAAGCAATTATACTCCAATAAAGATGCTTAAAAAAAAAAGAATGTATGTGATTTAAGTAACGTAAGTAATAAACACAATCTTATTGATATATTTAGAACACAGTACCAAATATCTATAGAATACACATTTTCAAATATATATGTAACATTTACCAAAACGTACCATATGCTGGTTCTTAGAGTTAATCCCGACAACTTCCAAAGGATAAAATTAGGCATGGTGTGTTCTCTGCCCACAGTGGAATTAAGCTGTGAAGTCAGTAACAAAAAGAAAACTTGGAAATTCCAAAATATTTGGAAATTAAACAATATTTTTAGTGTCTAATTTTCAATAACCCATGAGTCAGGAAATTACAATGGAGATCAAAATATATTTTGAAGTGAATAATATTGGAAACACAATGTATCTAAACTTGTGAGATGAAGTTAAAGCTGTGTAGAGAGTCTTAAATGCATATACCAGGGGGAAAAGGATGAAAAGCAATGATCTCAAGCATTCATCTCAACAACTTAGGAAAAGAACATAAAGGTAAACCCAAAAAAGGAGAAGGAAGGAAATAACAAAAAGCAGAAGTTAATAAACCATAAAAATATATCACAGGATAAACAAAGCTTGTTTTCTAAAGGGCTAATAAAATGGATAAGCCTCTGTCAAGACTGATCAAAAGAAATAGCGAAAGAACAAATAACAAATGAGAAATGAAAAGGGGGACATCACTTCAAGTTCTACAGATATTTAAAATAATAAAAAAGTCATTGCAGACAACTTTGTGCTGTTACATTTGGAAATTTAGACGAAACTGACAACATACTAGGAAAACACTTCTTACCAGAATTCAAACAAGAAGAAAGAGAACTGTGACTAGTCCTAAATGTACTACCGAAAGAAATTCCATCTGTAAGTGAAATCTGCCCCCAAAGAAAATTCCAGGCCCAGATGGCTTCACTAATATATTACACCAAACATTTTAGGAAGAAATAGTGCCAATTCACAGAAACTCTTTCAGAGAATAGAAAAAGAGAGAAGACTGGAAAGTTGTTTTATGAGGCCAGCACAATCTTAATATCAAAATCTGACAAGTATATAATACAAGAAAGGAAAACTATATACCAGTCACTCTCACAATACAGATAAAAAAATCTCAACCAAAATGTCAGCAAACCAAATGCTGGTATACATAAAAAGAATAATATATCATGACAAATTTGAATCTAATCCAGAGTGCAGATTGTTTAACATTGAAAATTAATGTCATTCACAACATTAATATAGTAAAGGAGAAAAATCACATGATCCTTTTAAGAAATTCAGGAAAAGTGATAAAATTCAGCATATATTTTTAAAGCAACAGCAAACTAGGAATAGATAGGCACTTTCTTAATAGAATAAAGGGTATATACAAAAATCTATAACAAACATCATACTTAATGGTGAAACATTGAAAATTTTCCCTATGACTGTGAACAAGGCAAGGATATCTGCTATAACACCTTCTGTTCACGATTGTACTAGATTCTTTAGCTTATGAATTAAGGTAAAGAGAAAAAACAGGGACTTCCCTGGTTGACACAGTGGCTAAGAATCTGCCTGCCAATGCAGGGAACAAGGGTTCCAGCCCTGGTCCGGGAAGATCCCACATGCTGCGGAGCAACTAAACCCATGTGCCACAACTACTGATCCTGTGCTCGAGAGCCCGCAAGCCACAACTTCTGAAGCCCATGCACCTAGAGCCCATGCTCTGCAACAGGAGAAGCCACTGCAATGAGAAGCCCGCATGCTACAACGAAGAGTAGCACCTGCTCACCGCAGGTATAGAAAGCCTGCGCACAGCAATGAAGACCCAACGCAGCCAAAAATAAATAAATAAAATAAATAAATTTATAAAAAAAGAAAAAAAAACGAAGTATGAGGATTGGAAAAGAATAAATGTACTGTTATTTGCAGATGACATAATTATGTATGTACTAAGTCTAAAAGAACCTATAGATAAACTGTTAGAATTAATAAGTGAATTCAACAATGTCACCAACAAAAGGTCAATATAGAAAAATGATCAATTGCATTTCTATACACCAGCAATAAACAATTAGAAAATGAAATTTTAGAAATGCTATCATTTTCAATAGCATCAAAAACACCAACTGCTTAGGAATAAATTTCATGAAAGATTTGTTAGAACTTTGCACAGAAACTATATTATTTAGAGAATTTAAAGAAGAACTAAATAAATGAAGAGATATACCATTTTCATAAATTGGAAGACTCAATATCATAAATGTGTTATTCCTTCCCAAGGTGATGTATGGAATCTAATTAAACCAAATTAAAATCCCAACAATTTTTTTGGGGGGGGGTGAAAATTGACAAGCTGCTTCTAAAACATGTATAAAATGCAAGGAGGTAACAATAGCCAAGACAACACTAAAGAAGTGAGTAAAAAGACAAACCACACAGAGTGTGAGAAAATATTTGCAAGACATGTAATCAACGAGGGGCTTGTATTCAGAAAATACAAAAAACGCCTACAGATCAATAAAAGGAACAATCCAAAAGAAAGATGTTTAAAAATCTTGAACAAGCACTTCACAAAAGATGTTAGGCCTATGGAAGAAAAAAAAATGAAAAGCTTCTCAAATCATTAGGTATCAGAGAAATGCAAATTAGAATAATAATGAAATACCACTATCTTCCTAAGAGAATGGCTAAAATTAAAAGCACAAACAATTCCATGTGTCGGCAAGAATGTGGAGTAATTGAAACTCTCAAACACTGCTGGCAGAAGTATAAGTTGGTATAACCAATTTGGAAAATAATTTATCATTATTTTACTGAAGTTGAATATATTTACTAAAGTTTAATATAAAGTAATTCACTCCGTAGGCATATAAATGTGAACATAAGTACAACAAAAGTCATGTACAAGGGTTTTCTTAGAAGTGTTATTCATAATAGTTAAAACATGGAATAAGTCCAGATCTTCATCAACACTAGAATGGATAAATAATGGAACAGTCATATAATAGAATAATTTATGGGATGCAATACCCATAAATACCATAAATACTACCACATGTAATAATATGGATTAATCCTATAAACATAATGTTGAACAAAAGTAGCCAGGCACATGAAAGAATAAGTACTATGAGATTCCATTCACAAAAAGTTCAAAAGTTATCCATGGTATTAGAAGTCAGGATAGTGGTTATCTTTAGGAAGGAAGATGGAGATAATAATTGGGAATGGGCACAGGGGACTTTTGGGTGCTGGTAATGTTCTGTTTTTCCACCTGGGGGGTGTTTACACAGGTGTGTTCACTTTATGATAATCACGCTGTACACATGGTAGGCATGTTTCTTCACATCTTTATAATTGTTATACTTGAATAAAGTTTATTTCAAATTAAAAATTGGTGGACTATGGCTTAAAAATTCTGAAATCAACTCCATGTACATGCTTTTATGTCTAATGTTTGCTTTCCTTGACAAATCCCTAAAGGATAAAGAGGATTTCTGACTTTCAAAGTGACTTCAGGAAAGGGAGATAATTCTTAGAAAGTATACAGAGTCCTTTCCAGATCATCAAGGACCACTTACCAATAAAGTTTGAACTTCTCAAGAAGAGAGACTATTTCATTTACTTCTGTATGCCCAGCACCTATCACAAGGTCTGACCTAGCTTTAGGCCAGGGATGGCAAATAGATTTCACTAACTGTGCCAACTCCAAATTATTAATAATGGCTACCTGGAACACCATGTAGGAGAATGTATATTGAAACTGCGTCCAGGATCAGTGGGAAAGATTCTGTGTTCAGTTAGCAGTGTCTGCCATATGTACCAGATAAAAAATGATGGCACACACAACACGTACCTGTCATTTGTGGCTTAAAGAGGCCACAACCATGGGATCTTGGTTGATGATGCAGAGCACTCAATTAAGAGAATTGTTTGCCCAGGAACTCACCATAGGACCAAAGGCTTTTAAGCTAATAATGGATGATATTAGAGAAAAGTCAGTGAATCAATCTGTAGAAATAATTACTGTGGAGGAAGTAAGTTTTGATGGGAAGAAAAATAATAGTAAAGGATGTTGGCAGTAAGTCAACGTGAAATGTAAAGGGAATCAGAAATAGTACTTATGACCTCCAGTGTCTACACATCAACTTTTCCCAAACAAATACTGCTTTTTTAGGATATTCACAAGCAGGTTTCCTAACATTTGTGAGACCCAGGCCAATAGTGTAAATTGAAGCCAGGTATCATACAAAAATATTTAGAAGTTAAAAGTCAAGCTAACATACTGTTAGATAAAATATGTTCTGCCCACTTACTTTGGCAAGCGTACTTTCAAAATGATAAAACTGAAAAATGTGTAAGCAGCTATAATCTTTATGTGATTGAAACATGGCAAAAATCAAAGATGATGGATATAATAATTATCGTGCAGGTCTTCCTGTTCTGTTGATGGTCCAGTGATGTTTGGGTGAGTAATAAATTAAAGGTATACATGGTTAATCAATTGTTTATACATTTACTCCATAACATTTATTTTCCTGCCTTCATTTCAGCAAAATCAAGATTTCCATAACATGCATTTTATTGATAATGATGTCAATTTGACATTACTAATGTCTGTAATATAACACTGTAGTTCTTGGATGATTTAAAAAAATTTTTAAATTATTTCAATTTGGAGAAATGTTGCTCTGGTGGGGCAGTAACAACTATAATTGCCAATATTCTCAAAGCAATACCTACATTTGGAAAGAAACCAAGAATTCTACATATTTTATATATCATGTATATCATGATATGCAACAATGGGGTTGCATATATAAAATGATTATTACAGAATATAAAAATATTTTAATTTCCTCATATACTGTTAATATTTATTATGATTTTTATCATCTTCTAAAGGAATATCTGTATACATATAGTATTTATTCAGTTATTTTCAAATATTTTTCAATGTTGAAATATTCTATAGAAAACCGGAATAGCAGTATCTTGCTTCATTGGTGCAAATTTCTCTTTAAAAGAAGACTACTTACTTCTTGATTTAATTTGACCAGAAAGGGGTCTCCACAGAATTAGTTTTAGGATCATTTGTAAGTAAATCCTCTCCTTCAGAATCAAGCAAAGTGTCTGTTTCCATGTTCTGATATCCTACTATTTTATTGGACTATCACTTTTTTTGCATATTTCATATGTAGCTTCTTTTGATTTAGAAAAACATGTTCTCAAAAAATTAAAAGCATTAATCCTTTTAAAAGTGAAATAGTTTTAAAAAATAAACTTCTGCTAATACTTTTAGTAGCAAGCAACAGTTTATACCAAATAACTGGATAATGCAAATTCAAAATTATTCTAATTTTCCAACAAATACCATGATTTGTTTTTCATCTGAGGATTTTCTGTGATTTCACTGAACTCTTTTTGGGCATTTCATATCTTGTCTAAATTAAGTCTAATAGACTTAACAACATTCAGCTGGATATAATTAGTGTCCTAGAATGGATGTAAGGTCACAGCTTATATATATTTTCATCAATATTGTTCTATCTTTGGGCAGACCTAGAAAAACTGTAAGGGAGGAAAAAAACTATGCCTCTGTCTTTTTCAGTTCTGTGACTGGGGCCTGAGAATTAAACTGACAAAGACAGATTAACGAAAGGAAAGGCACACAAATTTTATGTGATGTTAGTATTTTAATCTTTACATGCATGGAGGCCTTCATAGAAAAGCAATTAGGACCCCGAACAAGCAGTTAGACCCAGGAGCTTGTATACCATGTTAACAAAGAACAATCAATGCAGAGAAGTGACAAGTCAAAGGAAAAGGGGTTTGGGCTTCTACGGGTGGTAAATTATGGGAAGGGAGGAAACTAATGGAAGATAATGATGATTTTAGTAAGATTTGTTTGTCAGCACCCATCTTGGTGCTGACTTTCTGTCTCCAGTAATAAGAATCGTTTTCCTCCTGGTATAGGAGAGGGGAAGGGGAACACCTTCACAAAGGGAAACTTATGACCTGCTTTTAGGGAAAAAGCTTTTTTTTTTTCATTTGCACCTTCTTAATTGCCTTCAGCTCAAAATAATCCTTATGCCAAAGAGGCATATTTTGAGGTGGCATCTTCTGATCTCCTACAATATTATACATAACCTTTGAACTGTTTCCAAGTATGTCTCTTACCAGAACAGATGAGGCCCCATCTTTTAATATTAAATTCGAACAATATGCCATATATGGCACAAAAAATACGTCTATATCCAGGGCCAAAATTCTGGCTTATCCACCCTTTTCTTAACTGTTAGTACCCTTGACAGTTTTTTGCCAGCTTTATTGAGATATAACATTGTGTACGTTTAGGTTCATAATGTGATGATTTAATATACATGTATATAGTGAAATAATTACCACAATAATGTTGGTTAACACAACCGTCACCTCATGTAGTTACCATTTCTATTAACACATATATGTGGAATCTAGAAAAACGGTATAGATGAACTTATTTGCAAAGCAGAAATAGAGACACATATAGAGAACAAACGAATGGTTACCAGTGGGGGAGGGATGGATTGGGAGATTGGGACTGACATATATACACTACTATGTATAAAATAGATAACTAATGAGAACCGACTATATAGCACAGGGAACTCTACTCAATGCTCTGTAGTGACCTAAATGGGAAGGAAATCCAAAAAAGAGGGAATATATGTATATGTATAACTGATTGACTTTGCTGTACAGCAGAAACTAACACAACATTGTAAAGCAACTATACTCCAATGTAACAACAAAAAAAGATTTGCTCTCTTGGCAACTTTCAAGTATATAATTCAGTACTGTTAATTATAGTCACCATGCTGTGCATTAGATTCCCCAGAACTTACCCATCTTATAACTGGAAGTTTGTACCTGTTGACCACCATCATCCATTCCTGGTACCCTGGCGACCACCAATCTACTCTCTGTTCCATAAGTTTAGTGTTTCTAGTTTCCATATATGAGATCAGACAGCACAATTGACGCTTGAACAGTCTAGGAGTTAGGGGTGCTGACTCTCCTCACAGTTGAAAACCTGCATATAACTCATAGCTGGCCCTCTGCATATGTGGTTCCTCCATATTCACAGTTCCAAATCTGCAGATTCAACCAACCTCCGATTGTGTAGTACCATAGTATTTACTATTGGAAAAAATCTGATTATAAATGGACCCATGCCGTTCAAACCCACGTTGTTCAAGGGTCAACTGTATTTTTTTTTCTCTGTCTGACATTTCACTTAGCATAATACCCTCAAGTTTTATCCATGTTGTTACAAATGGCAGAATTTCCTTCTTTTTTATGGCTGAATTATATTCCATTTATATATATATATATATATATATATATATATATATATATATAAAACAAAAGAAGAACAGGGAATTCCCTGGCGGTCCAATGGTTAGGACTCTGTGCTTCCATTGCAGGGGCCACGCGTTTGATCCCTGGTTGGGGAACTAAGATCCCAAAAAAGAAGAGCTGAGTGTTTTGCCCACCATCCAGTTTTACAAAGATTAACCCACTGTAGTCGCTGACTGACAGTGCACCCTGTGCTTCAGACAGAGGAAATTAAAGGCGATAAGAGGATGCTCTGTGCTTTGGACAAGCAGACCCCTTAGATAGTTAGATGTATCTCAGGAAGAATTTTAATGAACCCAGCTTCTTGCATCTTCCCATACATAGAAAAGCACTAAAATCATTAACTTGTGGTATCTTCTCTTTGTGACTAGTGGCAAGCTTTTACAAAGATGTATGCTTGGCTGAGTGTATTCCCCAGCAAAAAAAAAAAAAAAAGAGTCATATATAAACTAGGCTTCTACCACCTCTTCAGAGCAGTTTCTCAGAACCCTCTTCAGATCTCCCAGGCTATAGTTAGTCCTCAGCAAGTTTAACTCACAACTCTTGCATTGTGCATTTTTCTTTCAGTCGACAACATACCACACACACACGCACACACACACACACCCCCCACATTTTCTTTATCCATTCATCCATTGATGGATGGGAACTTAGGTTGTTCCATATCTTGGCTACAGTGAATGATGCTGCAATGAACACATGAGTTCACATATGAGAGAGTGACTTTATTTCCTTTAGATATAATACCCAGAAATGGGACTGCTGATCATATGGTAACTCTATTTTGAATTTTTTGAGGAACCTCCATACTGTTCTCCATAGTGGCTGCACCAATTTACATTCCCACCAACAGTGCACAGGCTTCCCTTTTCCCCACATTCTTGCCAACACTTGTTGTCTCTTGTCTTTTTGAGAATAGCCATTCTCACAGGTGTGAGGTGATATCTCACTGTGGTTTTGATTTACATTTCCCTGATAATTAGTGATACTGAGCACCTTTTCTTCTATCTGTTGGCCATTTGTATATCTTCTTTGGAAAAACAGCCCTCAACAATTTTTGACATTACTTACATAATTTATATAAAACCAAAATATTATTTTATTTAATTTTATTTATTTATTTTTGGTTGCGTTGGGTCTTTGTTGCTGCGCACAGGCTTTCTCTAGCTGTGGCGAGTGGGGGGCTACTCTTCATTGTGGTGCGCGGGCTTCTCATTGTGGTGGCTTCTCTTGTTGTGGAGCATGGGCTCTAGGCACACTGGCCTTCAGTAGTTGTGGCACGTGGGCTCAGTAGTTGTGGCTCAAGGGCTTAGCTGCTCCACAGCATGTGGGATCTTCCCAGACCAGGGATCCAAACCATGTCCCCTGCATTGGCAGGTGGATTCTTAACCACTGTACCACCAGGAAAGTCCCCAAACCAAAATGTTTTAATTTTAACTTCAATTAAACTTCATAAAATATTTTCATGGAAATAAAAGCATTTGCCATTCGAGCATAAAATGTCCATTTTATGCCAAGGTAAAGAATCAGTATTGTATAGTATATGATATACCTATATGAATATATATATGTATACACATTTAAAATTAGTTTTTTTTTTTTTTTTTTTTTTGGCTGTGTGGCATGTGGGATCTTTGTTCCCTAACCAGGGACTGAACCTGCACCACCTGCAGTGGAAGCGCAGAGTGTTAACCACTGGACCACCAGGGAAGTCCCCTAAAATTAGTTTTAATTGTTTAGTATTGCAACATATTCTTCTCCACCCTGTGCAATTGTTGGCTGAAACCTTACTAATTTACACCAGAACGATGAATTGGAATACAAAGAAAGGAAAACAAGTAAACTCAGTCCTACTGGAGAAGATATTTTGTTATGCAAAAATGTATTCAAGCTATCAGAGAAGGATTTGACATGTTAATTTTTCCTTTCTCTTACCTAAGCACTTCTCCCACTCAGAACTTCTCCAGACTCCAGCCGGTGTTGATCATTCACACTGGCAGCAGAGCCACCCACAAACCATTGTGTTTTGACACAGTCACCTTTGGTTTTGAGGATGCAGGGAAAGTGATGCAGAGAAGCTTTTCTCTGGGTCCTGAACAGCGTTTGTGATATGCAGGGCCCAGGGCAAGGATTCCTCTCGTCTGGATCTGTGACTGGTACAGTAATAAGTGTAGGGCAAAAAGAATTACATAGTCACATAAGTTTGGCAAATGCTAAGTTAAAGCACAGTTAAGCCATCTTTACTGTGGGGATTCTTAGAGCCTCTAATATGTTAGAGAATCTAATAAATGGGGGACAAATCTAACAAAATTTTTAATCTTCAAAATGGGACAAAGTATGTAGCTCATGTCAAATGAATTCACCCTCAGGATCCTTTATTCTTGGAACATCTTATAGGATGGGTGCTCCAGGGAGCAGAGGTTGGGAGATGCTGTTGTACCTCAGTGCACAAGATTTCCTCTCCACAAAGTGGTGGGAAGGGGAGGAAGACACCCTGCAGGGCAGTGCAGTGTTGGAGAAGAGACTCTTTCCTCCACTTACCTCTTCAAAGCCAAGTCAGGGATTCCCCAAGGGAATCACTCGTAGAATTTGGGAAGGTCTGTGAGATGGGGAGGCTGAGGTTTCCATTTGTGATTGTGCTCTTGCTTAGTCACTTGACTTGCTGACCTTTCCCTGGGATACCAGAGCAAGGGAAAAGAGCACTGGAGAAGACAGACGAGGGGCCAGGACCACGTCCTGTACTTCGCAGAAGCCAAACATATGGAAGAGAGATCCCACAGAACTCCAAGGGCCTGTCAACTGAAAAAAAGCACAACCTAAAAGTTGAGAATTATGTTTTATTTGGGGCATTGCTGAGGATTTAAGACCAGGATGCAGCCTCTCAGCTCTGAGGGACTATTCCAAAGAGGTAAGGGAGGAGCCAGGATCTATAGGAATTTTTGCAAAAACGAAACAAAACAAAACAAATCAGGTAATCGAGCATCAAAAGATGATTGCTAATTAAAGAAAAACCAGATACCTCAAGTTAATGAATTTAACACTTTCCTATGTACAGGAAGATGCAAGAGACTGGGCTTAATGAAATCACTCCTTTGATATGAACCTTAACTATCTAGGGCCAGGATCCTGTTTTTCTCCATCTTGAATCCCCTCAGGGTGCACCGTTGTGGGTGGCTGCAGTGGCTGCTGGCTTGATGGCCACAACATTCTTTTTTTCTGATATGGCAGATGATATTCTTTGTTTATAGTCACACAGGTTGCCATGGAGAGCAGATGATATAGGGAGCCTTAGTCTTTCAGGGGCCACCACAAGGGGGAATGACATTGTACAGGTATCCTAGGAATGCAACACCATACCACCAGCTGGGGAATCATGGCGAAGATGTGGCCAAGTCTCCTAATGGCACCAGTGCTAACCCCTCACCATTGTTCACACCACACCAACAGACAATGAGCTAAGAGAGGCTTGTAACGTGGAGAACCCCAGGTTTCTATCCTTCTCCTGCCCTGGAGAGAGAAGAAGTCACCAGGAAGAGGTGGGGGTTGAACAGATCTATCCTGCTACCAACACTTTACAACATGACTCTATACTTTAGTCAGGATGGTGAAGTGGAGACGGAGCTTTAAACCACATTTGCAATTGATACATTAAAGTCAACTGGACTGAATCTTAAAAAAAAAAATGAAAAGGTAACTGAATTTAGGGAATTAGTATGAGAGGTTAAGAGAGCCCTCTCCGCAGTAGGAAAAAGATTTCTCCAGAGAAGAAAATAATAAATAAAACTATTTCATAGTGGTGGTTAAAAACAAGTTTTGGAGCCAGACTACTACCTGCACTGACTTGTTGGTTCCCCTTCTTATTAGCTGAGTGACCTTTGACATGTTACTTAATTTCTCTGGGACTCAGTTACCTCATCTGTAAAATGGGGATGATGAGAGTATCTATTTCACAAGGTTATTCTGAGGATTAAACAACCTGCTATTTGTAGAGCACTTAGGAACATACATGGCACAGAGTAAACTTTTTATAAATGGTTGTTAAGAATAAATAAGTTGGATTTCCATCATACTCAATGGTGAAAGGCTGAAAGCATTTCCTCTAAGATTAGGAATAAGACAAGGATGCCCACTCTTGCCACTTTTATTCAACATAGTTTCGGAAGTCCTAGCCACAGCGATAAGAGAAGAAAAAGAAATAAAAGGAATCCAAATTGGAAAAGAAGTAAAACTGTCACTGTTTGCAGCTGACATGATGCTATACATAGAAAAAGCCTAAAGACACTACCAGACAACTACTAGAGCTCATCGGTAAAGTTGCTGGATACAAAATTAATATACAGGAATCTGTTGCATTTGTACACTAACAATGAAATATCAGAAAGAGAAATTAAGGAAACAACCCCATTTACCATCACATCGAAAAGAATTAAATACCTAGGAAGAAACCCACCTAAGGAGGCAAAAGACCTGTACTCTGAAAACTATAAGATGCTGATGAAAGAAATTGAAGAAGACATGGATGGAAAGATGTACCATGTTCTTGGATTGGAAGAATCAATGTTGTTAAAAATGACCATACTACCCAAGGCAATCCACAGATTCAATGCAATCCCTATCAAGTTACCAATAGCATTTTTCACAGAACAAGAACAAAAAATTTTAAGATTTGTATGGAAACACAAAAGACCCTGAATTGCCACAACAATCTTGAGAAAGAAGAATGGAGCTGGAGGAATCATGCTCTCTGACTTCAGACTATACTACAAAGTGACAGTAATCACAACAGTATAGTACTGGCACAAAAACTGACATATAGATCAATGGAACAGAATAGAAAGCCCAGAAATAAACCCTCGCATTTATGATCAATTAATCTACAACAAAGGAGGCAAGAATATACAATGGAGAAGAGACAGTCTCTTCAATAAGTGATGTTGGGAAAACTGGACAGCCACGTGTAAAAGAATGAAATTAGAACATTCTCTAACACCATACACAAAAATAAACTCAAAATGGATTAAAGATCTAAAGGTAAGACTGGCTACTATAAAACTCCTAGAGGAAAACATAGGCAGAACACTCTTTGACATAAATCACAGCAATATTTTTTTGGATCCGTCTCTTAGATTAATGGAAATAAACACAAAAATAAACAAATGGTGCCTAATTAAACTTAAAAGCTTTTGCATAGCAAAGGAAACCATAAACAAAATGAGAAGACGACCTACAGACTGGGAGAAAATATTTGCAAATGATGCTACTGACTAGGGATTAATTTCTAAAATATACAAATAGCTCATACAGCTTAATATCAAAAAAACAAACAACCCAATCAAAAAATGGGCAGAAGACCTAAATAAACATGTCTCCAAAGAAGACATACAGCAGCCAACAGGCACATGAAAAGATGCTCAATATCACTAATTATTAAAGAAATGCAAATCAAAACTACACTGAGATATCACCTCACACCAGTCAGAATGGCCATTAAAACTTCTACATATAATAAATGCTGGAGAGGGTGTGGAGAAAAAGGAACCCTCCTACACTGTTGGTGGGAATGTAAATTGGTGCAGCCACTATGGAGAACAGTATGGAGGTTCCTTAAAAAACTAAAAATAGAGTTACCATATGATCCTGCAATCCCACTCCTGGGCATATATCTGGAGAAAACTCTTAATACAAAAAGATACATGTACCCCAATCTTCATAGCAGTATTATTTACAATAGCCAAGATACAGAAGCAACCTAAATGTCCATCAACAGATGAATGTTTAAAGAAGACGTGGTATACACACCCCCCCCCCACACACACAATGGAATACTAGTCAGCTATAAAAAAGAATGAAACAATGCCATTTGCAGCAGCATGGATGGACCTAGAGATAATCATATTAAGTGAAGTAAGTCAGAGAAAGACAAATATCATATCACTTCTATGTGGAACCTAAAAAAAATGATACAAATAAATAAAACAGAAAAAGACTCACAGACAAATTCAGAAAACAAATTTATGACTACCAAAGGGGATAGTGGGGCAGGGGAGATAAATCTCAAAGTTTGGGATTAACATATACACACTACTATACATAAAATAGGTAAACAACAAGGACCTACTGTATAGCAGAGAGAACTATACTCAATATCTTGTAATAAACTATAATGGAAAAGAATCTGAAAAAGAATACATATATATAATTGAATCAATTTGCTGTACACTTGAAACTAACACAACATTGTAAATTAACTATACTTCAATTAAAAAAAATAAGAGTTGGATTTCTCAATAGACTGGCTATACTCAAATGACTACTGGGCTAGGCAAGAAATGTAAGTGGTTGAAACAAACTATATACAAGATAAGCAGTAGTGAGGACTGTGGCAAACTGGGGAGCCCCTTATAAAAGGAACAGTCATGCTAAGCTTCAACTGATTGTTACCATATTGGAACGAGCCCCAACCTTAATTAGAAATACTCCTGAAAGACATTATTGGAGAAAAATTCCCTCACCTCCCACAACTTCAAGTGGTCCATTTCACTGATAATTCATTCAACATGAAATAACTAGAGGTGAGAATCTATATTTATCTCTTGGCAGAGGTTTATGAGTTGGCCAGGGACTTGGAAAGAACAATATTGGAGTGAAAAGGAGATCTAGGGAATAGATATGAAGATGGACCTCCTAGAACGGGCACAGAGTGTAAGGATATTTATGTCCTATGTGGGTGCTCACCAAAGGGCATCTACCATAAAATAATTAAGTAGATAAGAAGACATGATCTGAGGAGGACAGCAAGCCTCTTTTCCCAGCCAGCTTACTGCTTGCTGAATGCTCCGTATTCAAAGTGGCCGTGATGGCAGCAATGGGCCCAACACGTAGACCTCCTCCTCACCAGGATGATGTAGCTGAACGTCTAACCTGCCAACAGCACAGGCCAATGATGATACCATAATATGAAGTAGGCAGTAATTGGTTCTCATTGGAATAATCATTTATGGATATGGATTTACCTTTTCTATCTGCAATGCTTCTGATAGTACCACCCTCCCTGGACTTATGGAATGCTTTCTTTATTCACCAGGAAAGTATTTCATACATCACTTCTGACGAAACAACTCATTTCACAGCGAAAGGAGAATCACAACAAGCTCATGCTCATGTAATTCACTGGCTTTACCACGTATCCCAACACTCAGAAACAGCTGGCCTGAGAGAACAGTAGAATGGCCTACTGAAGACAGCTACAGTGTAAGTTGGAAGACAATAACTCTGAAAGGTTGGGGTATATCCTACAAAATGTGTTTCTTTTCTTCTTGTACCAGTGATCAATATATGTGCTATTTTTTCCATAGCCAGGATATTCAGGTTTAGAAATCAAGGGGTAGAAATGGGAGTGTTTCTAATAACCCACTCACAAAATTTTTGCTTCCAAATATGATAGGTTTTTGCTAGCTTAGAGGTCTTAGTTTCTAATAGAAGAATATTTCCACTAGGGATCATAATTGATTAACATCCTTGAGTTATAAGTTGAGACTACCATTGGCCAATTTGGACTTTAATGTGCCATTCAATTAACAGGCAAAGAAGGGGGTCATTGTATTGGCTGGGGTGATCCCAATCATATTAGGGAATTGAGTTGCTAAGACACAATGGAACTCAGTGGATTCTCTTAAGGCATCTCTTAGTGCTTCCACGTCCAGTAGAAAGAAAGTTAATAGTAAACTAAATGAAGACCACTGGGGGTCAGATGGTTCAGGAATGAAGGTTTGGGTTACCCCAAAGAATCTGGATCTGCCAAGAGACTGGCTGAGGATAAAGGGGACTAAAATGTATAGTGAGACAAGAAGCTGGATACAACTACAGCTTGAGTACCAGTTACAGAAATGGGGTTCATTTTCCCCTGGTCAATTTCATATAAGGCTTAATATTAGTCTTTGTGTTCCAAATGGTTCACATGGGATTCTGACTGAATTAGAAGAGAAACTAGCCTCACCCAGATAGAAATAGCAACTGTTAGGTTTTTGTATATTGCTTATTTGGGAAGAGAGTGATGGCTGTATTGCTTTTTTGGGAAGAGTGTGATAGCTTTATTGTACAAAAAATGGTAGCATCCTGTTAGGTGGAAGCATGGAGTTTTTATTCTTGTCTAACATTCCTGTCTTCTGGCATTGTCTTTCTAGAGATGATCAGAACCCTGCCTGGGTTTATTCCCCAATATAGGTGACTTGCCTGTGTGCTAATAGTATTCTTTATCTTTAGAGTTGAGAAACTTCTCTGGGCTATGTCTCAGTTTTGATGATACTGTATCATATTTTCCTCCACAACTTTGTTGTCTTCAATTGACTAAATTTGAAGATATAGTTATTTCTTCATTTCAAGGGTGTTTTCATCTGTTCTAATTTTGGAAATTTTTTTTTAACATGTGTTTATTCTTTATTTAGGAGTATCATTTACCTGTCTATGTCTTCCATATCCATCATTTTACCTCTAATTGTTTTATTTCTTTGCCTTTTCCCTTTCTGTGAGACATTTTTTTGTGTAATTCATTATCTTCTTTGATTTTTATTCTCATATATGAGCTAGTTATATAGAGACATTTTTTCTTTTTGTTCTCTATTTCTTTCCTTTTCTCTGAAATCTCCCTGCTATTCTTCTTAGTCTATTGTATTATCTTTCAATCTTTTCTTTCATACATTTCATGTTCTCTAAATTTAAGGGCATGAAATATTTATTGCTTGGTATTTCCTTCTTTTTTCCAGGGTGCACCTACTGACAGAATGGGCTTTTCCCTGGTTAAAAGATCTGCCATCATTTATCTGGTAGCTTCAGTCTATTCTTTCTTTTTTATTTTATTTTATATTGGAGCATAGTTGATTGACAATGTTGTGTTAGTTTCAGGTGTACAGCAAAATGATTCAGTTATACATATATCCATTCTTTTTAAAATTCTTTTCCCATTTAGGTTACTACAGAATATTGAGCAGTGTTCCCTGTGCTATACAGTAGGTCCTTGTTGGTTATCTATTTTATTTTATAATATTTTATTTTATTTTTAAATTAATTTTTTATTGGCGTATAGTTGATTTACAATGCTGTGTTAGTTTCTGCTGTACAGCAAAGTGAGTCAGTTATACATATACATATATCCACTTTTTTAGATTCTATTCCCACATAGGTCATTACAGAGTATTGCAGTCTATTCTTTGTGAATGCCCTTCTAAAGGCCCTAGATGTGATTATACTTGTTCTTAAATTCATTCTCATGAAGAAGTTACCTAGGTACTTGTATTTAGTTAGGGTTCTCCAAAGAAACAGAGCCAATAGTGTGTGTGTGTGTGTGTGTGTGTGTATCTGATGGGGTAGGCTGGCAGGCTGGAGACTCAGGGAAGAGTTACAATTTGAGTCCAAAGGCAGTCTGCTGGCAGAATTTCCTCTTTCTCAGGGGAGGTCAGTCCTTGTTCTATAAGGCTTTCAACTGATTGAATGAGGTCCATCCACATTATGAGTGGTAATCTGCTTTACTCAAAGTCCACCAGTTTAAATGTTAATCTCATTCAAAATACACCTTCATGGAAACATCCAGAATAATGTTTGACTAAATATTTGAACACCATGGCCCGGCCAAGCTAACACAAAATTAACCATGACAGTACTATACCAATATTTTCTGAATGGGTGGTGTCAAGAAAACAAACGGGCAAACAGAAATGGAGAAATTATCTTCAGACATGTAAAATAGATTTCACCAGCCAACCATACTTTAGAGAAGCCCAAAGTTTCTGAGGTAAACAACTATCCTCTTTAATAAAGGCTAAACCAGTATGCAGTATTTCATTCATTCAAGGAGAAAGCAAAGAAAATTAGAGGTGATGAATGAATAACTGTACCCCCAGCTTTGGGAATTTCTTCCAGGCTATCAAAGAAAGCAGGTAATTTGCATCAGCTAACGATGAAAAGAAAGCATCACTATCTCTCACACAGACCACACCATATGCCCCAGGTACTACCTGTGTTCATTTCCCCCCTTTCCCAACTTCCCTTTGGTTAAGGGCTCCCTCCCTTTGTGGCCCAGTTCTGTTCATAGCCTGCATCAAAACTCCCCTCTAGGATTTAGACTCTTCTCAAAGGCTATAGCATTTGGTATCTGTACTAGGCATTTTATTTATTATTTATCTTACATATCCATCCTTTTCCTGATGCACCAGATTGCAAGTTTCTCAAGGACCCATGTCTTATTTCTGGAGTCCGGCACACAGTGTGGGCAGTTAATGAGCTGATAACATCTATTAAGAATGACACTATGGACTTTTTCTTAACATTGTATTTACATGGTACTGTAAAAGTGTAATATCTTTATATAAAATTTTAGGGTTAAATGGTGACTTGAGTAAAGGCAACCTACTTCTTCTCTCTCAATCCCAATGGAAATGAACAAGGGAATAAAAAAACTAAAAAATGTCCTATTTCTTTTCTATAGAGGAGGACAGTCGCATGACAGAACATTAATTTCTGGAAGTCACAGTGAGCTGGAACATGATCAAGAAGAATGCCAAGTATTAATTTATAATTCCCCTCCCAAGAAGGCAGTTGAACTTGTGGATTTTTAAACCTAAGAATTCCTAGTTTTTTGTTTTTTTTTACGATGGGAGGGAACACTGAGAGTAGGCAACAGGACAGATAGGCAACACTCAACTCAGTATCTTCTTGTCTATAAATATCAGTGGCATTTGAGGGCCTGGCTCATGGCACAGAATCTTTACCAGACATAGAGAAAAAACTATGTAGAGACCTTGGCCCACAGCCCTGGCTTCCTCCCTTTTCTCTTTGAGAGGCTTGATCACTGAACTGTAACAAGTTCTTTACCTTAAGATAAAGGCAGAATGCCATCAGCACCTGAGTCATGCATGGAGTGATCTAAGGAGAATGTTGGGGGCAAACACAAGGCATGGATGACACTCTTAGCATTCAAATCTGATTAAATGCATGAGCACATAAAAAAGCACTATTCCGTGACTTGAAAGGAAGCTTGCCAAGTTCTCATGAGTCAGAAGAGCACGTGTTCACAGGAGGAATTTTATTTTGGGTTCTCAAAATTCAAGAGAACTTCAAGGTGTCCCTGGATGATGGTGGCCACCTATTTATATCTTTCCATGCTTCCTCCAAAAACTGTACAGATTGACAAGAAAAACAAGTGAAACCACCCCTAACCTGTGCCTTTGGCATACTAGAAGACAGAGAACACTACACACTTCACATTCATTTAATACATGTAACTTTAGTCTAAGACTAAAACAAAAGCCGGGGGGGTAAGAGTGGAAGAATTATATGTCTTGGGGATGATAGAATAAGTTCATGGATTGTTGTATGGGCAACAGGTGGGAGTTACTGGATACTTTTCATAACTGACAAACCCAATATATAAAAATATACAAAATAAAATATATATTTATTATAAAATAAAAAATGTAAAAATATATATTAAAAATAAAAAGTAAGGTTACTGTAAAAGGTCTAAATATAAGGGTAACAACTAACCAAATATTCTGTGACTTGGCAAACCTCTCTAAATATCAAAAGAAAATTTAAAAATTAGAACAAAGAAAATACATCCAATAGAGAAAGAAATACAATAAATATACATGTATAGTAATTATAACATAAAATAATAAGGCAGAGCTTCCCTGGTGGCACAGTGGTTGGGAGTCCGCCTGCCAATGCAGGGGACGCGGGTTCGTGCCCCGGTCTGGGAAGATCCCACATGCCGTGGAGCGGTTGGGCCCGTGAGCCATGGCCGCTGGGCCTGCGTGTCCGGAGCCTGTGCTCCGCAATGGGAGAGGCCACAACAGTGAGAGGCCCACATAAAAAAAAAAAAAAAAAAAAAAAAAAGACTAAAAAAAAAAAAAAAAAGGCAGAATTGAGGCCAAACGTATATGTCATATTAATAAAAGTGAGTGGACTGAACTCACCTAATAAAAGAAAAGGATTTTTAAGTTGGCTCATAAAGCTGATAGGTATACAAGAGACACTGAAAAGTCATTCAGAACGGTTAAAAATAAAGGAATAGGCAAAATATACCAGGTAAATGGAAAGGAAAAGAAAGCTGCAGTTGTAATCCTGATATCAGTCAAAGCAGTATTTAAGTCAAAAAGTGTTAAGTATAACAAATAAAGATGCTAGAACCTCTGACTCACAATTAAGCTACAACAATTATAGATAGGTATGCACCAAATAATGCAGCACCTATAACTATACTGTAGTTGTAAGGAGACACAGATAGGAAAACACTAATAGTGGGAGGCTTTAACATACCACTACAAGTACAAGGCAGGTCAAATGGTCAAAATAAGCAGGAATAATGAAGACGAACTACGTAATCAATAAGGTAGATTTTACGCATATATAAAACTTTCACACCCTGATTACAGGAAATACACCTTCTCGAGCACACACAGATCATTAGCAAAAATGGATCATGTATAAAGTCATAAAGGAAATATTAAATTCCGTAAAGTAGAAAATTACTAATAATACTTTCTGATAACATAGAATAAAACTAGAAATTAATAACAAAGTATTTTTAAAGGTCCACCTAGAAATTAAAGAATCTCCTATAGGGTCTAATTTTTCTAATGTTTATGGAACATCTACAAAAATTAATTGTATACTGGGCTACACAGAAAACCTCAATTAATTCCTCAAAGCTGAAAATGTACAGGTCACACTACATCTTATCATGATGCAATAAAATCAGAAAGTAATAACCTAAGATTAAACAAAGAAACAATCTTGTGAAACTTGGAAATGAAAACAAAACAATTTTATTATATCTTGGATCAAAGAAGAAATAAAAGTTAAAATTATACTACTTAAAAATAATAACATTATATTTTAAAACCTCCATAAGAGTTAAATTCTTAGCACCAAATTCTTACACTAGAGTGAGAATAAATGAATTGAGCATTCAACTTATGAAAACAGAAAATAAACACAAGAAAAGCAGAAGTAAGGAATTAATAAGGATAAAAGTAGTTTATTAGTAAGTAGAAAAATGAACTAGTGTTACTGATAAACAAATTGAAGGAAAAAAATAACACAGATTTCTGGATAGATTGATCAAGAAAGGAGAAAGAAAATGTTTCTTTTAAATTACATGTTTAAATTACCCAAATTGGAAAATTACTATTAAAATTGGCAAAGTAAAGGCATTTCTTTTTCCTCCTCCTCCTACTCCCCACCTCAAACCTGATCAAAAACAACCATCAAAAAAGAATGTGATCGAGGCTCTGAAATGGGCATAAGACTTTCTTTGATGTGAAAGAGAGCCAGGAGGAGGCAGGAACTTTGTGGATTCCATTTTCTAGAAGGTTGGCTGGGGAGGGGTCTGGCCTTGGGTGCAGTGTGGTGGAGTTTCAGGGCATCCAGACCCAGTGACCGAGGTCCCAGCTGGCATAGGGTCTTCACTGTAGAAGAAGAAAGGTCTTTGCTGGGTGAATCACACTGTGTGGCTAGACAAGCATTGCTCCTGGTTGTGTAGCCTCCAAACCTGACTTGCTGTCTGGCTCCCCTAAAGGTTTTGTGAGCCACTTAATGTCCTTTGATAAATTCCTTTTCTGGTTACAATAGCTTGAGTGAGTTGTGTAGTTAATGACCAAGAACCTTCCCGATCTGAGGAAGGTCAGAGACCTGAAAGTTCACTGCTAGGGGCAGTCTTCTCCAAACAGTTTTATAAACACTGTTTTTGTAAACCACTATCAGAATAAAGTTTTTGTAAACCACTCTCAGAATAAAGTAGATGCACCCCAACACGTAACCCTGTAATTTATATACAAATATTGGTATGTTCATGAATTATATAAATGATAAAACAGATTGAAGGAGAAAATTTAAACTGATGAGATTTTAATGGACTAAACAATATTTAAAGCCAGATCATTTTTTTGTTGTTGTTGTTGTTGTACGCGGGCCTCTCACTGTTGCGACCTCTCCCGTTGTGGAGCACAGGCTCCGGACACACAGGCTCAGCGGCCATGGCTCACGGGCCCAGCCGCTCCGCGGCATGTGGGATCCTCCCGGACCGGGGCTCGAACCTGTGCCCCCTGCATCGGCAGGCAGACTCTCAACCACTGCGCCACCAGGGAAGCCCAAAGCCAGATCATTTTAATTTTATTTATTAACAGCACATCTTTACTCATATAAGAATCCATGCTTCAAATACTTTTTTTGGATAAAATTTGTCTTTTTTTCCGTAGATCTGATTAGATTGTTGTAGTTTTTACTCTGTAACGTGGCTGATGAAAAGTGCATCTCTAATAGTAAAAGAGGTGTTATGCCTGCCATTTTGATCTTAGTGTTTTGTTTGTGCTTGCTTTAGTATTGTCTTCATGCTGTGGACAATGAGTGTCTCCTGCCATATCAGTAAACAAAGGATGCAGCCACTGCAGCCACCCCCAGCAGTGCACCCTGAGGGGATTCAGGTTGGAGAAAAACAGGATTCTGGCCCCAGATAGCTGAGGTGCATATCAAAGGAATGATTTCAATGAGCCCAGATTCTTGCATCTTCCCATACATAGAAAAGTGCTAAATTGAGTAACTTGAGATGTCTGGTTTTTCTTTAATTAACAGTAATCTTTTGATATTCCGACTACCTGGTTTTGGTTGTAAAAATTCCTGTATATCCTGGGCTCCTCTCTTACCTCTTCAGAGCGATCTGAAAGGCTGCCTCCCGGGCTTGAGTCCTCAGCAAGTCCACTGAATAAAACATAATTCTCAACTTTTAGGTCGTGCAGTTTTCCACTCCATAACACCATAGTTTTTTTGTTTTGTTTTGTCTTGTTTTTGTTTTGGCAGGAATCTCTGTAAACTTCTTTTTCACTTTGTATTGGCTAGGTTTTAAAATTAGATAGTATAGTTGCTAATCCTCTAAACTGGGCACACATAAACTGCATTACTCTGCAACACACTGAGAGGGAAAGAAGGAGCGTGAGAGCCACTGTCAACTTCTCTATGTGTTTAGCTTCCAGTCTTCCGAATATGTACCACATGTCCACCTGACACACGAGCCAAACAAGGGTGCCCTTGTTTGGCTGTATATTCAAGGTCAGTAAAGATGAACTTCTTTGTTTTGTCAAGATAAAAATAAGACCAACTGAAGCTCCATATTTTCTTCCTTCAGCCCATTTGATCATCTTGTGCACCCCCTTGGGAGTGACTCGTCCACCTGGGAGACTCTAGATGGCAGCAGTGAGATCCAGAAGCAGGTGTCAATCATGAAAGAAGAAGGACACTTCCTGTACAGGCCAGGTGGACACTGGAAAGGCAGGGGAAATGGAGCTGAAGGAGAAGTGACACTGGAAGGCCAAGTTTGTTGCTGGTGACCTAGTTTGTATGGCTTCTGAGAAGAGGCAGTAATCTCTAGACCATAGCACAGGGGGTAGTGACTCAACCTCTGAGCCAACCACCCAGTTGAAAAATGGAGTATGAAAGGAGACTTAGGCCCGGGACAAAGGAAAGATGTGGAAACCATGGTTTGTTTGTTTGTTTTTTTGGCTGTGCCATGCAGCATATGAGATCTTAGTTCCCTGACCAGGGATTGAACCTGTGCCCCCTGCAGTGGAAGCGTGGAGTCTTAACCACTGGACTGCCAGGGAAGTCCCCACTGGGTTTCTTTATATTGAAGTATAGTTGATTTACAATGTTGTGTTAGTTTCAGGTGTACAGCAAAGTGATTCAGTTATATATGTACAACTGAATATATATATTCTATTTATTTATAATATATATATTCTTTTTCAGATTCTTTTCCATTATAGGTTATTACAAGATATTGAATACAGTTCCCTGTGCTATACAGTAGGTCCTCACTTATTTATTTTATATATAGTAGTGTGTATCTGTTAATCCCAAATTCCTAATTTATCCCTCCTCCACCCCTTTTCCCTTTGGTATTCATTAGTTTGTTTTCTATGTCTGTGAGTCTGTTTCTGTTACTTGGCTAACTCAGTAGACAGTTTCAAACTCTTTCTTTGTTGCCACCTCCACTACAGAGCAAAGGAAAACTAAATCTTTGCTTTCCCTGCTTCCCCGGCTGCTAAATATGGCCATGTGACATGGTTCTGGTCAATGATACAGAAGTAGAATCTGCTAGGGCCTTCTGGGAAAACTGCTTTTCTTGATAATACAGAAAAACCTATTGAGTGCCAATTCTCTACTCCTTCCTCCTACCTTCAATTCAGGTTGGTGACTGGAGTCAGAGAAGCCTCATTGTTCCTTGACAATGAGGGAAAAATCAAGAGAATCGCAGAGATGGTGGCCCTGGCCAGGCTGGGCCACTATACTTATGCCTACATTTCTTGTTATTTGAAATAAATGCTGTCTGACACTGATTTTTTGAATTTTCTGTTGTATGCTTCAAAGCATTCCTAAGTGCTACAAGACATCTCCTTATAGACTAAAATGATAGAGCATTTCTCTCCATTTCCTCCCTCCCTCTGCTCAGCCTCACTCATACCCACTCTATTCTTCAGCAAGTAACCAGCCCCACTGAAAGGTGAAAAGTCATCAGAAAGAACCTTGCATAGGTTCTGTGCATGGAAACAGCAAAAGCAAAGGAGGAAAGGAACGTAGGCAGTTGAAAACCATACATCCCAAGAAGAATTACTCCTTTGGAATGTGGAGCTCTTAGAAATATATAAATATAAATATAGTATCTAAGAGAATATAAATACAATAGCCAAAATAAATATTACTTAGATAAAAAGAATAGTAAATAATTAAACAAACATGACTCTTCTTTTAACAAAAGAAAGGAAAAAGATGGAAGGATGATGGCAGGGTGGGATTTTTAAACTTTTGTCTTCTGTATTTTCATCCACCTCCCCTCAGCCCCCCATGAGTTTGTATTACTTTTGCATTCAGAAAAATCCCGATATTTAAGAAAAGATTCCACTTTACTATATCTTCAAGTCTCTTCTCTGGTGGCTTGGATTTTAGGTCAGAGAGACTCCCTTCTTTAACAAAAGCCATGCTGTTCTGATTATGTTAGGATGACTATTATCAAAAAGCCAAAAGAGGAGGAGGAACCAAGATGGCAGAGTAAAAGGACATGCTCTCACTCCCTCTTGCGAGAACACCAGAATCACAACTAGCTGCTGGACAATCATCGACAGGAAGACACTGGAACTCACCAAAAAAGATACCCCACACACAAACAAAGACAAAGGAGAAGCCACAATGAGAATGTAGGAGGGGCTCAATCACAGTAAAATCAAATCCCATAACTGCTGGGTGGGTGACTCACAGACTGGAGAACACTTATACCACAGAAGTCCACCCACTGGAGTGAAGGTTCTGAGCCCCACGTCAGGCTTCCCAACCTGGGGGTCTGGCAACGGGAGGAGGAATTCCTAGAGAATCAGACTTTGAAGCCTAATGGGAATAGATTGCAGGACTTCGACAGGACTGGGGGAAACAGAGACTCCACTCTTGGAGGGCACACACAAACGAGTGTGCGCATCGGGACCCAGGGGAAGGAGCAGTGACCCCAGGGGAGACTGAACCAGACTTACCTGCTTGTGTTGGAGGGTTTCCTGCAGAGGCGGGGGGGTGGGGTGGGGTTGGGGCTGTGGCTCACCATGGGGACAAGGACACTGGCAGCAGAAGTTCTGGGAAGTATTCCTTGGCGTGAGCCCTCCCAGAGTCTGTCATTAGCCCCACCAAAGAGCCCAGGTAGGCTCCAGTGCTGGGTTGCCTCAGGCAAAACAATCAACAGGGAGGGAACCCAGCCCCACCCATCAACAGTCAAGCAGATTAAAGTTTTACTGAGCTCTGCTCGCCAGAGCAACAGTCAGCTCTACCCACCACCAGTCCCTCCCATCAGGAAACTTACACAAGCCGCTTAGATAGCTTCATCCACCAGAGGGCAGACAGCAGAAGCAAGAAGAACTACAATTCTGCAGCCTGTGGAACAAAAACCACATTCACAGAAAGATAGACACGATGAAAAGGAAGAGGGCTATGTACTAGATGAAGGAACAAGATAAAACCCCAGAAAAACAATTAAATGAAGTGGAGATAGGCAACCTTCCAGAAAAAGAATTCAGAATAATGATAGTGAAGATGATCCAGGACCTCGGAAAAAGAATGGAGGCAAAGATAGAGAAGATGCAAGAGATGTTTAACAAAGACCTAGAAGAATTAAAGAACAAACAAACAGAGATGAACAATACAGTAACTGAAATGAAAACTACACTAGAAGGAATCAATAGCAGAATAACTGAGGCAGAAGAATGGATAAGTGACCTGGAAGACAGAATGGTGGAATTCACTGCTGCGGAACAGAATAAAGAAAAAAGAATGAAAAGAAATGAAGACAGCCTAAGAGACCACTGGGACAACATTAAACACAACAACATTCGCATTATAGAGGTCCCAGAAGGAGAAGAGAGAGAGAAAGGACCAGAGAAAATATTTGAAGAGATTATAGTTGAAAACTTCCCTAACATGGGAAAGGAAATAGCCACCCAAGTCCAGGAAGTGCAGTGAGTCCCATACAGGATAAACCCAAGGAGAAACATGCCAAGACACATAGTAATCAAACTGGCAAAAATTAAAGACAAACAAAAATTATTGAAAGCAGCAAGGGAAAAAAGAAAAATAACATAAAAGGGAACACCCATAAGGTTAACAGCTGATTTCTCAGCAGAAACTCTACAAGCCAGAAGGGAGTGGCATGATATACTTAAAGTGATGAAAGGGAAGAACTTACAACCAAGATTACCGTACCCTGCAAGGATCTCATTCAGATTCGATGGAGAAATCAAGAGCTTTACAGATAAGCAAAAGCTAAGAGAATTCAGCATCAGCAAACCAGCTCTACAACAAATGCTAAAGGAACTTCTCCAAGTTGGAAACACAAGAGAAGAAAAGGATCTACAAAAACAAACCCAAAACATTAAGAAAATGGTCATAGGAACATACATATCGATAATTATGTTAAACGTGAATGGATTAAATGCTCCAACCAAAAGACACAAGCTTGCTGAATGGATACAAAAACAAGACCCATATATATGCTGTCTACAAGAGACCCACTTCAGACCTAGGGACACATACAGACTGAAAGTGAGGGGAAGGAAAA
Organism: Phocoena sinus; assembly: GCF_008692025.1. Taxonomy (NCBI): domain Eukaryota; kingdom Metazoa; phylum Chordata; class Mammalia; order Artiodactyla; family Phocoenidae; genus Phocoena; species Phocoena sinus. The sequence continues at coordinate 35,757,118 of NC_045764.1, read as the reverse complement.
AGATATTCCATGCAAATGGAAATCAAAAGAAAGCTGGAGTAGCTATACTCATATCAGATAAAATAGACTTTAAAATAAAGAATGTTACAAGAGACAAGGAAGGACACTACGTAAGATCAAGGGATCAATCCAAGAAGATATAACAATTATAAATATATATGCACCCAACATAGAAGCACCTCAATACATAAAGCAACTGCTAACAGCTATAAAAGAGGAAATCGACAGTAACACAATAATAGTGGGGGACTTTAACACCTCACTTACAACAATGGACAGATCATCCAAACAGAAAATTAATAAGGAAACACAAGCTTTAAATGACACAATAGACCAGATAGATTTAATTGATATTTATAGGACATTCCATCCAAAAACAGCAGATTACACTTTCTTCTCAAGTGCGCATGGAACATTCTCCAGAATAGATCACATCTTGGGTCACAAATCAAGCCTCAGTAAATTTAAGAAGATTGAAATCATATCAAGCATCTTTTCTGATCATGATGCTATGAGATTAGAAATGAATTACAGGGAAAAAACCATAAAAAACACAAACACATGGAGGCTAAACAATACGTTACTAAAAAACTAAGAGATCACTGAAGAAATCAAAGAGGAAATCAAAAAATACCTAGAGACAAATGACAATGAAAACACGACGATCCAAAACTGATGGGATGCAGCAAAAGCACTTCTAAGAGGGAAGTTTATAGCTATACAAGCCTACCTTAAGAAACAAGAAAAATCTCAAGTAAACAATCTAACCTTACACCTAAAGGAACTAGAGAAAGAAGAAGAAACAAACCCCAAAGTTAGCAGAAAGAAAGAAATCATAAAGATCAGAGCAGAAATAAATGAAATATAAACAAAGAAAACAATAGCAAAGATCAATAAAACTAAAAGCTGGTTCTTTGAGAAGATAAACAAAATTGATAAACCATTAGCCAGACTCATCAAGAAAAAGAGGGAGAGGACTCAAATCAATAAAATTAGAAATGAAAAAGGAGAAGTTACAACAGATACCGCAGAAATACAAAGCATCCTAAGAGACTACTACAAGCAACTTTATGCCAATAAAATGGACAACCTGGAAGAAACGGACAAATTCTTAGAAAGGTATAACCTTCCAAGACTGAACCAGGAAGAAACAGAAAATATGAACAGACCAATCACAAGTAATGAAATTGAAACTGTGATTAAAAATCTTCCAACAAACAAAAGTCCAGGACCAGATGCCTTCTTAGGTGAATTCTATCAAACATTTAGAGAAGAGCTAACACCCATGCTTCTCAAACTCTTCCAAAAAATTGCAGAGGAAGGAACACTCCCAAACTCATTCTATGAGGCCACCAGACAAAGATACTACAAAAAAAGAAAATTACAGACCAATATCACTGATGAATATAGATGCAAAAATCCTCAACAAAATACTAGCAAACAGAATGCAACAACACATTAAAAGGATCATACACCATGATCAAGTGGGATTTATCCCTGGATGCATGGATCCTTCAATATATGCACATCAATCAATGTGATACACCATATTAACAACTTGAAGAATAAAAACCATACGATCATCTCAATCGATGCAGAAAAAGCTTGTGACAAAATTCAACACCATTTATGATAAAAACTCTCCAGAAAGTGGGTATAGAGGGAAACTACCTCAACATAATAAAGGCCATATACGACAAACCCACAGCAAACATCATTCTCAATGGTGAAAAACTGAAAGCATTTCCTCTAAGATCAGGAACGAGACAAGGATGTCCACTCTTGCAACTATTATTCAACCTAGTTTTGGAAGTCCTAGCCACGGCAATCAGAGAAGAAAAAGAAATAAAAGGAATACAAATTGGAAAAGAAGTAAAACTGTCACTGTTTGCAGACGACATGATACTATACATAGAGAATCCTAAAGATGCCACCAGAAAACTACTAGAGCTAATCAATGAATTGGGTAAAGTTGCAGGATACAAAATTAATGCACAGAAATCTCTTGCATTCCTATACACTAATGATGAAAAATCTGAAAGAGAAATTATGGAAACACTCCCATTTACCATTGCAACAAAAAGAATAAAATACCTAGGAATAAATCTACCTGGGGAGACAAAAGATCTGTATACAGAAAACTGTAAGACACTGATGAAAGAAATTAAAGATGATACCAGCAGATGGAGAGATATACCATGTTTTTGGATTGGGAGAATCAATATTGTGAAAATGACAATACTACCCAAAGCAATCTACAGATTCAATGCAGCCCCTATCAAGTTACCAATGACATTTTTTATGGAACTAGAACAAATCATCTTAAAATTTGTATGGAGACACAAAAGACCCCAAATAGCCAAAGCAGTCTTGAGGGAAAAAAACGGAGCTGGAGGAATCAGACTCCCTGACTTCAGACTACACTACAAAGCTCCAGTAATCAAGACAATATGGTACTGGCATAAAAACAGAAACATAGATCAATGGAACAAGACAGAAAGCCCAGAGATAAATCCATGCACCTATGGTCAACTAATCTATGACAAAGAGGGCAAGGATATACAATGGAGAAAAGACAGTCTCTTCAATAAGTGGTGCTGGGAAAACTGGACAGCTACATATAAAAGAATGAAATTAGAAAACTCCCTAACACCATACACAGAAATACACTCAAGATGGATTTGAGACCTAAATGTAAGACTGGACACTATAAAACTCTTAGAGGAAAACATAGGAAGAACACTCTTTGCATAAACCACAGCAAGATCTTTTTTGATCCACCTCCTAGAGTAATGGAAATAAAACCAAAAATAAACAAATGGGACCTAATGAAACTTCAGAGCTTTTGCATAGCAAAGGAAACCATAAACAAGATGAAAAGACAACCCTTAGAATGGGAGAAAATATTTGCAAACGAATCAATGGACAAACGATTAATCTCCAAAATATATAAACAGCTCATGGAGCTCAATATTAAAGAAACAAACAACCCAATCCAAAAATGGGCAGAAGACCTAAATAGACATTCTCCAAAGAAGACATACTGATGGCCAAGAAGCACATGAAAAGCTGCTCAACATCACTAATTATTAGAGAAATGCAAATCAAAACTACAATGAGGTATCACCTCACACCAGTTAGAATGGGCATCATCAGAAAATCTACAAACAACAAATGCTGGAGAGGGTGTGGAGAAAAGGGAACCCTCTTGCACTGTTGGTGGGAATGTAAATTGATACAGCCACTATGGAGAACAGCATGGAGGTTCCTTAAAAAACTAAAAATAGAATTACCATATGACCCAGTAATCCCACTACTGGGCATATACCCAGAGAAAACCGTAATTCAAAAAGACACATAAAAAAAAAAAAAAAAAAGACACATGCACCCCAATGTTCATTGCAGCACTATTTATAATAGCCAGGTCGTGGAAGCAACCTAAACGCCCATCGACAGATGAATGGATACAGAAGATGTGGTATATATATAAAATGGAATATTACTCAGCCATAAAACGGAACGAAACTGAGTCAGTTGTTGAGACGTGGATGGACCTAGAGACTGTCATACAGAGCGAAGTAAGTCAGAAAGAGAAAAACAAATACCGTATATTAACGCATGTACGTGGAACCTAGAAAAATGGTACAGATGAACTGGTTTGCAGGGCAGAAGTTGAGACACAGATGTAGAGAACAAACGTATGGACACCAAGCGGAGGAAAACCGCGGTGGGGTGGGGATGGTGGTGTGCTGAATTGAGCGATTGGCATTGACATGTATACACTGATGTGTATAAAATTGATGACTTATAAGAACCTGCAGTATAATAAAACAAAAAAAACAACTAGGGCTTCCCTGGTGGCGCAGTGGTTGAGAGTCCGCCTGCCGATGCAGGAGACACGGGTTCGTGACCCGGTCCGGGAAGATCCCACATGCCGCGGAGCGGCTGGGCCCGTGAGCCATGGCCGCTGAGCCTGTGCGTCCGGAGCCTGTGCTCCGCAACGGGAGAGGCCACAACAGTGAGAGGCCCGCATACAGCAAAAAAAAAAAAAAAAAAAAAACTAATGCTAAACTTTCTTTGGGTTATTTGTATGGAAATATGTTAATATAAATGTTTAAGACATTACATGAAATTTCTAAAAATCTTATATGTTCTGGTATAATGTTATAAGTCATAATTCTAGTTATTACTTGAAAATGTATATCTCAGAAATAACTAAATGTCCTTGTCAATTGCATTACTATGAACTTTCATCAAATCTTTAACCGTGGTCATTTTAAAGTGTTTTGTCATTTACAGACAGTTCTGAGTGTACTCTGCTGCTTTTGCAAAAATGTTCCTATAAAAGGGTTTCATCTTCAAGGAATTCATGGAAAAGACTCCGACAAGTACAGGTTTCTGGTAACTGACCATACTACTGAACTGAATAAGCATTTTCAGAACTCTAATGGAAAACTGATGAACTCATAAAAGTGCTAACAAAAGATCAAGATGAAAAAAAAATTAATTACATGGGACTGAGTGAACTGATGAGGATGATTATAATTTTTGTGACTTTGTTTGAATTTAAAAAATTAATAATAATAAAAAAATAAAATAAATCCCACAAGGACTCAGAGGCAAAAAATATACAAATCAATTTTCACTGCAAGTAAAGGAGCTGTTACCGTGGAGGATTCCTGGACTGAATGTCAATATTATGACATAGTATGAGTGCGTTTCGTGTTTGGTAATTGCAATCATTGTTGCTTTTGTTGTGGTCATCCATTTACAATGCTTGGTGTCAGTTGATTTATCTCTTGTAAAAATAAAATACAGTGTGTGTGTGTGGAAACAAAAAACAGTTAAAAAAAAAAAAAGCCAAAAGATAACGTGTTGGTGAGGATGTGGAGAAAGGGGAAACCTTGTGCACTGTTGGTGCAAATGTAACTTAGTACAGCCACTATGGAAAACAGTATGAAGGTTTTTCAAAAAATGAAAACTAGAACTACCATATGATCTAGCAAGCCCTGTTCTGGGTGTATGTCCAAAAGAAATGAAGTCACTCTCGAAGCGATATCTGCACTCCCATGTTTGTTGTTGAATTATACACAGTAGCCAAGACATGGAAACAACCTAAGTGTCTGTTGACAGATGAATGGATAAAGAAGACGTGGCATATTGGGACTTCCTTGGTGGTCCAGTGGCTAAGACTTCGTGCTCCCAATGCAGGGGGCCCGGGTTCAATCAGTGGTCAGGGAACTAGGTCCCACATGCACAAATGAAGATCCCGCGTGCCACAACTAAGACCCAGTGCAGCCAAATAAATAAATAAATATTAAAAAAAGAAGGTGTGGCATATATATATAATATACATATATTATATATATATATATATATATTTTAGTAGAACACAAAATATTAAAACCTAACATATGAGACCAGACAGAAGGGGAATGAACTCCTCTGGTGCTGGTCATTGCCCTCTTGGCAGCCCCTCATACCCCCTTTGGCCTGTGAGGTCCCTGTGAGGTTCCTAGAACACTATGAAATACAATCTGAAACCACCATTTGGTCGATGGAGAAATGACGTCTCCAAGCGTTAGAGATGTTTAAGGCCCCACACAGCTAGGGATGTGCAGAGGTGGAAGGTGAAGCCTGGAGCCTGGGGGCCCTAAACGTGTCCTTCCCACCACATCACTCCTCCACAGGCAGGCAGGTTGGAGAGCTGGAAGGGCTCTGGTTTCACCTTCTGTTCTAGGAAAGCAAGTGCCAAACTGGGGAGTGACAGAAGGAGCCTGTGTGAACTTACCCTGAACCAGTGCCCTAGGTGGAGACACTCAACTCCACGAAGCGGGCTTAAGAACATTCAGGAAACATGTCTTCTTTTCACCCGGCCTTGGCATTGGGGGACATGAGGGGAATTTCCAAACACATTATTTCCCAGGACAGACAGGACTCCAGCAGCACACAGTGCCAATTGCAATAACCAAGACATTCCAGCAGAGGGCACCATTCACCAACAATCTGAAAGGTGGCCAAGCGTCAAAGAAGATTGGAAAGCCAAGCACCTCCTTTAAAAAATCGTTTTTTTTTCTTAATATTCCCAGCCCTCTGCAAAGAACATAAAGAAAATATAGCAATACAGATGAATTAAGAATCAATCACAGATTTCTAGGATGTAGCTTTAAAAGCATCAGGTGACCAATTGGCATTCAGTTCTTTATACAATTTGTCTGAAGCCACTTCTAAAGTTTCTTGGGGGACTTCCCTGGTGATCCAGTGGTTAAGACTCTGCGCTTCCAATGCAGGGGGCGCGGGTTTGATCCCTGGTCGGGGAACTGAGATCCAGCGTGCTGCAAGGCGTGGCCAAAAAATGAAAAAAAAAAAGTTTATTGGAAAATATGGTTTTAATGAGTAGCCAAAAGTAGACCTTGCACAGAAGGAGTTATGGGTGAGGAGGGAGGGTGACAGGGGCTGGGCTACCTGTCAGGACTATAAAGCTGGTGTTCAGAGATTCAGACGTTTCTCTTTTGCCCTCACAATTGCCAGGGAGCTGGGACCAGGGTCTCATTTCCCTGTGAGTAAATCCTGGGTGAAAGATGTTGCCCCAGGGCGTCTCAGGCTCCTTTGTAGATGCCCCCCAGGATCTGAGGGGGTGGGAGAAGAGGCTGAGAGAGGTTGCCTGAGCCAGGGGACAACTCTCCTCTCCCAGGAATGGGATGAGTGACAGACCCTCCCTTTTAGGAACGGTCTTGACCAGTGGTTCTCAACTGGGGGCTATTTTGTTACCCATCCCCACTAGGGGATATTTGGCAATGCTTGGAGATATTTTTAGCTGTCACAATTTTGGGGGTGCTACTGGCATCTCGTGGGTAGAAGCCAGAGAAGCAGCTGAACATCCTACAATGCACAGGGTAGCCCCCTACAGATAATAAAGAATTATCTGGCCCCATATGTCAACAGTGCCGAGATTGAGAAACCCTGGTCTGGACTTTAGACCGGGGATTCTCAAAGTGTGGTCCCCAGTCCAAGTGCATCAGCATCACCTGTTACAAGTGTAGATTCTCTGGCCATGCCTTGACCTACTAAATGAGAAGCTCCGAGAGCCACCTGTGCTTCAATGAGCCTTTAAGATGATGTAATGCAGGTCCACTTTGAGAACCACTTGTCCAGGGACGATAACAGCTTGAGATTTAGGAGTCTAAGTGTGCTTTTAAGATACGAATGTGCTTGGGACTTCCCTGGGGGTCCAGTGGTTGAGACTTCACCTTCCAATGCAGGGGGTGAGGGTTCGATCCTTGGTCGGGGAGCTAAGATCCCACATGCCTCATGGCCAAAGAAACCAAAGCATAAAACAGAAGCAATATTGTAACAAATTCAATAAAGACTTTAAAAATGGTCCACATCAAAAAATCTTTTAAGAAAAGAAAGATACGAATGAGCTTATAATCACCGTGGAATTGCTAAAAGGCAGCTTCTGATTTAGCTGTATGAGAATTTGCGTTTCTTACAAGCTCCAGGTGATGGTGATGTGGCTGGCTGAGGCCTACACTATGATATTGTTTCCAAAACCTGCCAGATCATAAGGCAGACCTGAAATGTGCATCAAAACTTCAGATTCCCAGGATCCCCCTGAGGCCCACTCCCTAAGCCATCTCCAGAGGAGGGGCCTATGAATCTGTAATTTTAGTAAGTGCCTCAGAAAATTCTCACCATCAAGCAGGTCTGAAAACACTGACTTCTGACGGCAGATTCAGGAGTTACTGATTAATGACATCATCTCTGAGTCCTCTTTGTCTGTATACTGGAAGTTCTCAACCAGGGCTGAGGAGAAGCATCTGGGGAGCTCTGAAACTCTCCCTGCAAAGGCCACAAAGCAAGTTGATTACATCAGAACCTCGGAGGATGGGACCTAGGAAGTGGTACTTTTAAAAGATGCCCAGGTGACTCCAATGTGCAACTACATTTAAGAATCAGTGACCTTAGAAAACAGTCTCGCAGTTCCTCAGAAAGCTAAACATAGAGTTACCATATGACCCAACAATTCCATTCCTAGGTACATACCCAAGTGAATTGAAAACATATGTCTACACAAAAATTTGTATATGAATGTTCAGAGCAGCATTATTCAAAATAGCCAAAAAGCGGAAACAATCCAAATGTCCACTAAGTGGCAAAACAAATTAAAATAGTTGTGGTATAGCCATACAATGGAATATTATTTAGCCATAGGAAGGAATGATATGTTACAACATGGATGAACTTTGAAAACAATACATTAACTGAAAGAAGCCAGATACAAAAGACTATATATTTTATGATTCCATTTATATGATATACCCAGAATAAGCAAATCCATAGAGGTAGAAAGTAGATTGGTGGTTTCCAGGGGCCGGTGTGAAGGGGGAATGGAGAGTGATTGTTAATGGGTACAGGGTTGTATTTTGGGGTTATGAAAATGTTTTGGAACTAGATAGAGGTCGTGGTTGCACAACACTGTACATGTACTAAATGCTGCTGAATTGTATACTTTAAAATAGTTAAAATGGTAAATTTTAGGTTATGTGAATTTTATCTCAATTAAAAAAGGAAAAAAAAACCAGTGACCTATACAATTTCCTAATAGAGGTAGAGTCTAAGAAATCAGGGAAAATCTGGATGTGAGTGGATTAGCTCATTCAGAATAAACCTTAAGATAGGCCATATTTATGCCCCCATGGTCTTTGACCCTCTGCTAGAGGAGGGAGAAAAGGGTTTTTGAAAGCTTGATTGGAGGAGTGAATATTATCAGATCCCTAGGATTAAGGGCAAAGAAGCTAGTTTTCATCTGTCAGTTGAAGTTGTATTGATTTGAAAGTTTGCTCCCAGAATCTGGGAGGCTTGTGTGTTTTTAATGTTCAAAGGCTGATGGAGAAAGTGATTGCTGAGATGAGTCCTCTTAAAGTGTGGGCATTATTTAATGTGAATATAAACAGAAGGATGACCCACAAGGCTGAAGGTTTGGGGACCTGCAGGCAAGTGACAGTTAAGTTACATTTAAGCAGCCACACACCTGGGCGTGGAGACAGAGTGCCTTGAGGAGGGGAGGTCACGGGGAGGTCATGACCCCATGCCCTCAGTTGGGTGGGCCTTGCAGGAAGGGATGCTAGTGAGAGAGGTTGAAGATAGAGAGACCTCTCTTCTGGAAATTCAGCTTGTGTCATTTTTAAATTTTTTGTTTCATTATCAGTCTTCCTTGCTGGGCTTTAAACTCCACAAGAGCAGGGACCATGTCTATTACATTTACCACTGTGTGCTCAGCATGCTTGGCACACGGTAGAGGGTTCTCTGTTGACTGACAGCCAGAGGTCACAAGTAAAGCCCCTTGGTGAGGGGTGAATGCTGACAGTAGACCTGCCAAAGGAGGGGCTGAGGTGGGGGAGGGCAAGTCTGTGGGTAAACCTGACAGCACATGGGTGCCAAGAACTGGCTCATTTCACTCAACACTGAGAGGGAGAGACAGCGAGGTCACCAGGGGCTTTCAGGAAGTGATGACACCTGAGCTGAGTCTCAAAGGAGGACCAAGGGTTAGTGGGTCAGAGACTGGAAAGGCGATTCCTGCAGAGCAAGCAGCATATGCAGGGCCTTCGGGGCCTGACTAGCCCCAGGATTGTGGGGCCACTGCAGGGGGTCAGCCTGGCTGAGGCCTGGCTAGACGGCAAGTCCCTGGAGCGGGTGGCACCGTCAGACCTTGGGCTGCTGTCTGGAGGTTGGATTTGAGAGAGAAATAAAAATAGGAGGCTGCTGAAGTACTCTCAGAGAACGGCGCGGAGGGTTGCCTTGATGAACTGACATCGATGGTGAGCAGGAAAGAGGGGAAGGATGTGAGAGCGTTTGCGCAGGTAGAGCCGTTTGGATTTGGTGACTGAGTGCTGTTGTTGGGAGTGAGATGAAAGGAGAAGTCTAGGATAGGGATGATGATGGTGACAAAGACGATGCTTACGGCTAATGTTTGCTGAGGGTGTACGTGCCAGGCACTGTGCTACGTGTTTCATATACACCACGTCATTTGAGTCTCATCATGAACTATCGAAGCTCATGAGTGTATTTTTATACTCATGATACAGATGAGCAAACTGAGACCCAGGGAAGCTGTTACTTGGCCAAGGTCACCAGATTAGTATGTGGAACAGCCAAGGGCAGTCAGACCTAAAGAGCTATGCTCTTAACCATGCTCAGTACCGCCCCCAGTGTCTTAGCTTGGGTTGGCCAGGTGATGGCACCACTCCCTCAATCCGAGGAAACAGAAGGAGAAAAATGTTTGATTGGTGGGGAAATGACAAACTGAGCTGAGGACAAGTTGAACTGGAGATGCTGTGGGTTATTCCATGATAACCAACAGTCAAGAGGGCAGCTCTGGAGGGATCCTGCTGGGGTTGCAAGTCACGAGGATGAATGACAACCAAGAGCACGAGCATGAGGAGAGAAAAAGGCCAGGGAGGGACCAGTGTTCACCAAAGAACCAAACGTGTCCTTTGGATATGGCCATCTGGGAGCAAGATTAGTGCAGCCATAGGACAGAAGCAAAGTCTACTATTCTAAGGAAATTGGGTGCACAAGGAGGAAAGAAGAGTCACCAGAAGGGATCGGGGGAGGGGGGACAGAGAGCTTCTTTTTTCTTTCTTTTAATTGTTGAGATGAGAGCGATTTGCAAATGTCACAGGCTAGAGAGATGGAACCATTAGAAAGACGAATTTGATAATGAACGGGAGAGGAGAAAAGTGATGGAACGACAACCTTGAGGCAGCCGGAGGGATGAGGTGAGAGCATCAGTCTTCAAAAAGAAAACGAACACATCTTTTGAGTCTAGAGAAAAAATATAGGTTTGAATGCACCTTGAACAGGACCCAGGGGCTTTAGAAAGGTAAGATTTGGCCAACTGCTACAGCTATCATGCTCTACGTCCACTGCCACGTTTGCAGTGGCCACACTTCCCATGGGTTGCTCGCAGCCAAGACGGAGCATGGCAGGGAAATGATTCCCAGGGAACCCACTCCCAGGAGATGGGGGCTGACTGCTCAGATGGTTCATCTGGACACAGGGACTCCCCAAAGGCCGTGCTGAACCTTCCTCAGGTACATGGCGGTCTCAAGATACTTTCACCCAATCTTCCCTCCTTCCTTTCTTTACTTGGGGTCAGCCCTGCATTGCATCTGCCGGCTCCTCCCACTTTCCCCAACTCCCTATTTTCTCTCAAGAGTGCCTCTTAATACCATCCTTGTACATTTAGTCCTACTGGCATCTGCTTCTTAGAGGACCCAGACTAACATAGCCACCCAGGCACACATGGATAAAATCAGAAAGGTTGAGTTAGGGAGACTCGGATCCCTCAGTGGGAGGTGATGAACCTAAGGAGGCTGTGACGGTTCTGCGTGTGAGGGCAAAATGGGCGGTGGGAGTGCAGGGGGTATCCTGGTCACCTTCTCACAGAAGCCTGCAGCTCACTGTTGACTGTCTGCCAGGCACAAGATAGATTCTCAGGAGGTCCAGGCAGATGTGACCACATGAGGATGGATATGAATACAGACAAATGGATGGGGGCTGGTGGGCACCGGGGGAGAAGCTGAAGGGGTTCCCACTCTCTAATTCTCAGAGAGCAGGAAGTGAGGTCAGCTCTGTGAATATGACCAGTCCACGGGGTGGGACCTTGCAAACTGGAGGTTTGGAACAGCTGCTATGGTGAGAGGGAGGGAGAGACGGCTGACAAAGACTGTAATGAAAAGAGAATGGAGAAGCGGCAGGGGCAGGAAAATGTTTTAGGGCCTTGTAGGCCTTGGGAGGGTCTCTGGATTTTACACTAACTACTAAAGGGAAACCTTGGAGGGTTTCAAGCTGGGGCCCTACAGGACTGGATCTGTAACTTAGAAGGACATTCTGGATACTGTGGGAGATGAGAATGGATGCAGCAGACCAGTGAGGAGGTTACAGCAGTCATCCAGGCAAGAGATGACATGCCCCAGAGCCGGGCAGGAGCAGTGCAGATGCCAGTAGCTAAGAAAGTTCCCCTCTGATGACTCCTATTCTCCCACTGAAATAAGAAGCAGGGACACTGACATCACCTGAGAGGGGGGCTGGATGGGTAGGTGGGATTGTGCTTTTATCTATATGTTGGAAGGGTAGAAGAAAGAGGCAAAGTTGTTAAAAGATAAGTAATAAAAACTTACTTTAATGTATAAAATAGGTAACTAATGAGTACCTACTGTCTAGCACAAGCAACTCTACTCAATGCTCTGTGGTGACCTAAATGGGAAGGAAATCCAAAAAAGAGGGGGTATATGCATACGTATAGCTGACTCACTTTGCTGTACAGCAGAAACTAATACAGCATTGTAGAGCAACTATACTCCACTAAAAATTAAAAAAACCCTGCGTATTTAAGAAAGAAAGAAGAGGCTTAAATCTTTCATTACATTCCATTTTGAGCATTGGCCATAAGACTTATCTTTGATAGCATAGATTTTTTTTTTTTTGATAGCATAGATTTTTAAAAATCCCTGTATTTTCCTTGATAAGTGATACCTAGCCCCTCCTCCCAGTGAAGTAACCACTTGATTTCTTTGCAACTCATGAACTGCTGCAGTTCCTGTTAGGATGGGGCAGTAGTTACTGATTCCTGTCCACCAGACCTTCCCTGAGTGGTTAGATCTGTAAAATTCGTAAGTGTGTGTGTGTGTGTGTGTGTGTGTGTGTGTGAGATGATCACATGCACTCACACAACATGCACTATGTATGACAAAACTGCTTTGACAAAGGTTTGCCTTTTTAAACAAAAAGTGTGTCATATATTTTTATTAAATCATAGAAAACTCATTTGTATACAAATTTTTCCACTTTGGGGACAACGGAATATTAAACAGCTGGGTAACAAAACAGTTGAAAGATACATCTCACTTTAAGCAGAGACAAATTTTAAGTTGTCACATTTATTTAAAAAAATGTTGAAATAATCAGTAACAGGTTATTGGCTTTTTTCACCTTTGGGTCAGAGGAATATAGTATCTCTTATAAAGCCCCAATTCTCTTTAAGGATGCTTTTCATTACTCAAACCAACCATGAGTTTAAAAAGGTGATCAACTTGAAGTTTTAATACAAAATCAATTTCTTTTTCCCACCCATGGACTTTTAGGGTATTGTAAATGCCGAATTTCAGGACAGGGTCTCCTGTCACAGGACCTATTATGCTTCTTTTCTACAACAGCAAATGTGTATAATGGTACAGAATATATTTCAGAATAAGTTAAATATTAAGACATACAGTATGGCAATAATGTCCTACTTTTCTTTCTACCATGTAAATTCAAAAGTTCATCCTAATCTTACACGTTTATAAAAGGGTGAAGACTGAGGGATCCAGTGATAATGAAAATGCACAACCACCATCAGGACCACATTCTCTACACACTCTGGCTGAATATATACAAATGGTCCTGCCAGAATCATGCCTGCGTTTGTTCCACAGGGGATCTAAATGAACAGACGCTGAAGGTCACCAAACAAAAATGGGCAGTGGTTTTGCAGTTTAGGTTGTCACTTGTTCTGCTTTTGAGCAGAGACCCAGAGGTCACACTGTGACATGTCTGCACTCACCACAAACACTCACAGAACATAAACACAAATTAAATATTAGCAAACATTTTAAATTAAATTGAAGACCGCTATTTTTAAGTGCATGAAGTATTTCCCCCTAGCTTCTTAACGCGTGTTACAGAGCGAGAACTAAGATCCCGGGTAACATTTGTGTTCCTACGTATTAGAGGCCAACGTGCTTCCTTTCAGAACTCCCTGGAGTAACACATGAGATCTTCAGGGGGAAAAAAGGCAATTCTCCAATCTAAATGGAGGGATAGTCTCAAACAGTCATTTTCCCAAACTCCAGTTTGGATTTCAGACTCATTAAAGCAGGGACTCAAAAATGTGATCTTTGGGAGTGGCTCCTGGTGTCACCCGTGGTGACAGTCTGTGTCCCAGGACACTCGACTGACCCTTAATACTACAAGCCTCACTTCAAGCTGCCCCCAGGTCCTGGGACCCTGCTGTCAACTTGCAGACCTGGAGCTCTCCCAGGGAATGTGTAAACAAATCTGGGGAAAACCACGTTTCTGCAAGTTTTTGTTATGTCAGTGGTAAACCTCCTGGGCTAAGAAAAATAATAGGAAACGCCACCCCAATGGCAACTTCTCACGAGGCTTGTCTTCTGCTCATCCTGCTGTCGAAGACTATGAAGTCAACTCAAATATTCTTCGCCTCGCTTGCCCCAAATGGTAACTAAACAGAGTTAGAAGCTTTTCTTTGGACTACCTTATTCCTGAATTACGACAAATGCTTATCTGAGCAAACGTGGTCCACTACCTTGTTACTGGAGGTGAGTTGGAGAGGAGGCTAGGCTTTTGTGCAGGTTGGGATTCTGGCTGTGTCTGTTTCGACTTCGAACAGACGAGAACATGGTGTTGCAGCCCGGGACTTTGCACTTGTGGAGCTGGCGGAGGTGCACAGTTTTGTAGTGAGCCCTGAAGGTCCCTTTATTACTGTACGTCTTTTGGCAGAGGTGACATGTTATGGGCAGCCCAGACGGCAGGCTGGCAAGGCTCTGGTCGGCCTTCTCCATCAGGACGCAGATGGGATAGTCATCCTCCCCGGGGACCAGGCTCGCCCCTTCACAGTTGCCATCGCTGTCCTCCATGAGCACGGTGCCTTCCTCGCTTGCCCCGTCTGAGTCCCAGGAGGAATGGCTGCTACTCTCCGATTTCATGCTCGAGGTAGTACTCAAATCCAGGATGGTGCCCTCGCTTGGTGGACCGGAGGTGTAGCTCTCCAGGCTGGCGCTGTGGACTTGGGCTACTGGGTAAACCAGGCTGCCCATCCGACTCGTTCCCTTGAAGATGACAGATGTCGGGGAGGCTTGCTGTGTGAAAGCCACATCCTGACAGGCCTCCTTAGCCATATCTTTCAACAAGTAAGCTGCATGGAAATGGTCTTCACCGCTCTCCAACACTTCTTGAGTCAACACTTTTTGGTGGAGGTTTAGGTTTGAACTGTGTCTACAAGAGTGAAAAGACGGTTAGCAACGGGTTGGGCTGTTGTTTCTGTTGTGTTAAAGACAGCCTTCATTCTGCGTAGAGACACTAGGCAGATACCAGGAAAGCTTGTGGCGTGCGAGAAGTGATACAGTGTGTGTGTGGTGGACACTGCTCACTGCCGTTCACCACTTGTCACAAGTTAGCATTTGACCAGAAAGGTCAACGGAATATGTAGTTCTCTTCAGTTTCCACGATCTGATTGACACGTAAGTTCTGGTACCTTATCTTTAGAGAATGGCTAGACTACTTCAGTTAGGCCAGTTCAACTGGGACACTGGAACCAGGAGATCCCAGAAGAAAACTGGTCACAGACAATAAGGAACTAAGCAGAGGACTTTATTTCAATGAAACCAGGACATTTTATCTTCTAGAGCTGCACTGTCCAGTATGACAGCTGCTCATAAGTGTATGAGCACCTGAAAGGTGGCTATGACATATACTAAAATGATAATATTTTGGATAGGCTGAGTGAAATAAAATATGTTACTAACACTTACTTCACTTGTTTCTTTTTACTTTTTCAATGTGGCTACCAGAAAATTTTAAATTTCCTATGTGGCTTGCATGGTGGTCTAGAGTATTTGCATGCTCACCCCCACGCAAGTTCTACAGGTGTGATAATCTGACTGGCTAGAAATTGTATGTGTGTGCATGAGTGTATGTGTGCTAAATTTAGTTCAGATCTGCAACATTTCACTATATACCAGGCAGAAATCCTGCAAATGCAGCACCGTGAGCACACTGCCAACCATCTACCCAATGATTACTCCTAAAGGGCAGATAATAAGTATCCATTAGGACACATGCCTTTTACTCATAAGATATCATTTGGATGTAACTTGTCAATCAATGTCGGCCTTGCTCGGAGATCCCCTAACTATTGACGAGCAAAAACACCCCTTACCAGAGGGTACAATCTTAAAGGTGATTGGAGAATTATTCCAAACAGGGAAAATACCTCCTCCAACACAGATCAGAATGCATGCCAGGGTCAAACTGGGAAAAACACCCTCACCTAAATGACAAGGAATCAAATTTTCTCTTCTAAATCTCCAAGGACATATGGAAGGGGTGTTACTCATAAAATGTATCAAATTTACTTCTGAACTTCTTTTTTTTTTTTTTTTTTTTTTTTGCGGTATGCGGGCCTCTCACTGCTGTGGCCCCTCCCGCTGCGGAGCACAGGCTCCGGACGCGCAGGCCCAGCGGCCATGGCCCACGGGCCCAGCCGCTCCGCGGCACGCGGGATCCTCCGGGACCGGGGCACGAGCCCGCGTCCCCTGCATCAGCAGGCAGACTCTCAACCACTGCGCCACCAGGGAAGCCCTGAACTTCTTTTTAATCCTCTTATACATTCTTTTCTTGGGACATAATCAGAATTATACTCCCAGATCACCCACTTTGCAAGCAGCTCTTCTCAACTGCAACTCTGCCCTGTGATTATGTCAGCACCCTGGGTTGAAGGGGCAGGTATGTCTCGGCAGAAAACCAGACATTAGATTGACATACAGGTTCCAGTATACACAAGTGGTCAAAAAAAACGTCTGACAAACACATTTACTGGAACACCTTGCACAGAAAGGTCCCTGATGCAACAAAGCAAACCTCTGGGCCCTTTGCTCAACTCCTGAGGATCCCATGAACACCAAGAGCTAACATGTGGGAAGCCCTCTCTCCTCCTTAACCATCCTCAGAGGGTTAGATGCACTTCCCAAGGTGCCATGTCCCCTGAGACCAGTGAGTACCACAGCTTCAAAAACCCTGTGGACCACGTGCCAGGCTTTCTGTTTCCAGGACTAATGCTGTGCCTACTGCCCAGGTCTGCATTTCTTCCCTTCAACCTCTACACCTCCCCCCTCCAACTCTTCCCTCCCGTTTGTGACTATTTAGATTAGCTGAGACCAGTGGTTTTCAAATTGCGGTCTGGGTACCCCTAGTGGTCCCTGAGATCCTTTCAGGATGTCCCTCAAGTCAGACTCCTTTCATGATGATACTAAGACATTGTTTTCCCTTTTCAGGCTCATTCTGTCACTAGTGTAGAGTGGAGTTTTCCAGAGGCTACGTGACCTGTGATATTGCAACAGATTGAATGCAGAAGCTGGTATGAGAACCCAGTCGTCTTCTACCAGACCAGACATTAAAGATGTTTGCAAAATGTAAAACAAAGCCACTTCTCACTAAGTTTTTGATCCAGAAAATGTAGTTATTTTTCATAAAAATGTAATGGTAACGCATAATAGGTTTTTTAAGTGATGTGATACGTATTTTTTCAATTTTAATTTCTAATACAGTAAATATTGATAGATATAAACCCAAATAGACAAAAGTTCTTGAGGGTCTTGAGGTTTTAAGAATTTGTAAAGAGGCTGTGAGACCAAAACTTCTGCAAGCTGCTGGATTAGACAGAACTCCTCTGGGAAACCATCCCTAACTTCTCAGAGAGTTTGGTTAGGCGCCCTCCCATGTGCCCGTAACAGAACACCCCCGCTTCTAGCAGCCACCACCTTCAGCTGTAATCACCTGCTTACTGCTCTGTCTTCCCCACTGGCCTTCGTGGGCAGGGACTGTGTCTAGAGCACCTAACACAGAAGGTTATTAACTATTTGTTGGATAAGTATCCACAGTGCTGTCCTCGTCCCTTTGTGATGGGTCCTAGGAACTGCTGTTGGCAGTAGCAGTGGCTTGAAGAGAGGACATCAGTTATCATTACAGCCATGCAATTCTCATCTCTGACTCAGAAAAATGGTGGTGGGCCCGGGACTGCTCACAACGTCCTGTTTAAAATAGTATCATTTTAATCACAGATTCTAGGGAAAATGCAGTCCAAGTTCTAGACTACTAGAATTAGTGGTTTACATTTAGAATGAAAGATGTTTTCCTGTGGTGGGGCAGGAGGTTTGCATCACAAATAGGTTCCAAAATAAGAAAATGTTAAATATATGAAAAATAAATATAAATAGTATCTTAAATTCAATATGTCTTCTAATTTAGTAGACAATGTAGGTCAGAACAGTATCATAAATATCAAGGATAACCTGACCGATATGACTATCTCTTCTTTATAACGACAGCTTATTCACGATCGAACACCCTTCCTGGAGGGTGGAGGAGGGGCACTGGCTCACTAATTTGGGTATCTTGGTGGTTTGGTGCAACATCCAGCAACAGAAACAGGAATTTTAACTAATATCACCCCTGCCGTACCCTCTCTGCTCAAGACAATGTGTGTGTTCTTAGGAGCCCTGTCCAGGAATGTGTGTGGGAGTCTATACATTTTCACCCTCTTAATAAATTAGGTGCTACAACTTGGACTGAGGCAATGGTGGTGTTGAGCTGCTCGAAGTCAAGCTTGTTTGAGAGAAGGTAACATTTTGATATTCTGTGAACCATTTAGCATCCACAATGCTACATTTCATCAGTGAGCTGGTTCTCTCCTTAAAGCCTCCTAGGGTCATCTTTTGGTAAGCTTCCTCTTCCCTTTACAGGCTGGGGAGGAAGGCGACCTGAAGAGTGGTTATGCGACTCAAGTTCATTAAGAAAAGCACAAGTAAGATAGTAACGCCAGTGCTGTGTCCCCAGAGCGATGAGAGATACTCTATACCCGGGCACTCTGTACAAACAGTCTGACTCTGTGTGGTGGGGTCATGAAAACCCGGCACTGAAAGACTTCTCATCTTTGAACCATACATCACAGACACTGAAATAACCTGTGAATTGCCTTTACTCTTTGATAGCTTAGTATTTCAAAAATCTTCAATCAGGCAGTCATTCTTCCTTTCAAAAATAGTGGTTAAATAGAAATCGGAGAAAACGTTTCATTCTGTGGACTTCATAGTGTGAAATGAAAATCAGACAAGTTTTGGGGAGCTACAATCCTAACTTTAAAAGCTCCCCCGCTTCCTCCCCCTCTATTGTGTGAACTAGTTCATGACGCCTTATCCCAAGCCCTTGGGGCCAGATGTTTCTGAATCCAGAATTTCTCAGGCTTTAAAAAGGCAGAATGATGCATATACTGTCATGTCATGGCAATGCCCCCATAATAAATCCATTAACATTTCTGTACGGAATATACAGTAAAAAAATCCACACAAAGGGAGATTTAAAAAGATTAAAATAGCCTCACATCATTTCAGGTCAGGTTTTGTGGCTAAATGAGTTTACATTCTGGAATTGAAAATCCAGGAATCTGGAGCTATAGAACACCGTTTCTCAATCTGTGGTCCCTGGAATAGCATCAGTGTCCCCTGGGAACTCAGCAATGCAAACTCTCACATCTCATCCCAGACCAAGTGAAGCAGAAATTCTAGGGGGAGGGCTCAGAAGTCTGTTTTAACAACCCTCCAGGTGACTCAGATGCATGCTAAAGTTTAAGAACCCCTGCCTTGGAAGAAATGATTGCCACCAGACGTCTTACCTGTCTCTGCTCCTGCGGGAGGGGAACGTGGCCTTACAGCCCTCCATCGTGCACGTGTGCGTTTCTTTGGCATGCAGGTTCTTGTGATGCATCTTCACACCGCAAGCGTTTTTAAAAGTCTTCTTGCAGATGTCACACTGGAAGCGATTTTCCTCCTTCGGCCTCGCTAATGTGTGCTGACCTGAGTGCTCCAGCTCTTTGGAATCTTCAAAACAAGGAAAAGCCATCCCCCCGCTGGACAAAGCACTGAGGAGGCCCCCAGCCAGCAGGCGCTGCTGCAGTTTGACGTAGTCAGGAAAAGGGACACAGGGCTCCACCCCGGGGGTGAGGTGAGGTTCACGGCCACCATCCTCCCCTTCCCGTGGCACCACGGTCAGCACTGACTTCTGCTCAGTCTCCCTCTCCGAGTTGTATGTGGCCTGCTCGGGGGTTTGGCGGAGGGCTCCGCTGGACTCGATCGCCGGTTTGAGATGGCAGGGCCTCTCTCCTTCAGGACCAGGCTTCCCTAAGCTTCCCAATGGGGCTCTGTCTGACCGGGGGCTGCAGGCCTCCAGCTCGTCTTCACTGACCACCTGCAGGGGCATGTCTTCATCTGAGCTGAGCGTGTGCCTCTTCTCATCCACTATCTCCACAGCCTCCTTCTCTATTTTGATGGGCATACTGGACTTGCGTGATTTCTTCTTGGGCAGGGCATCGAATGGCATTTCGTTGGAAACCAGTTGTTCCGGGATTGAAGAGGACAGCAGAGGGAGGGAAGGTAGCATCCCAGGTGTGTTTGCTAGCTCAGCCGGGGTGGCCGGACTGCGGTAGAAAGGAAGGACCGGCTGGACCGTCTTCAGGTTGGGAAAAAGCACTCCGTTTTGGCCGATGCTTGGGAAGGCTGGCTGGCTCCGGGAATCCTCCCCTGAACCAGTGTAGCCAGGGAAAGGTCGACAGTCTGGAGAAGTCACCCTGAAACCGGGGCGCTTATAGCTCTCAGAGGCAGCCAGGTTCAGGCTGTTCCTCAGGTCTTTGTCCCTGTTGTTTCTGTTCATTGGCATGTGCAGCCGGGGGTTGGGGTTGGCGCTGTGGCGGTTCCGGCTCCTCAGGGAGCTGAACACCATGTTACAGCCTTCGATGGTGCACTTATGCTTGATCTTCAGGTGGACGGCATTGTAGTGGATCTTGAGGGTGCCTTTGTCGTAGAAGGTCTTCTCACACGCTGTACAGAACACCCGGCCCTTCTTTGTGCCGAGGCTGTTCCTCTCAGACTTCACTTTGCCCTCTGGGGACAACTGTGTCCTTTCGAGCTTTGTGATGATGTTGTATGAGCTGGAGTCACTTAAATGGGCACTGTCTTCCTTTTTAGTAACAGGACCTGGACAGTTTAGACACTGCTCTTTTTCAACCTGAAATGGGGTGGAACTGGAAGTTAAGAAGCTGCTGTTGGGGAAGGGTCCGTGGATTTCCTGTTTGGGGTCCTGACTTTGGTCCTGACCCTGCTCCAGCACATATGGTTCGGGCACTGACCCTATCAGTGCGGGAGGCACGGGGTTGAAGAACTGAAAGGGCAGCATGAAGGTCATGTTGTTTATGAGGTTCTCAAAGGGGTGTATACTGCCGGGGTTTCCTTTGTCTACAGGAGGGGGGAGGCTGCCACTCCGGTGGCTGCAGCTCTCGATGAAAGCCCTGATATCTACGTTCGCCGTGGAGGGCGGGATGATGATGGACTGCTCTTCCTTCTCTTGAATTACCATGAGCTCAACGATAGACTTGGTCTCTCCAAAACGAAGGAACTGCTGCAAGGTGGCCACCTCTTCCTCACTGGTCATGATGCTCCAGTGATCCAACACCTTTCCTGATGCATCCTAAACCCAAACCAGAATTAAAAAGGGCAATTAATTTACGATTCCTTACCCTTTTCTCTAAGAAAGGAACCACGTATGTGGCCAGGGCCTCCACCAGCACCACAGGGCACTTTCGTACGTATTAGAAAAAGACACCCCTGTGAGCACAAGGCTTGATGAGTTCAGCCCTCGCTCACCCCACTGTCCTAGGACAGAAACTCTGTCCAGAAAATAAACTGCACAAAGGTAAGCAGTGGTCCAGAAGAGAGAAATAAAATGATATCACTCAAGCCTAAGGGAAGTTTGGTGATTATTTTCCATCTTATTTCAAACGAATTGGTTGTCTTGCATCAGGCATAATTTTCCTCCACTAAAATTAAAATATGTATCATTTGAACAATAGTAACTTCTTTATCTAAAGAGTATAGATGAGGCAATCAGGCCTAGATATAGTTCAAGTATTTATTCGCTGCAAGTTTAATAATCTTTCCCAAGCAACTAACATTGAAAAACAAATGAACCTGTATTGATCTATTGCCTATGTTCACAAAGCAGAGCTGTAATTACACTGGAGTGTTGGAGATCTTTCAAACTCTAGCAAGGCCTAACTTTTCCCAAAACTACAATAAATATTTTATCACAGAACATGTATTTGATGGCCTACTGAGATTTTTCACAGTGCATGTAAGAGTTCTGAAGATGATGAGGAATGTAACATCATAAATTTTTCATGCACTAGAGGTTCAAGGTAATTGATTCCATATTTTTAATCCTAACACTAGAAAGCAAGATTATTAGGATCATTAAATATTGATCTATGTCATAATGTAAGATCATAATGCTGCTCTACATAAAAGGTGGTTTCTAGCCTGCTGGGGGTCCTGCACTCGAGGTGAGCAAACATGTTTCCAGAGGAAGACTGGAGGCATTGTCAGAGTTCAAAAGAAGTGGGTTCAAATTCTCAGTCTGCTGCATACAAGCTGAGTGACTTCAGCAAGATTTAGAAGCACTCAGTCTCTGGTTTTCCAACTGGAAAATGGGGATAATCTACCTACCTTGTGAGATTACTGGAAGAGGGTCTAAGTCAATAAATGGTTGTTATTAGTGTTTGTTTCAGGGTTATGGCCCAGCTAAGTTAGACTGAAGTGTATGTTAGTCTTGGAAATAACATTCATCCGCCCATTTCGTTGAAATTTTTATCAAAGTTAGCTGACATTTTCTAGCGTAGTGACAAGAAAGAAAATGCTGTAGCTGTTTCATATGTCAGAGAAATGACAGAATTCACACCAGGGAATATGTTCTTTGCTGTTGAAACACCTTGATAGCCTCTCTGGATAGGAAGCATAAGGCCTACCCCCCACAGTATGGTACAGAAAAAGAGGTACAACTACTCTGCAAAGGAAAGAGATGAGAGAAGGGACGAAAGGCATGGAATGATGGAGAGACGTAGAGAAAATGCGAGGAGGCCAAAAGGAACTGGGGAGGCAGAGAGAGAATGAGCCAGAGCATGCACACAGAAATATCACAAGGTGATGGAGCCTGGGTAGGAAAATTAGCAGTAGGATGGATGGCAGAGGGCTTTAAAGAACAGGAAGGTGTGGCATGAAACTGTAACTGTTTGCTGTGCCGTTCTGCAATGTAAGTTCCCTTCCTCAACCCCACACTCTCAGTAAAATCTGAAACATGATGTCTTGTGTCAGTAAATAGTTTGAGGATAATAAAAGAAACGGAGGCAGCACCAAGGATGGGGCAAATGGCTGACTGTGGAAGAGCTGGCTGAGTGAAACCTAAATCAGAGAATATGTAATGCTCCCGCATCCTCAAGTCTTACAGATACCTTGAGGAAAGGCACTGGATTTCACCCAGAACATGAGGTAGGGCTTAAGACATTAGAAATGACTATGAAAGGGAAGGATGACTACCAATGGCTGTAGCACTCACTGTAGGCAACTGGGTTACATCAGTTCCATGGACACGAGCTTCGGAAGACATTCTAGGAGAACAGTGCCCATGGTCCCCATACCTGCAGCACGTATCCACGGATGTAATCCTGGAGGGTCCAGTCCAAGGCATGGAGGATCTGGAGAACCTCATCTTGCTTCAACACACTGAAGAGCCGGTCCAGTAGGATTTTCAGGCGAACAGGGATGGCCTGGGTCCCATACAGCATGAGGCTGCTGATAGCAAACACCACGTTGGACTGAACAATCTCCACCTGGCTTGCTGGATACACGGGGGGAATCCTTAGCTTACTTAGAGCTGAAAAAGTGAATTGAAGAAATATCGTTTTTCAAGATTCTACTTTTAAGAGAAACACTGCACAGAAGTAGGTTAGCGCTAACTCTCAGTTATTTGTTCCAGTAGAAAAACCACAAATATGCAAACAATTAATAATCTTAATAGCTATCTGGCTCCAAGTTATTCTCAGGAACTTCTAAAATAAAATGGACTAGCCTGAGAGGCTTCTTTTCTCCCTTTCCTGTGGCATACCTAAGGAGTAAAACAGCCGCAAGTAGGGACCGTGCACGGAAAACAGGTAAAAACGAAGGCGGCAGGTGCATAATCAAGAGGATGGAAAACCAGGAAGCATGGGGTCTGGGGAAGAACCTGGACTTGGAAATCCAACAGATCTGGGTTTGAGCCCTGGTCTGCCACTATCTAGTTGTTGGGCTGGGCAAGTTAAGCCACTGAACTCCATGCTGTCCAATGCAACAGTCATCAGTCACATATGGCTATTCAAATTTAGATTTAAATTAATTAACATTAAATAAAACTAAAAATTCAGTTCACCAGTTGCGCTAGTCACATTTCAAGTGCTTGCAGCCACATGTGGCTAGTGTAGGGCTGTCAGGTATAGCAAATAAACAAATAAAAATTAAACTTGAATATACATTTCAGATAAAAAATGAATAAGTGGTATACACTTAAACCAAAAATATTCATTGGGATATACTTAGGCTAAAAAATTATGTATAGTTTAACTGAAATTCAGATTCAACTGAGCATTGTTTTTCCATCTAGCAACCCTGCGTTAGAGGCTACTTACTATATTAGGCAGCACAGAACATTTCTATTGTTGCAGAATGACAGCCCTGAAGCACCATTTTCTACATCTTTAGAAGGGGGTTGATAAACACTTATCATATAGAGTTGTTAAGATTCAAAGAGATAACATATATAAAGCTCTTAGGCTGTTACCTGGCACATAGCAGTAACTTACAAATGTTAGCTGTCATTCTTAGATATTAAATCTGTTCCTGAATAACTGTAAGTTATTTAAAGGGTACACTAAAGGCCAAGAGAGGGGGCAAAATAAAGTTACCGTGGGCCACCCATCCATGTCTGCACTGCTCACACTGACGGTGGTTTATTTTCCCTGGTTTGAAGCTTTGGCAACTACAGTTCAGAGTACAGCCGATGGCCTGCAGAAGAGAACACAGGGATACCTGGCATGTTAGTGAGGTGTGGAACACACATCACATTTACATAACAAAACACACTCCTCCACTGAGCAACGTTCTTTGAGTGATGTGTGCCCACTCTGTGCCAGGCCCAGACCTGTATAGTGTATCCTGGAAAGCGGGGAAGCTGGCCCCAGACCTGGAGACGGTGAACATGCTACACAGATATTCTGCATGCGAGAATGGGCTAAAATCCCAGAACTCTTTATAAGAAAGGATTACAGGTGGGAAGGAAACATCTTGCTTGTTATTAAGGACACAGAAAGGGTGAAGAAGAGTCACATTCTCACTGAATCTCTAAGTTGACCAGAACAGCAACCCTGAAAGGTATACAAGGGCTACCCTGACACAAGTAAATAGGAGAGCAATCAGAACTGAGAGTAACACACATGTGTAATTCGTTACCCCCCAAAATGAGGCAGAGGCTGAATATCAAGATAGATTTGAGGACATGCAATGGCTGACCACACTGACGATGATTCCCTGACCCCGCTCACTGGACTGTGTGACCGACAGATGCACACAGGCTGGACAAGCCCTGCGTCGATGCCCAGGTGCAGTCGAAATGTCAGGTGTGGTGTGGGGGTGTGGAGTGTGCAAACACACAACTGAAATTGAAACTGGAGATGTACGTGACAACAAAGTTCTAGTATTAAGAACAAAGCTTCGTGTGTATTTTTTTTTTTTTTTGCGGTACGCGGGCCTCTCACTGTTGTGGCCTCTCCCGTTGCGGAGCACAGGCTCCGGACGCACAGGCTCAGTAGCCATGGCTCACGGGCCCAGCCGCTCCGCGGCATGTGGGATCCTCCCGGACCGGGGCACGAACCCGTGTCCCCAGCATCAGCAGGTGGACTCTCAACCACTGCGCCACCAGGGAAGGCCACTTCACGTGCATTTTTAAGATGAATTTCTCAAAAGGGGATAGAGGTCTGAGGAACGTAATCTATTATTAAAGAGAAAAAGTTCTCACAGGAGCTCTGTCAGTGAGATTCCTGGGAAGCACTGCTGTGTGGAATCTGTATGATTCAAGAGAGCTTTGACACTGGGGAGTGTCTCTGTGTTTGGAGGGGATGAAAGAGCCCTATGACTATGGGTTTAAACCCTCCATGTGACAATTAAGGGACTATGTGGCCTTGGGTGGGGACAGGGAAGAGGAGAATCTGGCCTAGGACACTTTAAGGAGTATATAACTAGTCCTCACTCAAAAATCAGTTGCTGGTGGGATTGTAAAATGGTGCAGCCACTTTGGAAAACAGTCTGGCTGATCCTCACAAACACAGTTACTATACAACCAAGCAATTCCACTCCTAGGTATAAGCTCAAGAGAACTGAAGACATACATCCACGCAAAACTTGTACCCAAACTTTAAAATCAGCATTATTTATATTAGCCCCGAAGTGGAAACAACCTCAATATTGATCAGCTGATGAATGGATAAACAAAATGTGGTATGTCCATACAATGGGATATCACTAGGCAATAAGAATGAAGTACTGATACCTGCTAAAACATGGGTGAACTCTGAAAATATTATGCTAATGAAAGAAGCCAAGTACAAAAACTCACAGGTGGAATGATTCCATTTATGTGAACTGTCAAGAACAGGCCAATCCAGAGAGGCACAAAGCAGACTAGTGGTTACCGGGGTCGTGGGGAGCAGGTAGGGATGAGGAGTGACTGCTAATGGGTGGTAGTGGGGGTAAAGGGTTATCTTTTTTGTTTTCATCTTTTAAAAAAAATTAATTAATTAATTTTTGGCCGTGTTGGGTCTTTGTGTCTGTGGGTGGGCTTTCTCTAGTTGCGGCCAGCGGGGGCTACTCTTCGTTGCAGTGCGTGGGATATACTCCTAGGAGTAGAACTGCTGGATCATATAGTAACTCTATGTTTAACTTTTTGAGAAAAATACCAAACTGTTTTTTAAAGTTTATATTCCTACCAGCAGTCTATGAGGGCTCTGATTTCTCCACATCCCCACCAACACTAGTTACTGTTTGCCTTTTCTACTGTAGTTATCCTACCAGGCATAAGTGGTATCTCATTGTGGTTTTGATTTGCATTTCCCTGACGGCTAATGGTGTTCAGCATCTTTTCATGTGCTTGATGGCCATCTGTATGTCTGTACAGATCTTTTGCCCATTTTTAAATTGGGGTGTCTTTTTAGCATTGAGTCATAAGAGTTCTTTATATACTCTAGGTACAAGTCCCTTACCAGATATACGATTTGCAAATATTTTCTCCAATCCTTGGCTTATCCTTTCACTTTCTTCACAGTACCCTTTGAAACACAGATAGTTTAAATTTTGACCAGAGTTTCTTTTCTTTTCTTTTTTTTTTTTTTTGCAGTACGCGGGCCTCTCACTGTTGTGGCCTCTCCCGTTGCGGAGCACAAGCTCCGGACGCGCAGGCTCAGCGGCCATGGCTCACGGGCCCAGCCGCTCCGCGGCATGTGGGATCCTCCCGGACCGGGGCACGAACCTGTGTCCCCTGCATCGGCAGGCGGACTCTCAACCACTGCGCCACCAGGGGAGCCCCAGAGTTTCTTTCTGAGGTGATGAAAATGTTCTAAAATCAGGCAGTAGTGATGGTTGCACAACTCAATGAATACAGTGAAACCACTCAGTTGTATACTTTATAAGGGTGAATTTTATTGAATTATATTTTGATAAAAATATTATTTTAAAAAATCAGTCCACTATACTCCTATTAGAATGGCCAAAATCCAGAACACTGACAGCATCAAATGATTGTGAGGATGTGGAGCAACAGAAATCTCATTCATTGCTGATGAGAACGCAAAATAGTAATAAAGCTACTTTGGAAGACGGTTTGGTGGTTTTTTTATAAAACTAAGCACACTCTTACCGTACAATCCAGTAACTGCACTCTTTGGTATTTACCCAAAGAAGCTGAAAACTTATGCCCACACAAAACCTGCACATGGATGTTTATAGCAGCTTTATTCATAATTTCCAAGACTTAGAAGTAGACAAGATGTCCTTTAGTTGGGAAATAGATGAACTGTGGTACACCCAAACAACAGAATATTATTCAGCACAAAAAAGACATGAGCTATAAAGCCATGAAAAGACATGGAGGAAATGTAAATGCATATTATTAAGTGAAAGAAGCCAATCTGAAAAGGCTACATACTGCATGATTCCAACTTTAAAACATTCTGGAAAAGGGAAAACTATGGAGACAGTAAAAAGATCAGTGGTTGCCAGGGGGTTGGCAGGGGTTGGGGAATGAACAGGAAGAACACAGAGGATTTTTAGGGCAGTGAAAATACTCTGTATGATACTATAATGATAGATACTTGTCATTGTACATTTTTCCAAACCCATAGGGTGTACAACACCAAGAGTGAACTCTAAGGTTAAACCATGGATTTTGGGTGATTATGATGTGTCAAATGTTGGTTCATCAATTGTAACAAATGTACCCTCCGGTGAGGGATGTTGAAAATAGGGGAGGCTATGCCTACGTGGAGGTAGGGGATATATGGGAAATCCTTGTACTTTCCTTTCAATTTTTCTATGGATCTAAAAGTATTCTAAAAAAATAAAGTCTTTTAAAAAACCAGTGACCTACCTTAAATACAAGTTAAACTTTACATGATTTGACCGTTATCTACAATTTCTTTTGGATTACAATGGGCCTGAACAGAACAACTAGACAGAGATTTTCAGGTGAAGGAATAGGGCTGTTTATAACTGAGGTGTACAGCAGACAGCAACAGTGTTACCTAATCCCTTCAACAGGCTATCAAAAAACAGGAAATACGGGTAAAAGGGTTTTGCTCTTTGTAAAGTCATAGAATATAACATAAAGAACTCCAGATGGTCAGAACAGTCTCTCACTCTAATAATGCATACATTCTCATCTGGGGTATACCATCCCCAAAGGGTGAAAGCTATTCCATTCTTTTTATGTATAGAGCACACATATACATACATAAACAGATATATAGTATATGGTGTGAAACTAAAATTTCATTGTGGTAGGCACAATTAGAAAAAAATTTCTAAAGTCTCCTTAGATGCGTGTGGGGGGGTGAATAATGAAAAATAAGATCAAGAAATATTGCTCTAATGACAGAAATTATTTTACTTTTTGGTTATAGAGTTTCTACTTGTGTACACATATACAAATGTATTATTGATAAATATACAAACACACACATCTATATACCTGCACACATAATTATATAGTTATCTTGACTGGAAGTTAAAGGATAAAAATGAGTAATGGTTTAGTTTCTGCTACACACTGTCAAAATTTAAGAGTGTCATTACCTCAGTTTGCAGCATTCTTATGTTGTCCAGCTTCTAAACTTCCCTGCGACTCCCTGAATGTCAGCTCACAGGCAAACCAATCATCTATACTCTCAATAGCTACCGGCACACTTAGTACTAAACCTCTGAAATATTTCACCACCTACATTCTACAAATATGACTGTTTTAATGGAAATTTTTAAAAGAAGAAAAGTTCTTATTTTGGATTATGTCCCTCAAGATGCTATTCATTCTTTAAAAACAAGGTATTGGAACTATATAAAGTGAATTCACATTTTATTTACTTGGAAAATAGGACCTGCCTGAATTAGAGAAAGATGTCCTTGAGCACATACTTCCTTCACTCCCTAAAGAGTCTGCTCAGAAGGCTGACTCATGGGAAGCCCCCAGGAAACTCTGAGTGACACTATCTCAGGCCCAGCACAGTGAAACTACAGAGGGAACAATTCCAAGCACATTTCATAGCCTAAGGTTGAAACTCATTTTTTTCTGCATCTCTGGACACCAACTCAGGGTTTCTCAACGTCAGCATTATAGACATTTTGAGCTGGATAATTATTTGTGGTGGGCGCTGTCCTGTGCATTGTAGGATGTCGAGCAGCATCCCTGGTTTCTACCCACCAGGTGCCACAGTAACACCTCCCTTCCCCAGTTGTGAAAACCAAAATGTTTCCAGACATTGTCAAATGCCCCTAGGGGCAAAACTGCCCCCAGTTGACACTCCCTGATCTAACCTGACTATTCACAGTTATAGCAGCTTCTAGTTTGGGGACTGAATTTTAAGCAGTTTTATCTGTAATTCCAATGTATGAATGCTGCTTTATAAGAAACATTCATGTGGTTCTATATGAACCTGTTTGAATAAGGCTTTAATAAAGCTCATTAAACATCTATGGAAATAAATCTCAGAAGAATTATTTATGAACTAAAAATGCTAATTACAGTGTCTAAGAAAACTTCCAATATTAAAGCCCTTGGGTTTTTTCCACCCATCTCAGAATCCCACGATGTAGTAAAATTATAGCACCATTATCTACAAATTAAAACTTCTAAGATGAAATCAAATCAAAAATTCTAATTACAGGACAAAAAGTACTCATGTAAATCAATAATGGAAAACTCTTAAAACTTACATCCTTTCTTTCAGAATCCTGATACTTGTTCCATTCTTCAGAAACATAAGACAGATAGATGTTTACAACATTCCGAACTCATCAAGACATGATTATTGCTTTTTACGCACTCATTTTAATCAGACTATTTCCGAGTTGTTATTAATCACTTTGATGTGCTACAAATCAACATTCAAAATTCTGGTTTGCCTTTTTGTAACTATCATTTGCTCATTCATTCACCCCAAAATTACTAATACACCCAGTATAGGATGGATGATTTGGTTTTTTTCAGTTTGGGGATGGAAAGTCATGACCTAGATTTTAGGTAGATTTGAGGGTCCCACTTCCTCTCCCAGATACCCTCTACCTTCAGCTTGGGGAGATGCTGCCATGGGCCTTTTGTCAGTAGATGCTGACTTGAACTCCTAGCAGTGGCCAGTGCAGGCACACAGTGGGGTAGATGCACAGACATCCACTGCTAGACAGTGCAGGCCTTTGATGGGATTTGAATTATTGAGCTTGAGAGTAAAAACTGTGCACTTCAAAGCTGTTTTCATCTCTAGTACATGCAAACATTTTCATATCACTGAAGATAAATTCAGGGGGATACTCTTGGGGGACCAGATGGAAGTGGGGAGGAGAAAAATCATAGAGGACTTTTGGGATTTCCAGATTCATGGTATTGACCCCTTTGAGGGAAGTCATTTGCGATCTGGCTCAGGAACAAGACTGAACTGCATACCAGCCAGACAACTTTGTAGGGTTAAGTTACTTAGTCTGCCTTGTCCAACAGTAGCCACTAGCCACATGTGGCTACTTAATTAAAATAAAATAAAATTTAAAAATTCAGTTCTTTGGTCACTTAGTCATATTTCAAGTGCTTGGGAGCCACATGTGGCTAGTGGCTATTGTACAGGACAGCAGAGAGGAGAACACTTCCATCATCACACAAAATTCTACTGGGTAGTTCTGAGTCCAAAGGCGAGACTAGCTATTCTTCCAGCGTCTGCCCTTCCACATGGTGGCATTCGTATGTAATAGGTGATCACATTCAATCCTCACTACATCACCGTGAGGAGGGAATTATTCTCAGGAAACGAACTTACGGAAGATTGTAATTTGCCCAAGGTTACATAGTTTATGATACTGATTGCTTATTTATTACGTGTGAGGCACTGCAGTAAGCAGTACCTATGTGTTATCTCATTTCTTACCACCACCCCGTTGTATAGATGAGGAAGCTAGGAACTTATAGGCTACTTGAGGGTGGTCTCAAATCTGGATATTGAGCATAGATTATATCTTGAATTATCAGTACCTGGTACTAACTGCACTTATATCTATGGTTTCATTTAATCTCGACAGAAACTATAAGGATATTAAAGTTCCATATGGTAAAGAAACCCCATTCACTGAATAAATATTTACTGAGTGTTTATGAGCCAGGCATTCTAAACTCTGGGGGCTAAAGTGTTGAATGAGAATGATGAGGTCCCTTCCCTCAAGGAGCTTATATTCTACAAGAGAGAGACAGAATAAACAAGTAAACAAACAAACAATACCTTTTCAGAATAAGGTAAGCGCTATTGAAGAAATAAGCAGAAAGCTCGGCTAGCAATTTTACTGGGTGGCATGGAGAGGCAGGAGTATTGGTAAGTGCCTTTTAGACAGGGTCATCATCAAAGGCTTTTGAGGAGGTGACACTTGAACTAAGTCCTAAGGCATGGCAAGGAGCCAGTGAAGAACTGGAGATTGAAGGAGTGTTTCGGGCAGAGCAAGTGCAAAGGCTCTGAGGCATAAAAGAGGCTGAAAGTGCTCAGGGAACAGAAAGGGGGCCAGGGTAGCTGGAGTGGAGTTAGTAAGGTTAATGGTAGAAAATGAGGGTCAGAAAGGTGACAGAGACCACTGTGCATAGGATCTTGTGGGGCAGGCCAAGGAGTATGGTTTTGTCCTAAGTCTAACAGTGAGCCTTTGAAAAAAGTATGAAACGAATATGATTTGCCTGTTAAAATGACACCTCTGGAGGCAGAGCTGGGGAACCTAAACTCCTTCCCCCTCATCACACTGAGCATCTTTCACTGAGAGGTAGTACAATCTATGTCCTCAGTCTATGTCTTACTTTTTGTTAAGCCATATAACCTTCAGCTCCATGCCTTGGAGTCTTTGACTATAAAGTGGGCTGGATATCTGTTCCTGCCTATCTCAGAGGCCTATTAGTCATATTAATGAGGATATACAGATGGAGAGTTGAAAAGACCAATTACCACAGTGAAACTGTTGTTGCTACCAGGTCTACAACAAGCAAGATCTTAGATCCTCTGGGCTCTAGTGATCTGACTCTGCACAGACAGAGCTACCAAAAATACCTATGATAAAGGCCTCCAAAAACTTGTTCTATAATGAATCATTCCCTAAAGAGGCAACAAAAGTGAAACTCCAAACCAATACCTAGTGGCTAGCACTGGGCCTGATACTTGGTAAGCTTTCCACTGGTATTAAGAGAATAATGAATGAAACAATGAGAAAGCCGCACCATGCTTACTAATCACAGACACCCATCCAATATCCTTTGCCTGATCTGCCTTAGTAAAGGAACCTTAATTTCCACGTTTCCTTTGGTGGCCAGGTGACTAAGGATTGACCAATGTGTGCAAGCAGAAGTGGCTGGGTGGAGCTTTACAGAAAGCTCCTTACAAATGGGAGCTGACACTATGGAGAACAGTATGGAGGTTCCTCAAAAAACTAAAAATAGAACTACCATATGACCCACCAATCCCACTACTGGGCATATACTCTGAGAAAACCATAATTCAAAAACAGTCATGTACCACAATGTTCATTGCAGCTCTATTTACAATAGCCAGGACACGGAAGCAACCTAAGTGTCCATCGACAAATGAATGGATAAAGAAGATGTGGCACATATATACAATGGAATATTACTCAGCCATAAAAAGAAACGAAATTGAGTTATTTGTAGTGAGGTGGATGGACATGGAGTCTCTCATACAGACTGAAGTAAGTCAGAAAGAGAAAAACAAATACCGTATGCTAACACATATACATGGAATCTAAAAAAAAAAAAAAAGGTTATGAAGAACCTAGGGTCAGGACAGGAATAAAGACGCAGACATAGAGAATGGACTTGAGGACATGGGGAGGGGGAAGGGTGAGCTGGGACGAAGTGAGAGAGTGGCATGGACATATACACACTACCAAGTGTAAAAGAGATAGCTAGTGGGAA
Organism: Phocoena sinus; assembly: GCF_008692025.1. Lineage (NCBI taxonomy): Eukaryota > Metazoa > Chordata > Mammalia > Artiodactyla > Phocoenidae > Phocoena > Phocoena sinus. The sequence continues at coordinate 35,723,662 of NC_045764.1, read as the reverse complement.
GCGGCCGCATAGCACAGGGAGATCAGCTCGGTGCTTTGTGACCACCTAGAGGGGTGGGAGGGAGACGCAAGAGGGAGGAGATATGGGGATATATGTATATGTATAACTGATTCACTTTGTTATAAAGCAGAAACTAACATACCATTTGTAAAGAAATTATACTCCAATAAAGATGTTAAAAAAAATAAAAATAAATGAGACCTGACTCAGCTGGGGGAATTCTTTGCCTTTCCTCCTTCCTCCTTCTTGGAACAAGAACATGATGGCTGGACCTCATGGATGCAAACTTGAGGTCAACCTCAAAGTCACGCCCTAAGGATGGCTGAGCAGAAAGGATGGCAACCATTATTAAGGAGCTCTTTTACTAGCAGCCAAATGCTGTTCCTAATTTACACATTGACCTTCCTACCGACTGTGGAGAGTGACACATAAAAATCATGTGAAAAACTGCTAACTAGTAAAGATCACTGAGGCCAAGTTTAGAGTCTATGGTCCTCTCTTAAATATGAGATTCTAAGGCTGTGTCAGATTCTCAGTTCTGAGAATCATAATTTCCCGATTTGAAATCAAGGGACCCAGTCAGCTAAATCACAAATCACTTTTTAAAAGTCACCAAGCTTTAGAATAAAAATGATGCGGGTTTTTCCAAGTTGTATTTTTAAATGTTGAATATAGACAATGGCTTTTCATATGTTTGAGTCCTGGAAATCTACAGTGCATATCAAAAACTGCCCATCTATATAATAAAAAACATCTTCTAAAGCGGCTGGACCACCCTTAGCTTGTGGGGACAGAACTTACTTTCTTTTCATCTCCAGTGAAATTGTATTCCCATTCTCTCTGTGGCTGCAGAGTTATACTTCCTGGTTTGGGAAAATGCTTGATTCAAGGATGGGAGGTCTCTACCCCATTGCTCTTTGGAGCTACTCTGCCTCTTAACACACATTTTATACTTCTAACTTCTCTTACCAGAACTGGCTTTTTTTCTTGTTTTGTGCTCCCTACCTTCCCTCCTCTCATTTTGCTCTAACTTCTTACACTTTTCATTAAGTTTTTCATTGTTTTTCTAACATATGCAAAACCACAGAGGTACAACTAGGATTCTGAAAATAGTAACATCATTTTCCAGGTGTCCCAGGACAACTGGGATGAAGGGAGAAGAAAACCCATGAGGTCCTTTTGTGTGAGGTAGCTTATCTGCTGCTGGCAGCACTGGACTGATGTCCACCTGGAGAATTACACATGGACCAGATGTTCATCATGCCTTCACCTTCCATTAGTAGTGTGACAAAATGAAACCAATTTTTTTTTTTTTTTTTTTGCGGTTCACAGGCCTCTCACTGTTGTGGCCTCTCCCGCTGCGGAGCACATGCTCTGGACGCGCAGGCTCAGCAGCCATGGCTCACGGGCCCAGCCACTCCGCGGCATGTGGGATCTTCCCGCACCAGGGCACGAACCCGTGTCCCCTGCATCGGCAGGCGGACTCTCAACCACTGCGCCACCAGGGAAGACGTAACAAATTGTTTTTTTGTGGGGGTCGTTGTTTTTTTTTTAAAGCATCTACCATGTACAAGTAACAGTGGGGAGCCTCAGGGAGACACGAAGATGAGGAACTCCCAGTGTCCGCTCTAGGGGAGCACATGGCTTCATTGGGGAAAAAAAGTCAGACACCTTGATTCGTCAAGAATTGCTGAACAAGGACTTCCCTGGTGGCGCAGTGGTTAAGAATCTGCCTGCCCTTGCTGAATGGATACAAAAACAAGACCCATATATATGCTACAAGAGACCTACTTCAGACCTAGGGACACATACAGACTGAAAGTGAGGGGAAGGAAAAAGATATTCCATGCAAATGGAAATCAAAAGAAAGCTGGAGTAGCAATACTCATATCAGATAAAACAGACTTTAAAATAAAGAATGTTACAAGAGACAAAGAAGACTACATAATGATCAAGGGATCAATCCAAGAAGAATATATAACAATTAGAAATATATATGCATCCAACATAGGAGCACCTCAATACATAAGGCAACTGCTAACAGCTCTAAAAGAGGAAATCGACAGCAACACAGTAATAGTGGGGGACGTTAACACCTCACTTACACCAATGGACAGATCATCCAAAATGAAAATTAATAAGGAAATACAAGCTTTAAATGACACAATAGACCAGATAGATTTAATTGATATTTATAGGACATTCCATCCAAAAGCAGCAGATTACGCTTTCTTCTCAAGTATGCATGGAACATTCTCCAGGATAGATCACATCTTGGGTCACAAATCAAGCCTCAGTAAATTTAAGAAAATTGACATCATATCAAGCATCATTTCTGACCACAACACTATGAGATTAGAAATCAATTACAGGGAAAAAAACGTAAAAAACACAAAACACATGGAAGTTAAACAATACTTTACTAAATAACCAAAAGGTCACTGAAGAAATCAAAGAGGAAATCAAAAAATACCTAGAGACAAACGACAATGAAAATACAATGATCCAAAACCTATGCGATGCAGCAAAAACGGTTCTAAGAGGGAAGTTTATAGCTATACAAGCCTACTTCAAGAAACAAGAAAAATCTCAAATAAACAATCTAAGCTTACACCTAAAGAAACTAGAGAAAGAAGAAACAAAACCCAAAGTTAGTGGAAAGAAATAAATCATAAAGATGAGAACAGAAATAAATGAAATATAAACAAAGAAAACAATAGCAAGGATCAATAAAACTAAGAGCTGGTTCTTTGAGAAGATAAACAAAATTGATAAACCATTAGCCAGACTCATCAAGAAAAAGAGGGAGAGGACTCAAATCAATAAAATTAGAAATGAAAAAGGAGAAGTTACAACAGATACCGCAGAAATACAAAGCATAATAAGAGACTACTACAAGCAACTCTATGCCAATAAAATGCACAACCCGGAAGAAACAGACAAATTCTTAGAAAGGTATAACCTTCCAAGACTGAACCAGGAAGAAACAGAAAATATGAACAGACCAATCACAAGTAATGAAATTGAAACTGTGATTAAAAATCTTCCAACAAACAAAAGTCCAGGCTTCACAGGTGAATTCTATCAAACATTTAGAGAAGAGCTAACACCCATGCTTCTCAAACTCTTCCCAAAAACTGCAGAGGAAGGAACACTCCCAAACTCATTCTATGAGGCCACCATCACCCTGATACCAAAACTACACAAAGATACTACAAAAAAAGAAAATTACAGACCAATATCACTGATTAATATAGATGCAAAAATCCTCAACAAAATACTAGCAAACAGAATCCAACAACATATTAAAAGGATCATACACCATGACCAAGTGGGATTTATCCCAGGGATGCAAGGATTCTTCAATATACGCAAATCAATCAATGTGATACACCATATTAACAAAGTGAAGAATAAAAACCATATGATCATCTCAATCGATGCAGAAAAAGCTTCTGACAAAATTCAACACCCATTTATGATAAAAAGTCTCCAGAAAGTGTGCAGAGAGGGAACCTACCTCAACATAATAAAGGCCATATACACCCAACCCACAGCAAACATCATTCTCAATGGTGGAAAACTGAAAGCATTTTCTCTAAGATCAGGAACAAGACAAGGATGTCCACTCTTGCCCTAGCATGGAAGCCCTAGCCATGGTAATCAGAGAAGAAAAATAAATACAAGGAATACAAATTGGAAAAGAAGAAGTAAAACTGTCACTGTCTGCAGCTGACATGATACTATACATAGAGAATCCTAAAGATGCCACCAGAAGACTACTAGAGCTAATCAATGAATTGGGTAAAGTTGCAGGATACAAAATTAATGCACAGAAATCTCTTGCGTTCTTATACACTAACAATGAAAGATCAGAAAGAGAAATTAAGGAAACAGTCCGATTCACCATTGCAACAAAAAGAATAAAATACCTAGGAACAAACCTACCTAAGGAGGTAAAAGACCTGTACTCAGAAAACCATAAGACACTGATGAAAGAAATCAAAGATGACACAAAAACAGATGGAGAGATATAACATGCTCTTGGATTGGAAGAATCAATATTGTGAAAACGACTATACTACCCAAAGCAATCTACAGATTCAATGCAATCCCTAACAAATTACCAATGGCATTTTTTACAGAACTAGAACAAAAAATCTTAAAATTTGTATGGAGACACAAAAGTCCCTGAATAGCCAAAGCAGTCTTGAGGGAAAAAAATGGAGCCGGAGGAATCAGACTCCCTGACTTCAGATTATACTATAAAGCTACAGTAATCGAGACAATATAGTACTGGCACAAAAACAGAAACATAGATCAATGGAACAAGATAGAAAGCCCAGAGATAAACCCACGCACCTACGGTCAACTAATCTATGACAAAGGAGGCAAGGATATACAATGGAGAAAAGACAGTCTCTTCAATAAGTGGTGCTGGGAAAACTGGACAGCTACATGTAAAAGAATGAAATTAGAACACTCCCTAACACCATACACAAAAATAAGCTCAAAATGGATTAGAGATCTAAATGTAAGACTGGACACTATAAAACTCTTAGAGGAAAACATAGGAAGAACACAATTGACATAAATCACAGCAAGATCTTTTTTGATCCACCTCCTAGAGTAATGGAAATAAAAACCAAAATAAACAAATGGGGCCTAATGAAACTTAAAAGCTTTTGCACAGCAAAGGAAACCATAAACAAGATGAAAAGACAACCCTCAGAATGGGAGAAAATATTTGCAAACGAATCAGTGGACAAAGGATTAACCTCCATAATACATAAACAGCTCATGTAGCTCAATATTAAAAAAACAAACAACCCAATCCAAAAATGGGCAGAAGACCTAAATAGACATTTCTCCAAAGAAGACATACAGATGGCCAAGAAGCACATGAAAAGCTGCTCAACATCACTAATTATTAGAGAAATGCAAATCAAAACTACAATGAGGTATCACCTCACACCAGTTAGAATGGGCATCATCAGAAAATCTACAAACAACAAATGCTGGAGAGGGTGTGGAGAAAAGGGAACCCACTTGCACTGTTCGTGGGAATGCAAATTGATACAGCCACTATGGAGAACAGCATGGAGGTTCCTTAAAAAACTAAAAATACAATTACCCTATGACCCAGCAATCCCACTACTGGGCATATACCTAGAGAAAACCATAATTCAAAAAGACACATGCACCCCAATGTTCATTGCAACACTGTTTACAATAGGCAGGTCATGGAAACAACCTAAATGCTCATCGACAGATGAATGGATAAAGAAAATGTGGTATATATATATATATATATATATATATATATATATATATATTTTATACACACACACACACACACACACACACACACACACACAATGGAATATTACTCAGCCATAAAAAGGAATGAAATTGGGTCATTTGTAGAGACATGGATGGATCTAGAGTCTGTCATACAGAGTGAAGTAAGTCAGAAAGAGAAAAACAAATATTGTATATTAACGCATATATGTGGAACCTAGAAAAATGGTACAGATGAACTGGTTTGCAGGGCAGAAGTTGAGACACAGATGTAGAGAACAAACGTATGGACACCAAGGGGGGACAGCGTCAGGGGGTGGTGGTGGTGGTGGGGTGAATTGAGAGTTTGGGATTGACATATATACACTGATGTGTATAAAATGGATGACTAATAAGAACCTGCTGTATAAAAAAATAAATTAAAAAAATAAAGAAAAAAAATCTGCCTGCCAATGCAGGGGACACGGGTTCCAGCCTTGGTCTGGGAAGATCTCACATGACACGGGGCAACTAAGCCCATGTGCCACAAGTACTGAGCCCACGTGCCACAACTACTGAAGCCCACGCGCCTAGAGCCTATGCTCCGCAATAAGAGAAGCCACTGCAATAAGAAGCCCACACACTGCAACGAAGACCCAACACAGCCAAAAATAAATATATAAATACATTTTTAAAAATTGCTGTATTGTATCATAGTCACACAACAAAATACACACTTTAAAAATTTCATTAAAAAAAGAATTGCTGAACAGAAAATATGATTTGCTAAAAATTAGTGCGAGTCATTTACTATATTAAAATCTAGCAATTCATAAGGCAGTTAAAAACAAATGCAAAACTCACTGGCCCCCTTTAGAGGATGCTATGGAACCAAAAGATGTTAAACAAAGGGAAAGAATTAAGCATGTATCCTTTTTCATACAAATTGTAGTTCAGGGCAACCAAATCACTGATGAGGCAAAGATTCTCTTTATAGTATTCCAGTAAATAAATAAATGAAGAATTAGAATATCAGCATTCTGCAACTCTTAATGAAAAAGACAACAACTAGGTCACCTGCGCCTGCATTGGAGGATACACACTACTACATATGGGGTGTTCTTGCCCAAAAAGTTCAAATCTGAATTAGATCAAGCCTTTTGGTATAGGGGATAGAGGAATGCTTAAATGATATCACAAGGAAACAATCACCAAAATCCAGGCTGGGGAGTACTCCACAAGACAAATGACCCAGATTTTTCAACAGATAAATTGCAAGGAAAAAAGTAAAATGTAAACCTATAGATTAATAAACACAATTTATGGACCCTATTTGAATACCGATTTGAACAAACCAATGATAATATAAACTTAAAGGGACAATCAGGGGAATTTGAACACTTTAGAAATTTAATGACATGCATAGTTATTGTTAATTTTTAGATGCTATATGGTATACTGCTTTTCTTAACAAAAGAGCCTTTTATTTCAGAGCTACATATTAAAGTATTTATGAATGAATGCTCAGGATTTGCTTCAAAGGAATTTAGTGTTGGTGACGGTGAGGAGAATGGGTAGGGAAAACAGACGAAACAGGATTGGCCCAAAGTTGATCACTGCTGAATGCCCAAGCATGTATCACCAAGCTTCATTAAACTAGTCCAATTTTGCTTGAAATACTCTATAATAAAAAGTGAAAAAAAAAAGGGGCTTCCCTGGTGGCGCAGTGGGACATGGGTTCATGCCCCGGTCCGGGAAGATCCCACATGCCGTGGAGCAGCTGGGCCTGTGAGCCATGGCCACTGAGCCTGCGCGTCTGGAGCCTGTGCTCCGCAACGGGAGAGGCCACAACAGTGAGAGGCCCACGTACCGCAAAAAAAAAAAAAAAAAAAAAAAAAGTGAAAAAAAAAAAAAAATCAGGACTCCACCTCTCCCCCAAATTTTAGTTTTGAGTAAGATGGTGTAGAGGGAGAGAGCAGTGTTATGCAGAGAGCCCGGAGGAGGCTTTCTGCAGGAGGCAGCAGGCATGCTCTCAGCAGTGCATGCAGGAAATGCCACAGTCCTAGGCGTAAAGAAGGCTCACCCTGTACATGTCTGTCAAGCCCAGGAGGCTGGGCCACAGAGCACAGATTTCTGTCATGGGCAACAAGAGCCGACCGAGAAAGGCAAAAAGCGGGGGGGTGCTGTCCAGATGGGCAGCCATGAGTCTCTCTCTTGGGTTCATGGAACCATCAGCGTTCTGAACAATGGGAAGACACCATTTATCATGAGCATGGTTGAAAGAGGGGACCCTGGGAAGGCTCAGAAACCAGGCAGGTAGCATTTGCAACATAAAAATGACACTGAAGGAGAACTGACAGAATCTGGTTTCTTGCTGCAAGGATGGGGATGAAAAGAGGCCGGTCAAAGAAGACTGAGAGGGTGGAGAAGGGTCTGGCAGAGAAATGGCAGGTGGGAGGTAGAACTCAGGGAACAGATGTTGGGCCAAGTCTACCTGTTAGTAGAAAGTATGCATGAGGCACTTGTGGTGTTTTCTCTTGCTGCTTAGTTCAAAGAGGGAGATGGGGAAAATACTTGTTCTTTTGATCTCTATAAATCAAAGTATAAACTCTGTGCCAAAATAATTTAACAGCTGTGCCTTTTTCCTTAAAATTATTAGTTCTAAAAACAGAAAATATAAAAAGTAGGAAAATCTGCGAATCTTACCTTAGAAACCAAACCAAATATTTCTTCTTAAAAAAACTAACAACAACAAAAAAAACTATACAGGTATATAAATGATACGGAGACATTTTTTGCCTTTATAACCTAAGTTTCAGAGACCTCAGTTGTAATCTTCAGAAAACTTTGACAACAAAAAACAAAAGGACATTAACTATACACGTAGGGAACTTCTGGATACAACAGTCAGTCTAAGGAAAAAAATAAAAACCCAAACAAAAAAAGACATTTACACTTCAGGATAATTTCAACTATACAAACAATGTAACTTCACCATTGCTGCTGATGTAAAATAACGATGACATTATGAACATCGCTAAGTAAAATTGTGCAAATATTTCTTCTAGGAACTTAGTGAGAACTAGATTTTAAAAATGAAGTGTAAAAAAACCCCTAGATTTTCCAATTGAAATTTTTGAAAAGAAAAGATCAGACTTACTTATGACATCCTGATCACTGTCTTAACATTCAGCATGGTGTATCGTGAAACAGAGCTGTCTGTATAAAAATTTTATCCTCATAATGAATAACGAAAGAAATAATCAGAGGGCTACAGAGCAAGGACAATGCTTCTGGAAGCTGATGTAGACCTGGAAAATAATTTTGATGTTTGCTAGCATGTACTGAAGGCTCATACAAATAATGTGTAAGAGGAGACAAACTAATATATAACTCTATGAAAGAAGTTAGCAGCCTGAATTAACTTTACCTGAGACAACCATTTCCCTCCACATAGGTTGTTTGGACCTGGCCTTCACAACATTTTATTTGTCCATCTTTCTTTTCTCTCACATTAGCTGAGTGAAATTATCAACCCCCAAGGCAGCGTCCTCCTGTGATATGTTAGGCTGGTTTATAATAATGAGTCCATGTGTGGACGGGAACAGCGATAGCTGGTTTGCTTATTTGTGCGAAGTTTGAGAAGGCCCCAAGTTGGACCCTGAGTGAAGCAGGTCTGCACTGTTTAGACCCACCCTTTTTGGATAAAATAGGCATGTGTCTGAGTAGAGAAATGGGGCTGCACCCGAATCGTGGAATTTCCAGAATTAGGAAAAAGGGCTTCAAAGAATGACAAGATAAGAGGAAATAAGGTTTTCAGGTGGAAACTGATTTAAAAGGGAAAAAAAGACCAAAAAAACAACCCTTTCCAGATGCCCCTTCTGTGCAGAATCAGTTAGTTTTAATATCTCTCAGATAAGTCATCAAAAATAAAATATCTAAATAAATAAAATTTTAAAATCTACAGAATACTCAGAATAAAGTAAGTTAGAAAACTTATTGACTCTAGCACTGAGATTTCACCTTAGCTAAGATATTTCTAGTTCTTTTTAAACAGAACTGTTTCTGACAAAAGTAACTCATTCTAAATGACGTCTGTAGAGGTGAAAATTCACCCTGGGGTAAAGCATGCTCCTCCTGCAAGTAATTTACCTTGTGGAACCTTCAGGGCAACTCTTTAATGGCTACTGTCAAAACAACTTCTAAAGCCATACACAAAAGCTAGAAGACACTTATGCCCCTCACCCCATATGCTGTGGTTTAATTTTACTGACAAACTAAACGTTTAAAATGTTTTCCCATTTATATTTGTCCACAGGCATTCAGAAATAATAAGTGTATGCTTAAAGGACAATTATTACTTGTTCCACAGGGAAACCGATATGGCTTTTCTCACCCAATGGGTTGGTTCGTCCTTCTTTCCAAGCTGATGCTTCTGAGGTACAGAATATGGGCATGGGCTTGGGACGCAGGCCTAACTGATACATGGGAGAGGCATAAAAATTAAAATAAAATAAAGATAACCCTCTATGTAAACTTTATGCTTCCACTGCAATTACTCCATTTTTGTTAACATTTCTAGTGTGAATTATAACCAGAGCAAACAGATCATCGTTCCACATCCCAGTAGATGTCAACAGCCAAATAACCACTTCAAACTAACCACTCTCTCTGTCTGACTGAAGAAGGGGCACATTGCTAAATCCTTACTATTCTGAAGGGAATAGGAACTCTGGGTACAGGTGATATTCCAAATTAAATTATGCAGATGTCTGAACATATTTGAGTTCCCAGAGTATGAGCAGTACTTGTTCTAAGATCTCACCACCTCTTCTATAACAGAACATGTTCAACCACAGTTGAGTTGAAATAGTAACACTTTCTTGGGGAAATTAAAGTTAGCAAACTTATTAGATGAGAAATCAAATAATGACTCACATCTTATTCTTTTAAGTATGACAAAAAGCTATTTATCAAAATTTATTTTAGCAAAAGTTGTGGCTATCTTTTCACACCTATTTAAAGCAAAAATCAAATCCTGGACAATCTGTAACATTTGGAGTAATGCTCTTTTACATCATGCACAAAATTTTTATTTTGACGTATTCAATTTTAATGAAATTTTAGTAATATATATCAACAGATTTGGGGACAGCTGAGGAGCCAGTATATTTATCACTGAACAAAAGTTTTAACACGTAAGCACGTATTTGCAAAAAGCAATCTAAGAAATCTTATGAAAAGATCCCATGAAATCCAATATCAAATTAAAACAGCAAAGAATAAAAGGACACCAGAAAAAAAAAAGATCTGTTAAATGCTGTTTTTCAATTCACTTACTGTCCAACCAAAATCTTTGTTGCTTTGATGAGAAGAATATATTTTTAAAAAATTCTTGCTAGATCTGCTCTATGGGACACACACACACACACACACACACACACACACACACTGACAGGGATTCCCAGGACACCAGTGGGGCCTCTTTTAGGCCCCTTAAGTGTTAACAGCAGAGGCCTGGCTGCAACCAGGCGCGTCTGGCCCGATTTAAATGCCCTGTCTTCAGAGGACTGCGGTGAGCATGGCCATAAAACTAGGGGACATTACTGAACCTTAGAGTGTCTGATCCTCCCCCCAACAATACACACAACTTTACTCATACAATTAAGGCTGCTAGTTGGCATTCCATTTAACTGTCAAAGTCAGACCGGTGGCAGCCCCGCAGCCACAAAGAGATGCCTTAAATGAGAAGAACATGTTTCTACACCGCATTTGAGAAAGTTTGGCTCCAAGCTATGCACTGATTAATATCAGATCTCCTCCTTCATTCTCTGCTCGACAATCTTGTCACATCTGGCTGACAAATCCTTAGGAGGTTATGCAAAACCAGGCGGCCGGTGGGGCTCGGGGTCTGGCCAGCAGCACCTGAGGGGCAGCGGGGACCACTTCGCGGCCTCCTCCTCCGCCCTCGGGCACCCCCCACCCCCGGTCCCCTGCCCCACCGCCCGGTCGGCAGCGGGGACCCGCCTGGGCACTCGGGTGGCGAGCGAGCGCGGCGCCCCCGGGGCCGGGAAGCCGAGTGCGGCCGAGGTTCAACACCCGCGACGCGGGACCGGCTGCCCCGGCGCTTGCAGGCGATGCCGAGTGCGGCGGGGGTACCGCCGCCGGCTCCGAAGCCCGGTCCAGTCCTGTCACCTGCAGGCTGCCCGTCCCCAAGTAGCCAGAGCCCACTGTGTCTGGCTTGGACGTGGAAACCCTCGAGCCTGACCCCGATTTCTGGGGCTGCCTGAACCAGGGGGGAAACACCTAGCGCTGAACTGTTCCGCGCACCCGGCAGGTCAGCTGTAACCTTTATAAAAACCTGACCTTGCACCCTCGAATCTATCCTGTCCCGGAAGCTTCCTGAGCCGACCTGTCTGCGTTTTCATTTGCAGTTTTGTACAAAAGATTTGTAGACAACCCCTCCCCCCCCGCCCCGGACAGGAGGCCCCGTCACTGTCCCTCACCCAGCTCCGCAGTTCTCCGAGTGACCGAAGGCTACCGTACGTTTAATTCTCCGGAAACAAAATCCAGGTAAAAAAAAAAGGCCACTTTAAAAATCAGCTGTTTAATTAATTCTGAGGTAAAAGCGGTTGAAACAGTCCCAATGTCCTTGGACCGAAAGCCGAGGTGCTGAGGGGGCGGGAAGAAGTGCGGAAGGCGGCCGCCCAGTCTCTCCTGACCCCGCACTTTCGACGCGCCGGGGCTGCCTCGGGGACGCCGGGGTCCCGCCCCCGCCCGCCAACCCCGGTCGCTCACCCAGAGCGCGTCGGGCGGCTCCGGGACGTCGGGCGGCGACGGGTCCGGGCGCCCCCACGGGCCCTCCCCGCCGCAGAGACGCTCCCTCACACCCTGCCTCGGGGAAGGACTGTGCCGCCGCCGCGCAGGTGGCCCTCGGGGAGATGGCCCCTGGCGCACCCCCGAGTACCGACCTGCCCGGGGTCCGAGCGGCGTCCCCGGCCGCCCCGCCCTGCGCGCTGAGGGGGCCCCGCGCCCGGGGAGGGCGCCACGCTTACCTCGGCCATTCTGCGGCCGCTGCAGTGCCGGGGCTACCGGCGCGTGTCCCCGGCTCGGGCCGCCCCGCGTCCGCCTCGGCTCGGCGGGCGCCGCCGCATCCAAGCTCCAGCCGTCGGGGCCCGCCGCGGCGAAGTGGGCGGCTCCCAGTGCTCCCAGGCCGCGCGGCGCGGTGGCCGCCCCCGCCCTCCGGAGCGCCGCGCACCGCGTGTGCCCGCACGCCCGCCCCCTGCGCCCCGTGGGGGGGCGCCCCTCCTCCTCTCCCCTTCCCCTCCTCCTGGGCTGCCGAGTCGCCCGAGGCTCGGGCGCTGCTGCGCAGCACGGGAAGCCGCCTCCTGCTCCCGCGGCCCACTAACGCGCTAAATCGATGCAGCTGATGCGAGGCCGTGGCCCCCGCAGACAGCGGAGACCTAGCCGGCGGCCGGAGAGGAGGTGTCTGCCCCCGCCGGGCTTGAAGGCACTTGTCGGTAAAGACACAGACGTGTTGGTGTTTGCCTGTCCCGGGGAAGGGCGAAATGCTCTGAAGTTCTCTGGCTCCCATGTCGGGGGATGATTCTGCCGCCCTGCTTGCTCCGGGGCGCCCTCGGGTCCCACCGCGGCCAAGAAGAGGGCTGTGCTACCCTCGTCACCCAGAAGCTTTATTTCCAGAGGAAGTTTGGGGACGTGTCCCAGGATGTGGAGAAAGGGGGGCGCCAGGAAGTTTTATTACGAACTCCAACAGGCTTCCCCGCTTCCCTTCTGTGGTCTAAGGAGTTATAGTCTCAGCTTTACCACTTTCCTGGGACAAGTCTTTGCTCCCTGAGCCTCAATTGCTTCCGTTGTAAAATGGGATTAAGTTTTCACCTCTCTTATTGGGTAGTAAGGACGAAATGAAATTAAATGTCTTGGAAAACCAAACAGGAGCTTGGCCGCCATGAGCAGATGGGGAGGGGGCTGCCGGGAGAACCGGTTTCCTGTCCTGGGGACAGGGGATGCTTTACCCCTAGGGGCTGACAGAGATGGCCCACAGCTGCTGAAGCAGGACCCAGCTTTTCTTCTGCCCCGCCCTGGGGCAGACACAGAACCTGAGGAGAGTCAGGCCTCTCCCTTTACAGGTCCCTAAAAGGATTCTCTGAAGGCTGGATTTGGGGGAATCCTACTTCCTTCTCCCCCAAGTTAACCCACCTACCTTGCTGCTAGTGGAGGTCCTTGGAGGGAAACAAAACCCTTGCACATTGTGGAAAAAGATGTGAGATGAAAGGGGAAAAGAAGCGAGTTGCACTCATTCAGACGGAGGGTACTGGTCCTAGCTCTGAATAGCGCAGGTCTCTGAATGGAAGAGGAGGGAAAGGAGTGACCATGGTGCTTGTGGAAGAAAGTATCTGGGCTTCATGGGGTCCACAGAGCCCCTGTGAGAGCTGCCTGTGCCCTGCAGGCTGGACACACATAGCTTACGTTCTGGCCATGTCCTGGGTCTGCAGTGTGGTGCCCTTCCTTGCAGGTATGAGGTTGCCTGGCCTCATGTGATGGACTCTGCCCTCCCTGCCTTACAGGTGGTGGCAAGATTCATTTTCTCACATGGCTGACTTTATTATGAAGCTTCGCTTTGTGAATTCCAAACCTAAACTGCTTACCTTCCGTTTGTGTCCTCCTCCTTCCCACGCCCAGCATTTCGACCTTTCTCCTTGCTGCTCTTCTCTGCTTGTTGTAAACACAGTGCATCCTTCAAGACCTTTCTCAAATGTCACTGCTTCTCAGAAGCCCTCCCTGATCCACCAGCCCTCCACTCTGTGTGCTTTTGTCCTCTTCTGACCCCCAAGCACTTGTATCTGCCTCTCTAATTGTGCTTATTACATTCTCTAGCCTGGTTGTGATGTGTCCTTGTCTTAACTTCTTTGGTCATTACTCATCTTAGTGGCTTCTGTTATGAGTTGCTGCAGCAGACAAAGTTCAGGTTTTGAAGTTAGAATGGCTTGGGTGTAGCTGGTTCGCGCAACTGGAAACTGAGAAAGTCAGCTTTCTAGGCCTCATACTGTCCTCATCTTTAAAAGCGGGTATGAAGCCCTGTTTCTGGCTGGATTGGTAGAGCTAAATAGATAGTTTCTGTTCTGCAAACGCTGTTCTCCTTCCTTTGTCCTGCACGTAAAACTGATTTTGTAATTAATTTAAATTTGTTACCAGAGGAGTCCTTGGTTGTAGTATTATTGAATGGCCGTATATGCTTATTATAAATACACTGAAATGTCTAAGACCCAGACAATGGCCCACTTAAATACCTTTAATCTGTTCTGTCTGATTGATGGTTTTTGTCAGTATCTTTGTGTGTGTGGCAACTGAATTATATTTTAGTAAAACTTTTCACTAGCAACAAATATCACGATCAACCTGTTTAACTCTTTCTGGTTACAGACAAGGAGGATTTTTGGCAATACACAATTTGAAAAGGTGAAAATAGGCCACCTCTCCCAAGATGCACCACTGGGATCCACATACACATTTCTTCAAATATGACAGTTTGGACCCCCATATATGGAATCAGTAGGACTAGATGAAAATTGCGAATTAATCTTCTACAGGTTCATTTAGAATCCTATACCTGATAAATGTGACTCCTGAAATCAGTCCTCATATTTATTCCCAGATTTGATGGGCTTCTCTGCCACTCCTTGGAAACATGTAAGCAGAACCTGGGACGGAGAAACCATCCTTGAATATAGAAAAGAATGTGGCACCGGCTGGATAAAGATCGTCCAGATCACGCTTCTCTTCTCCTACTGGTCAGTAATGGGACCTGGGCATGACTTTCCTGTCTCTAGGCCTCAACTTCTTCATCTGGCAAGTGGGGCATCCTGAGGACCTACCCTGTTCTCACAGTCTTCCCTTTTTGCTTCTATGTGCTTCTGTGCTTCCACCTTGCCATTTTTCTTTTGTGTCCAATTTTTTGTTGTAGCAAGCACGAAAAACGGAATGTCTTCACTGATACCAGGGATTAAAAAGACCTTTATTAAAAAGGGTAAAAGTCGAAAAGGCACAAAATAAGAAAATCCCTGTGACCTGTTCTTATGGAGGCATAAAGCAGCTCTTCTTAAATGAGAGACTTGGTTGGGTTGCTGTCTTCCTGAGTGAGGCCTTTCCTGAGGTGGGTGTGCTGAGATTGCCCATCCTGAGAACCACTGGTGTATACTGAGGGGTGGGACAGGTTGCGTCAGGGGAAGCAGGGCAGGTGGGGGTTGTGTGAACCGAGAGCCAGTGCATGTGTGAAGTGATCAGTTGTTGTTCTGCTTGTCATCAGCTGGGAATGTGGGCTCACTTTTGCCAGATTTCCCGAGTTTGCAAGAGAAGCTGGAAATATTCTGATATTTAAAAGTTGGCAACTAATTCAAATTTTTGATAAATACGGTGTGAGTCAAACAAAATATGTTTTTGGGCTGAATCTGGCCTATGTGCTGTTCATTTGCACCCTCTGCTGTATACAGGGATGTCTTCTTGAGGCCTGGGCTTGTAGTATATAGTAGGTGTGCAGTAAACATTTGTAGAGTGAATATGACTCCTGGTGGCGAATGGCTCACAGCCCGCCTAACCGTTAAATGGAATTCTCAGAAGCCACACAGAGACGAGTAACAACCTTTGTGTGTTGGATTCAGAACCCACTAATGGGCTGGTAAACATCTATAATATTTATATCCTGATAAGTCTCCATCTAGTTGTTAATAGTTCTGTGAAGTTCAGAATAGCCTCTCGTTGGGAAACTAATTCTCACAAGAAAAATTTTCCCCAGTGGGGACAAATGAACTTGAAAAAAAATTGTTTTTAATTAAAAAAAGGGTATTTTTAATCATGGGATCATCGTGTTAAAAAGGGAAAAAGAAACCCCACCTTTACCTATGGAGGTTTGGGCACCACTGATGGGAACAGCGTATTACAGCAGGGCAGGTGGGTAGCTGTCTCCCTCCTGAGCTTACCAGTGGCCTGGAGGAGGAGCTAGCCCTGGGGCAGTTGGCAGGAGGACTATGTTGAGGGCCAAAGGGGCAGGACAGGGAAAGGCTTTTGACATGGCAGCATGGGCAGAGAGCTGTGGCTCTGTCGAAAGTCTTCTGACGGGCTTCCCTGGTGGCTCAGTGGTTGAGAGTCCGCCTGCAATGCAGAGGACTCGGGTTCGTGCCCCAGTCCGGGAGGATCCCACATGCCGCGGAGAGGCTGGGCCCGTGAGCCATGGCTGCTGAGCCTGCACATCCGGGGCGAAAAAAAAAAAAAAAAAAAAAAAAAAAGAAAGTCTTCTGAGGTGGCCTCACTTGGAGTCTTCCACATTCCTCTGAGGACAGTGCCGGGAAACACTGGAAGACAAGAGTCACATTTGCTCCGTCCCCTCCCAGCCCAGACACAGACACCTGGCAGGTCTGGGCACATCTGCTGCTCAGCTCAGCATTGGAGCCTGACTAAGCCGCATTGAGGCCAAGCTGCACGCCCCCCCCTTCCCCAGCTGCCTGCTGGGGGACAGGCTGGCTTGCCACAGGCCTGGCCCAGGTGTCGCAACTTCTTCCCTCTAGCCCCTGGGCTGCTCCCTATTGCGAGGAAGGAGATGAGGCCATTCCAGAGGTGGCACAGGGTTTTGGTGGCAGAAAACTGTTCCTGTTTCTCCACCTCTCACCCAAGGTCAGGGATTGCGGGGACCAAAATGCCCTGAAGGTCCTGCTACACCAAGGGGAATGCACTGTGTCTTGCATTTGGGGTTTTGGTAGCCAGGACTGCCAAATCTCAAGGAGGGGGATGTCAGTAAGGAAGAGTGATAAATACTGTTGTAAATTCCAACCTGCAAACAAACCCAGGCCTGATTCTAAACTGCTTCCCTGAGTGCGTCTGACAGTGATGCAGTTTGTGAGCATCCGTGGCACCCTCTGCAATCAGGAAAGAATATTCATTTCTGACGCGGACAGATTGAAGGCTTATGATGGTTCTTTCAAGTGTAATGCTTGGAGAAAACATTGCAAGTTGGGCTACCATTGTTTTGATATGTCTGGGATGCGTGAAGTTAGCTTCTCATTTATTCTGTCCTCCATGGCCTTTAAACAATCAATGACAATCATAAGAAGGCTGTGGCCTGCCTTCCAAACAGCTCATCCTCTCTTCACCAAGGCAGTGGAAAGAAAATATCACAGGTGGACTCCTCCCTGGACACTTTATTTAGTACTACAATAGCAAGTCTGAACTCAAGGAGCTCTATTTCTATGTAAAGTGTAGAAGAGATACTTAGTTGTTGAAAATCCCTTAGACTGGCACTTTGCATATTGAGTCGATGAATTTGGAGTGGATTTTATCAGGACAGGACAGTTTTGGGAGGCGGGTGAACATGTGTCAGAAGAAAACTTTTAAGGTTCATTATACCTTGGAACAGGGCATCTTCTGAAAATTTAACAACCTATTATTCAAGTTGAAGGAGAAAATATTTGGGTTACTATAACGGAGAATTCCAAGCTAGGTCATATTGCTTTTGGAAATTGGGAAGAAAGGGTAAGGGAAGATGGACTATAGGATGGACTTTAAATCATTCTCAATTACTACTGATAGCAAACTTCTAAAATATTTCTTTGGGAGTTTCAGTGTATTCTTAAGGGAAAAGAGAGCTATGAAAAAACAAACTTAGAGTTATGCATTTTATGATTTTGAAAAAGTAAAACCATCTTTAAATTTGATTTATCAAATTTAGAGGAAATAGATTCCTCTTTACAGCCCTCATTTCTGATACTGAATAAAAATTAATTAGTAATCCAGAGTCTAGGCATGAAAAAGGATTGCAGCACATACTATGCTGTGATTGTCTCCTCAACCTCCATTTCATTCCTTCTAAAGCATGTCGCAGCCATTTCTTCTGGGTGGGTACCCAACCCCAATCCCACAGGTAATTGGTTCAGGTGACCCAATCACAGGGTTTTTCCTAGTCCCAGGGATTGGTTCCAGGGTAGTCCAATGAGCGCAAAGCTCAGGATTTTGTTTGATGGTCATGGGAAGCCAAGTTCTTTCCCCATAGGCATGAAGAAGGAGATGTGTAATACCCGATGTTACCTGCAGCTTGAGTAGAGTTGAGAGAATTGTAAGGAAATTCAGCTGAAGCTTTGATCAAACCATGCGTGAAGCCTTCAGCCTTCTTAGATTTGTGAACAATTAAATCACTTTTATCATTTAAGCCAATTTGAGATTTTTTCCCCCTTATTTTCAATGGAAAGCTTCTCAACTGATACAGATTTTTAAAAAATAAATTTATTTATTTATTTATTTAATTTATTTTTGGCTGTGTTGGGTCTTTGTTGCTGTGCACGGACTTTCTCTAGTTGTGGCGAACGGGGGCTACTCTTCGTGGCGGTGCGAGGGCTTCTCATTGCAGTGGTTTCTCTTGTTGCGGAGCACAGGCTCTAGGCGCATGGGCTTCAGTAGTTGTGGCACACGGACCCAGTTGCTCCGCGGTATTACCTTCAGTTTTACTGGAAGATTATTCTGGGATAAAGGATAAATGAAATACCAAGTGCCCTATGTTGATAACAGTCTTTGTTCATTCTTTCGCTCTTAGATGACCTTGGTGATAGACTATTAGGAGAGAATCTCTGAACACAGGCCCTCAATCCACAGACCCTGGGCAAGTGAGGAGATCCTTCTAATTAAAGCACATTGATGCTGTAGTCATGATTATCTCCTTGATCTTAAGTAAAATATTTTCCAGAAATGCACTGACCACATACTTTAGTTATTTTTTTAATTTAAAATTTTATTTATTGATTTATTTATTTTGGCTGTGCCAGGCCTCAGTTGTGGCACGCAGGATCTTTGTTGCAGCATGAGGAATCTTTAGTTGTGACATGCGAACTGTTAGACATGCATGTGGGATCTAGTTCCCTGACCAGGGATCCAACCCTGGCCCCCTGCACTGGGAGCGCAGTCTTAGCCACTGGACCACCAGGGAAGTCCCCACATACTTTAATTTTTTTTTTTTTAATACTTTAATTTTTGAAGAGACTTTTCTTCTTGGCTTTTGAGATTCAGAGGGTAGGGACTGTTGACTTTTACTGTTCTAGAACAGTGTTCTTCTGTATGCAGTCGGTGCTTCTTAAATATGGGCTTACCTATAAATGTATATATGAAGAGATTTAAAAACATACTCCTGACTTGTAGCTTCTTAAAAGTACCTTCTTGTAAATGGCATAATTGAAGTCTTCTAAAAATGTAATTGCCAACTGCACTTGGGAATCCACTTTGTTCAACTGTGGCTTCTAACACCTTGTGTCTGACACCAAATCAGTTTTGATACCGACGTTTCCCAGAGGTGTGGCTTTAAATCCTCAAGTTACAACACAAGTTTTAACAGGCCAGTTTTGTCTGTTACCAGGAGTTTAGTAATTAACAAAATGCCCCGGTACTAATGGTTTATCAAAAGGTGAGTCAGTAAGTAAGAGACATTATACAGGAAAATAGACCTGTATGCTTATGAAAGAACTCATGTAAGGAGCATGCCAGTTACATGTTATGCTCAATTTGGACCCAGTCACTGAAGCTCAATCTAAGACTTCAAAGGGAGACCAAAATCAAGCTTTGGGCATAGATCCTATATATTAAAATCTACTGACCTTCATAACGTCCATCCTGGGATTCACACACCTCAGAATCATTTTCACAGCTGTGGGTATTTTGCAACAGCCTTTGTTACACACCTTCTAATAAAAGTTAGTGGTTTTCTTGGAAGTCTGAAACAGAGCACATAACAGCCAGTGAGTAACCTGCAAGTAATGCCGTGGTGACAATTTTGCTTTGTTCTGTGGGAGTGTAAGAAGCCGAGTCAAGACACCGATTGCTCTCGTGAGTGCTGGGAAAGGAAGGTCCACACGCTCCAAGAGGGGAATGTTCTCTTTATCTGAGGTGGCTGCCAAATCTTAAATACTAAAACATGTAGGTGTACTTGAGTAAAGAGAAGGCACTGACATTTCAGAGATAACGTGATGGAAGGAAAGGAAAAAGAGGAACTGGTTCACTGGGTAGAGATGTAAATTTACCCCTGTAAGGGTAACCTGTTTTAGAACCTCGGCGTCCTCAGATCCTGACAGAAGGGTCCGCACACGTCCTCATGCTTGTGTTTCTGCAAAGCAGGCTTTCTGCCTGAACCTCTCCTCTCACTTTCTCTCTTCAGGACACCCCTAATGGATCACAGATGTCCCATTTGGTTAGAAACACGTTTCAGATACATCTGCCCTTCTTGCTTTTATGCAAAAAACACCTGCAAATCTTTATCTTTGGTTAGATTAACCACACATTTGAAGCTTTGAAATTTTGGTCCAGTGGGAAAGAGGAGCATGTCACCACCCTCCTTCTTCTTCAGTTGGATTCCATAATGGACAATAGCCTTTGGGGGAGATGTTTTCATTTTTCTTTAAAGATAAGAGTTGGGAAGGCTTTAACAGCCCAGACCTACTCAGCTGAAGGCTAATTAATTTCTTTAAGCCTGTAGAGTCTATGGGAAAATCTATGGTGACTGTGGGTGGACAGCTATGGTGCGTGTGTGTCACTTCCTGATTTTCTGAATCTTAGCAGAGAAGATGGGACCACAGCACCTGAAGAAGACAGAACAATGAAATGTTGGCAAACTGGCGAGGATATGGTTACAGGACCAGCTTCCTGGAATGTGCCTTGAAAATGCATGTGTTGTATTTCTAATAAGTGAGTCCCTCTAGGCCTCAGGGAAGGTTTTTAGCCACTCCCTTTAGTCATTCAACTTTAAGATATTCCATCCCAGCACCCAAGGGATGACAAATGCCACTTCAGTAGTTTTGGGATAATAAAGTAATAAAATCATGAGCTGCCTCTGGGAAGGTTGAGAAGGAAATCCATATTTAGTGTGGTTTTGTAAGGAGGTGGGAAGCACTGGCTAGCTGAACACTAGCTGTATAGCTTTGGGAGCCTCAGTTTTCTCAGCTGTTAAGTGAAGAACGTAGATTAAAGTCATTTGTTTATTGCACAGTAATTATTGATACTGAGAGCCTTCTATGTGTCAGACACTGTACTGGTGCCTGAGAACACAACAGACCCAGTCTCTGTCCTTGTGAGCAGCCCCTCAGCAGAACTGTCACCTCCTGGTCACTTCCCATCGTTCACTGCTGACCCTGGGGATTGGCTTAGAACTTTCCACCCCAACTGGACCTTCATTCATTCCTGGATTTCAGTGTTCATGTGGCCTGCCTACCCAGTAATCTGACCCTACGATTCTTGGACCTCCTCGGCCTTCAACTTTTCTTCCCTTTCTCACAACTTTGTTCACACTTCAGTGTATTTTGAACTTATAAAGACCTCTAGTTTCCTGACTCTTCTATTTCCTCTATCAGTCTCTTCCTGGCCTCTGTCTCTTACCTGTGGAGTAAAAACCCCATTTCTATTATTCAAATTACCCTCTCCGGTAATCCATAATTTCATGGCACCACTATCCTTTTGCAGCATCCAACAACCAAATTCTAAACCTGAGTCAGGGGACTTCTCTGGTGGTCCAGTGGTTAAGACTCGGAGCTTCCACTGCAGGGTGCATGGGTTCCATCCCTGGTCAGGGAGCTAAGATCCCACATGCTGCACGGCGCGGCCAAAAATAAAATAAAATAAAATTCCTCTTTAAAAAAACCCCCCTGGATCAATACTATAATCAGCCTCCTCAGCTTCAACATGCAGACTGAGCACTGATGGAGAAGCAAAATGATGGTGGGGTTGGTGTTACCACAGATACCAAGTCTCTACCCCAGTGCCCCATTTCCATGGACAACTCCCCTTTTTTTTCCCCTCAGTGATTTAACCAAAATATATTTAAACACCTGTTTTATTTTATTTTTTAATTTTTAATTGTTTCTTCTCTCTCTCTCTCTTTTTTTGGCTGCACCATGCAGCATGCAAGATCTTAGTTCTCCAACCAGGGATGGAACCCATGCTCCCTGCAGTGGAAGTGTGGCATCCTAACCACTGGAGTGCCAGGGAAGTCCTAAACACCTGTTTTAAATCTCACCTCCTCCAGTCTCAGAGGATGCTGTTCCTCTTCCTTCCCCCACCAAGTGCACCCTCTGGGGTTCTATTAGTGATAATCTCTCTTTATTGTATCTTCAATGTCTCCCTTTCAGTTAGTTCTTTTGGGCCCAGCCTATAAACATTTTAAACTCTCTCCCATTTTAAGGGGAAAAGAAACACGATTACAATGAACTGTTATATCGATAGATTCATCCTTCCAAGTCTCCCGGTATTCACAGCCTCTTGTAGTCCCCTCCCACGTGGACTCTAGGCTTGACCATGTAGTTTGCTTTGGCTAAAAGGTCATTAGCAGGTGTGATGCAAGTAGAGGCTTGGCAACGCTGAGCTTATCTCTCTTAGATTACAATAAGTCCCCTACATACGACTGAGTTCTGTTCTGAGAGCGCGTTTGTAAGCCCAATTTGTTCATTAAGTCCAACAAAGTTAGCCTAGGTACCCAACTAACACAATCGGCTATATAGTACTGTACTGTAATAGGTTTAGAATACTTTTCACACAAATAATACATAAAAACAAACAAAAAATAACGAAAACATTTTTAATCTTACAGTACAGTACCTTGAAAAGTACAGTACAACAGATGGCACTTCTTAGCAGTACCATCTATATCACTGCTGCTTTTACACTTGCTTCCAGACGTCCTGGGCTTGAAATAAAGATACTGTACTACTGCATTCTATACAGTACTGTACAGTACACAAATGCGCCACCACTTGTAGAGGATGCATGCACGTGACAATGTATGACAGACACGTGAACTAACTTACGTGATTGGACCTGCGAACGCACGTTCCCATCTTTGAAAGTTCACAACTTAAAGGCTTGTATGTAGGGGACTTGCTGTATTCCATTTTGGAGCCCAGCCACCATGTTGTAAGGAAGTCCAGACTGTCTTGCTGGAGAGAATGGCCACATGGAAGAGGCCCTGTAGAGTGACTGACCAGTTTGGGAGAGAGGATCTGAGACCATGTGGAGAGAGAAGCCTAGTGTCCCAACTAGCCCAAGCACATGACCCACCCGTTGAATATAGCCCAAGGGTGACCGAAGGAGAGACCAGCAGAAGAGCTACTGCATCAATTGATAGAATCCTGAGAAATAATAAATCCTTGTTTTAAGTCATAACCTTTAGAGTGGTTTGGTGTGCAGCAGTAGATATCTGAAACAACCCTGAGAAACAAAAAAAAGAACATTCCCTTGATCTCACACCTTCTCCACTCTTTCTCTTCTTCTTGTCCAAGCTTTTCAAAGTAGGCTACACTTGCTGCTCGCTTCCTCAATTTCTCATCTGATGGGCATTCTTCAGCTGTCCACACCACTCTCTGCTGTATTAGTCTCTGTGGACCACAGTTTCCCTGAGTTCCATGGCATCTCATGCTCCTGGTTCTCCTCATTCCTCTCTCACCAGATGTTTTCCACGTCCTTCATGGGCTTCTTTTTCTCCACCTGCATTTTTCATGTTCCTCAGTCTCTGTCCTCAGCCTCCTGTTGTTTATACTTCACACTCTGCCTCCTTTGGTTTAGACCCTACACATACAGTATGAAAACCATCTGCACTGTCTTAGGCCTGTAGACCATCGTGGTGCATAGTCATTTTTCATTAGCAAGCTTGTCTCCATGCCTCCAATCCTATCTCTTTTGCCTGGAGTAACCCCACCGGCTGAGGTGGAACACTGCTCCCCCCACCTCCCTGTTGGCTAATTCCTACTCTTCCTTTAGGCTTGGTTTAAGCTCACTGTCCTCCAAGAAGTCTTTACTGATAGCCCTCTGTTTTCCTTTTCCATGCTGGGCTAGATGTCCCTATTCCATGCTGTACTCTGAGAATAGATTTCCTTTGCATTTAACACGTTTTAATTGTTTTTATATCCCCCCCCCACCACACACACAATTAGACTCTTTGCTTCTTGATGACAAGGACCATATCTTACTGATTTAGTATCTCCCAGGGTTTAGCATAATGCTTGGTGTATCATCTTTGCCCAGTAATAGGTGTTCAGTGAATGATTGTAGAGGGACTGAATGGTAGAGTTAATGTCCTTTGGAGTTCCATTCCATTTTAGGTTTTCATATCTCTATTTGTAAGGGAAATTGGCCTGTAATTGTGTGTATGTAAGTCAAAGAAGTTTGGAGTCCATAGACATGTTTATTTTGTAACATCAGTTGGTAGCTTCCCATTTTTCCCAGTGCTACATAACATGGAAATTATGTTCCTCTAAGATTTGACAGCATTCACCTGTGTATTCCCTTATTCCTGAAATCTGCTGGTAGGGGTAGAGAGGTATTTTTAATAGTTTTTTTTTATATTCATTTTCCTTTATTACTCTTTTCAAGTTTTCTGTTTCTTCTGCTTTCAATTATTTTATTTATTTTTAGGGAGAAATATCCATCTAGTTGCTATTTTTAAATTAAATAACATAATTGTGTGCAATGATATAATAATTAAAAATATAGCTATTGTTATGTCAATTTTCTCAATTCTAATTTTGTTTCCTTTTCTCTCTTAATCAGATTTGTCACTATAGTGTCTATTTTATTAGTTCCTTCAACAAGTCACCTTGTTTTATTTTTATTATCTTCTTGATCTAATTTTTCTTAGGATTCCTTTAGCGTTTTATATCTAGAACTTTAAGTTGAATGCTAAATTCTTTAAAAAAAAATTTCATGCTACAAATTCAACTCTGAATATATCATTAAACACATTTGCTATATTTTCTTATGTAATATATCCATAATTATTCTTTTCTGGATCATCTCTTATTGTACTATTCATATTTTTCTTTGAGCCAGATGTTATGTAAGGCTTTCCAGTTTATTAATGCCTTCTTTTTTGGTCTTAAACTTTACGGTTTATCACTTTACTACACTATGATCAGAGATTATAGCGAATGTAATTTCTATTTGTCTGTGTGTGCTTTAGGGTTAGGGCTTGGGAATCTTGAAAGGCTGTTTGGAGAGTGGTGCTGATATGTGGATTGTCTAAAATAAAAGGGGTTAAAAATACTAAGGTAGAAAAGGTTACATCAGTCAACTTTTCTTATGTCCTGTACTTCCCTCATTGTTGCATTTACTATCCTGTGTTATAATTGCTTGTTTGTATTTAATGTCAGATTGAATCAGGCTTGTTCATCAGGTATCCCAGTAGGGGCTCAATAGATATATTTGTTTACCAAATAAGTAAATATTGTTAGATTCTCTTTTTTAAACCAGCCTGAGATTCCTTGTTCTCCAAAATGGTACCTGGTCTAATTGCTATACTTGCTCTGACTTAAGAGATTTCCTTTCACGCTTTCTCAGTGTTTCTTTGCTATTTTCATGCTACTTCAACACACAAAATATGTTCTGTTTACTTTTGGCTATTTGGAAGCCAATCACCATATTGTTAATCCTAGTAATAATTTTCGTGAAACATTTAATAAATTTTTTGTTCTGTACTTAATCAAAGCTGGTATCTTTTGACTCCCTTTGATGGAAAAAAGAAATATTATGCCCTCCTGCACTTCCCTCTTCTTTCTCTTCCTCTTCCCATTCTTCTAAAATCTAAAATATAATCAGACAATACAGGACTTCCCTGGTGGCGCAGTGGTTAAGAATCTGCCTGCCAATACAGGGGACACAGGTTCGATCCCTGGTCTGGGAAGATCCCACATGCTGTGGAGCAACTAAGCCCGTGTGCCACAGCTACTGAGCCCGTGTGCTACAACTACTGAAGCCCACGTACTTAGAGTCCATGCTCCACAACAAGAGAAGCTGCCGCAATGAGAAGCCCGTGCACCGCGATGAAGAGTATCCCCTGCTCGCTGCAACTAGAGAAAGTTCACGTGCAGCAACGAAGACCCAGCGTAGCCAAAAATAAATAAATAAATTAAAAAATAATAAAATATAATCAGACAATAGGTATGATAGTTATATATTGCCGTGTAACAAATTATTCTAAAATTTAGTGGCTTAAAATAACAGACATTTATTGTCTCATAGGACATAGGACACGGCTCAGCTAGGACCTCTGGCCCAGGGTCTCTAATAAGACTGCAGTCAAGGTGTTGGCTGCGGCTGCAGTCATCCCAAGGCTTAGCTGGGAGAGCATTTGCTTCTCACTCACCCATGTGGCTGTTGGCAGGCCTCAAAAGATCAACTTCCAAGCTCACTCATGTGACTTTTGGCAGGCGCCAGATCCTGGCTGGCTGTTTGCCAGAGTTATCAGTTTCTCGCTGCATGGGTCTTTCTATAGGGCCGCTTACAACAACATGGTAGAGCAAGCAAGAGAGAACAAGAAATGGTGAGCAGGGTGGAAGCCAGAATCTTTTTGTAACCTAATCTTGGAAGTGACATCCCATTACTTCCTCTCTACTTTGTTAGAAGGGTGTCCCTAGGTCCAGCTCACATTGCAGGGTAGGAGATTTCACAAAGACCTGATTACTGATTATCAGATAATAGTATATTCTTTCCTTTGAGGTTTAAGAATACATGAGGATGCGTGTTAATATTGTTTCCTTTTTATTGATCTTATCTGGGATAATCCAGGGAGTCCTCTTGATTTCCAATGTCAGGTTTTTTTCCCTCCAGATTCTGCTTTGGTATATCCAAATTGAGCTTTGATAATCAATTCTTAACCAGCTGTTCATTCTTTATCAGGAACGTTTTTTTCATAGTTTGGCTATCAGATCTGTGTTCTGTTTTTAATATCTCTTGTCTTTTTTTGTTTCATTTAAAATATTTTATATTGATTTATTCTGTATTTGGTATATCATTCTTGACATTATCATCTATTTGAATGAATAGATTCTCTCTAGTTTTCATTCTGCTTTTATTACTTTTAATGAAGACCGAATTTCAGCTGTTACGGGTATAATTTTGTTGCATTCTTTTTATGCTGACCTGTTCGTTGACTGATGTAATGAATTCTTTTACATCATTGGAAATATAAAGCAGCTTTATCTTCAAGTTTACCTACTTGAGGAGGAAGGGTTTCCCTTGGGGTCTTACATATTCTTTAGTGCTACAGAATTTTTTCATAGGTCCCATGTTTCTTCTTCCTTTGAGTTTGAGTTTTTCTAAAAGTCTTTACTATGTTTGGAAGACTTGAGGGACTGGATTGCTTAAAAACCCACATCCCATGATTCATTTTAACATGGAGAGCCCTCCCTGGGACTAGTGCCAAAGGTTCAATCAAAAGGCTGCCAATGACTCCCTTAGGAAGTTCCTGGATCTGAAAATGAAGGATAGACCAGGAATAGCTGAAGGTTAGCTAACCTAAACCTTTCTTGGAATAAGATTGGAGTATAAGGCAATCAATAGATGCAGGTTACTCATTCCTCCTCTGCTGAATGGCTGAACAAAGAGAATCTAGGGCAGACCAATTGCTTTCTTATTAATGCTGGTGAATTATTTCTTTGTTTTGGCTCATGTTTCAACATTTCCTCTTTATCTTATGCATCTTCAGGTAACTTCTGGCCCAAACTTACAGTCAACAGTTAATCTACCAGTACATTTTTCCCTATTTTGGGCTCTGTTTCTTTGTTCATACCGCCTTGCCTCCCTTTGGGTTCACTCTTCTTCTTGCTGAAGTAAGTCCTTTGGTAGTCTTTCCAGTGAGGATTGTGAATGGCACATACCCTTAGACTTTGTAAATCTGAAAAAGCCTTTATTTTGCTCTGACTCATAAATGGTAGTATAGCTGTGTGAAGAATTCTGAACGGATGGTTGTTTATTCCATTAGAAGTCTTCTGGCTTCTGATACTGTTGATGAGTGGTTCACTGTTGATCTAACATAATTCTGTTGCAGGAAATCTGTCTTGCCTCTTACACAGCTATAATTTTTTTCTTTTTATCCCTGATTTTTTTTCAGTTTCATAAAGATGTGCCTAGGAATGATTTATTTTAAGTTATCCTGCTCAATATTTGGTGTACATTTCAATTTAAGGAAAAATTCTCAGCCAGCATTTCTTCAACTATTGCTCTCCTCATTTTTTCTATTCACTTACTCCAGACTCCTGTTAAACGTATGCTGGAACCTCTCTTCTGAACTGCTCTTTGTTATTTATCTTTATCTTTCTATGCTCAATTTGGGTAAATTTCCTGGTATTATCTCTCAACATTCTACTTTTCTTTTTGTGTTCAATATA